>NC_056731.1:1740598742-1740796242 GCF_019279795.1 Protopterus annectens
ACAACCTTAAACTAATACTTTGTTGCAGCACCTTTTGATTTAATTACAGCATCCAGTCTTCCTGGGTACACACCTGCCATCAATTAGAGAGACTCTGATTAACCCCAAATAAAGTTCAGCTGTCCTAGTAGGACTTTGCTGACATTTACTCAGTTGCCTGCTACAGCAAAAGCCATGCTTCGCAGAGAGCTTACAAAGCATCAAAGGGATCTCATTGTTGAAAGGTATCAGTCAGCAGAAGGGTACATTAAAATTTCCACAGCATTGGATATACAATGGAACACAGTGAAGACAGTCATCAAAAAGTGGAGAAAATATGGGACAACAGTGATGTTGCAAAGAACTGGACGTCCCTCCAAAACTAATGAAAAGACAAAAACTGGTCAGGGAGACTGCCAAGAAACCTACGGCAACACTGAAGGAGCTGCAGGAATTTCTGGCAAGTACTGGGTGTGTACTACATGTGACAACAATCTCCCATGTTCTCCATATGGTTGGACTATGAGGTAGGGTTGCAAGACGGAAGCCTTTTCTTACACAGAAAAACATCCAGGCCTGGCTAAAATTTGCAAAACAATACATCAAGTCTCCCAAAAGCATGTGAGAAAATGTGTTATGGTCTGATAAGACCAGGGTTGAACTTTTTGGCCACAATTCCAAAAGGTATGTTTGGCAGAAAAGCAACACTTCACATCACCAAAAGAATGCCATCCCCATAGTGAAGCATGGTGGTGGCAGTATCATGCTCTGGGGTTGTTTTCTTCAGCTGGAACTAGGGCTTTACTCAAGGTGGAGGGAATTATGAACAGTTCCAAATACTAGTCACTTTTGGCCCAAAACCTACAGGCGTCTGCTAGAAAGGTGATGATGAAGAGGAATTTCACCTTTCAAAACAATGACCCCAAGCATACATCCAAAATCAACAAAAGAATGGCTTCAGCAGAAAAAAATTAAAGTTTTGGAATGGCCCTGTCAGAGCCCAGACCTAAATCCAATAGAAAACCTGTGGGGTGACCTGAAGAGGGCTGTACACAAGAGATGCCCTCGCAATTTGATAGATTTGGAGCGCTTTTGCAAGGAAGAGTGGGCAAATATTGCCAGCTCAAGATGTGCCATGCTGATATACTCCTACCCAAGACGACTGGATGCTGTAATTAAATCAAGAGGTGCTTCAACAAAGTATTAGTTTAAGGGTGTGCACACTTGCGTAACCAGCTTATTGTACATTTTTTTATTTTTTTATATTTTTCCCTAACAGATTTGCTTGTTTTTCAATTGAACTGTACAGGTTATAGGTCACAATAAAGTTGGGAAAAGTTTTGAAATGATTTATTGTGGCCTCATTTTTTTGATATTACAAAAATCTGGTATTTTAACAGGAGTGTGTACACTTTGTATATATCTACATACATATATCTATCTATCTATATATATATATATATATATATATATATATATATATAAAAACTATATCATATCTATATATGCCTCTAAACCCCATTTCTGACATGTTAGCCATCCAACTTCTCCGCCAGCAAAAGTGTAGCTTTGGCAGGCCATTAAACAGCTACAAAACGTATAGCCTCTACTAGTTTTTCTACTCTGAAGAGCCAACAACAAATAACTGAGACAGTGCTTCAGACCATAATTCAGCATTAGCCTTTGCTCATTGCATGTTTTAATTCTACTTTGGCTTTTCCCTGAACAACTTTACCCCTGAAGTAAAAGTATCTCCCCCATTTTGGATCAGAGTGTCTGTTAAGTTTCTGGGCACGCACACTAGCTGGGGCTAGCCCCGTTCCATTTGCTCTCACAACGCTCGGGCTCACTCTGCTCCCCTAGCCTACCCCCCATTCCCACCCAGCCCCTTTTTCATTAGGTTTATACCTAACCACACCCAGTGTCCCAACAGCCAATCCTCCTACTGCCTCCTCCCCCTCAACACCACTCCACACATTCTCATCCAACCACTATGTCTCACATCATCTCCCTGCTAACCAATACTCTTCTACTTCACCTTCTTTTCTTCCTGCTTAGATCCAACTCTCTCCACTCATGCACCATACATCACCTAAACTCCCCTACTCTTCCTCTATCCCCCACAAACTATCACACACACACTTATACTGCTATCAGCTCTCAACTCCTCAATACAACTTTCCTTTTGCTACCTTTCAAAGTCCTGCCCACTAACTGTACTTATCCTTCAACACACAGATATATTAAACTCACCAATAAAATCAAACACCTCATTCTATACAATATAACACAACTTAAGCTCCAGGTTGCCATCCACCCCACCCCACCCCAGGACCATTAACCCACACCCTTCCTTATCCTACCAGTTGCCCTCCCAGCCCTTCCCCTACCTCTATCCAACACACTTCTAACTACCACCCACTCCCTCCACTCCCAAACACCAACACTGATCTAGTCTTTATAAACTTTAATCTCTGCAGTATAGTAAATAAAATCATTGAATTCCATGCAACCCTTAAAGCCTACCTACCAGACATTGCAGCAATTACAGAAACCTGGTTAAAGCCCCACATTAAAGACAAAGAAATTATAACAAACTGATACAACATAATTAGATTAGCCTGACCAACCGGAAGAGGCAGTGGCGTTGCCATTATGTATAAAGACACACTCAAACTACAGTTATTGAACTGTACCCCTCCTGACCTTCCCAACTCAGAAATTCTAACACGCCTAACAATAAACCCTAACAAAACAATTATTATCATAACCACCTATCTCCTCTCTGGAAACAACCTACCAATAATTGAAAGCCTCCTCTCCTGAGCCTTAACTAATTTTAACCAGGAAACCATAATATTAGGAGATTTCAACCTGGACTGGCAGGGCACACCTGCACCTCCAACAGCCCCTTCAACTTCCTAAATCTCTTCAATTTCACCCAAACCATATCCTGCCCCACCTGCCTACACAAACACTCAAAAAAGCAGTCCACTCTAGATTAGATACTCACTAACAAAACCAATAGAGGTTACTTAGCTGGCTGCCATCCAGACTCCCTCAGTGACCACTCACCTACCTTCCTGTACAGAAAACGACTTCGGTCACAAAGCAACACAATATACAAAATGATCCACAACTAGAAAAATTTCTCCCCCACCACCTTCAACCTTCTACTTCAGCAAATAAATGGTCACCACTTAAAAACCTCCCACTTGATCAGGCAAGTCCACTACTTCAGTAATACCTTTCTGAAAATCCTTAACAATCTAGCACCCACAAGAAACAGAGCAAAAACTAGGCACATACCTTGGCTAACTACAGATACCATCACACTAATGAAACAGAGACAGGATATAGTCTACTTACCACACCACCAAAAATATAATCACACAATATATCAACAGCTCCATAACCAGGCTAAGAGACAGATAAAAACAGACAAGAAAAACTACTTCATCTCATGCTAAAAAGACCACCAATACAACCTCAAAGTTTTGGCAAAACATTAACAACCTTCTCAACCCACGATACACCCCTACCCCCCATCCGGACACCTCCAATGCTACTGCCCCTATAGCAACACAATTCAATGTCCACTTTATTAACTCTATCTCTTCACTACTGGGTAGGCAAACTGCTCACACTTTCACCGTACCCAATCCCTCTTCTGACTTCCCCACCCCCTTCTCCTTTTCCACAATACAAACTAAATATATAAAATTGCTCCTTTCCAAGCTCAAACCCTGCTGTCTGGCTGCTGGCCAGCTACCTAATGAATTGCTAAAAAGTGCTGCTCCCTCAGCTGCCTATCCCATATCAATATTGATCAACCGCTCCATCGCCGAACAATATGTCCCCTATCTATGGAAAATATCTCCCATCATTCCACTACACAAAGGAGGTCCTTCTAAAGATCTAACCAATTACCATCCCATAGCCACATCCTCTCCCCTTTAGCCAAAATCTCAGAAAAATGCATTCACTCCCAACTCCTATCACAACCTCCTCTCTCTCACTCAACACAGTGGCTTAAGACCAAAACACAGCACCAGCACCGCCCTTCTGTCTTTCACTAACACCATACAGGTCTCATTAATGATGGTCAAATGGTCTCCCACCAAATCCTACTAAATAAATTATCATCCCTTGGCCTTAACTCTCCAGCGCTGTCTTGGTTCCATAGTTATATCTCTAACCATCAGCAAGCCACCTACTGGGAAAACACCCTGTCCCTCCTACAACCCATCACTGTTAGCATACCCTAAGGCTATATATTTGGACCCCTACTCTTTACAATTTTTACCAATGACCTCTGCAACACAACTAGCCTCCATAGTCCAATACGCAGACGACTCTACATTAATCTGCTCTGTCTGTACACCCCAGGATCTACAATCTACTATGCAAAAATCCTTACAGAACATAAAAACTACCTCACTAACCATCATCTCATACTAAACCCTAAGAAAACCAAGTTAGTTATTTTCAATTATAATAAAACCAAAACATGTCTGACCCCACTTTTAATACTCTCCACAAATGGAACCAAGATAGAACCCACTAACCAAACCAAACCAAACATCTTGGTGTCACAACTGACGAAAACCTAAGTTTCGATACCCACATCTCCCTCACCATCAGAAAAGTCCTCTCTAAACTAGGCATTCTATATCAAATTAAACCTTACCTTACAGACAGTGCCAGACTAGTCACTGCCCACACACAACTACTCTTCACCCTCCTCTATGGATCCCAAGTATTTACAAACCTTTGTAAATCAGACCTAAATAATCTTGAATCATGCTACAACAAAACTATCAAATTCACTACTGGCCACCCCTACAGAACCCACCACTGCTCAGTACTCACAGAACTCAAATGGTTAGAACTCCCAAACCTTCTAACACTTAAACAACTGTCCATATCCCACAAAATAATACACAAACCAAACGACTGCCCAGTATTCACCAGTCTAATCCAAACCAACAACAATCTTAGATTACTAAGATTCTCAAATAAACTACTGCTAATGATTACCCAACCCCACAACAGACAAGGCACAGCCCTCTACTCCCATAAAATTGCCAAACTCCAGAACACCCTCCCTCAAACAATAGCTAAAAAACAAAACATTCATGAATTCAGACACCTGCTCAAAGTTCATCTAGCTAAACACTGGCTCTGCTCGTGCCACACTCCTGGCTAGGCCACCACCCCCCCTTACATCACCCTTTAAACACCCTTTCCATCCCCCTATTCCAGCTCTTTCTCACAGCCACAACTATTAACTGCCTTTAGTTAACTAAGTTCATCCCTTCATCTCAATCAGCATTTGGAAGCACAATTTCCGCTTTGTCATATAACGACAGTTCTCTTCCTGAAAGACTGCATTTCACCACTAGACTTGCTATTAATATTCATCTCAAACTGTACCACAACTTAAATATGTTAATTGTAGCTACTTATATTTATGACTATTCTGATTTTTATCTTTTCCTTTGATATATATATATATATATATATATATATATACGCATCTTAATTGTTCAATACTGTTAATTATATGTAAGTAAATATGCATATGTATGTATGGAGCTTTTCTCCCTGGGCTTCCGCTGAAAATGGGCCCATGACTAGTCAGACATTCCCAGTAAACAAATGAAAATAAAATAAAATAGACACACACACACACATAAACACACACACACACACACACACACACACACACACACACACACACACACACACACACACACACGCGACAGCAACCAGTTGAAAAGTATTACTGTGTTTTATTACTACTTTTAGTTTTGTCCCAGCCTGAAATCAGAGGCACACATAAGGTAGGGCCCCCTTTTAGGTGCAGGGGTGAGGAGAGATGCTGTGAGTATGAATGACAGTAGTCACTTGAAATGTATGACCACTGCCATTTGTCCCCTCTTTTTCATTCCACTCTAACACTAGAAGTATTGTGTCTGTGTTTTTCTTTTTTTGGGGGGGGGGGGGGTAAAAAGACCAGCAGTATTCTCAGGTAGGATTTATAAATCCTCACAGACATTTGTGCTCTCAGTTCACAGTACTGTTATGTCCCCTTTGAACATTAGGCTTTGAGCACAACTGTTTTCTTACTTGAAAAGAGACTGAATTCTTACCTTACTCAATTATTTATTTTCAGCCCATCATTGGATCGAAGGTTGGAAAAATGCTCTAAAATTCATCTCAGAGCATCAATAACCCCACGGCTTCTGGGGGCTTGGCTTAATTCACATACACGTTATACTGTTATGACTGAGCAGCCCTGGCCAGTTAGAGTAGATCAAAATGATGAAAGAAAAAGTAAACTCAAACAAGAGTTTCTTTCATTAGTTGTGGTTTTTGTTCAGGCTGTCAGTAGACTAAAAGGTTGTTAAAGGTATAAAACACACCACAGAGCAACTAGAAAAAAAACATGGTTTCTGGAAGAAGGTGAAGACCAAGGCAAAATCTGAGGAAAGGAAGAAAATCTGTTTGGAGTGTGAAGGTCAGGATGGGAGATAAAACGGTTGGGGGGGGGGTCACTGGGAGTTGTGTGCAGGGGGGTGCACTAGGCAACAAAGAAGGCCATGAAACCCTTTATCCATGGCACCGTTATACCAGGGGCCAACCCTGTACGTAGGGCTGCTGTAATGTAACTTCACTGGAACTAAATGCTAGTCATAGCAAGTGTCCTATGTAAGATGGACAAACTTGGGGTAGTACACAAGCCTACTGTAAAGTAAGAGCTTGGTAATTACAGTTCAGTCTAATTAAATCTCCAAAAGATTTCAGGTTGAATTAAAAGGTTGCTTAGAAGGGGTGGAAACAATAGGGTGATACTTGGAACGTGACACTTGTTGGGGGACCCAAAATCCTAACACTGGCCGTGGCAGAAGTATTTGCATATGCATTTTTATACTCCAAGCAGATATTAGGATTTTTCTCAAGGCAAACAGAAAACGCTGGAGATGTATGGGAAACTGAGTTAATTGAAAACATTTATTTTGGGGGGGGTGGTGTAACAAATTGGCAAATTTAAAAAAATACCTGCAAAATACTTTGATAGAAATGTTGAGAGAACAAATGACTGCAACTGAGGAAGTTACTCTTTTGAGTTGGTACATAGAATCTGAATTGTCTACATGCAATAAGGCCTTGCTAAGTTAAAAATTTTATTGGCTGGCAAAAAAAAAGTTACTAGAAAATGGAAAATCAAAATGTGAATCAGCCATGAGGTATTAAACTATTGCAAAAGAAATAACATTAGAGGTGGTCTCTTTATTAAAGTGAAGAAGCACATTACAAAGAAATAAATGGAATTTTGAGAACAATATATGCAGAAAAATATTCAGGAGGAGGAGAAGGCATGAACTTTAAGGTAAGTCAGGACATGAGCAATTTATATAATGCTGGATTGAATGATAATTGTGAAGAAAATTTATGTATAATCCATGAAACTTAGGAAAATTTGTAAGATACGTTTTTCTGTACTCATTTATGCTCATTGTTTAAATAATGTGAAATGAATAAAGGCAATGATTAAAAATAACTACTGTACATTACTATCATTATTGGTTTATAATGTAAACCCAAAATATCACAATTGAAAAATGTGCACAGTTTTTGCAAGGAGACTGTGTTCTCCTGCAAAGCACACATCCAAACTTTAAATAAGATACTTTTGATGTCACACAAACTCTGAGAAAAAAATAAAGTCAGACGGAAGAAAAACTATTTACTTTAAGCTAGCCAATCTTCAAGTATAAAGAGCAGCTATTTCAATCCAACAGTTGACAGTGAAGCTCTGAAAATATTAAATTTTACTTAATTCAGCAAAACACCAAGTATAAACAAAATGCTACACATCAAATATATATATATATATATATATATATATATATATATATATATATATATATATATATATATAAAATGCATGTTTGGCCGCGGTGGTGCAGTGGTTAGCATTGTCGCCTCACAGCAAGAGGTTCTCCTGTTCGATTCTCAACTGAGGTGCTGTCTTTGCGGAGCTTGCATGTTCTCCCTGCAGTCACATGGGTTTCCTCCGGGTGCTCCAGCTTCCTCCCACATTCCAAAGACATGCAGTAGGTGGACTGGGCATACAAAATTGGCTTTAGATGAGTGTGTGCATGAGTGAGTGCTATGAATGAACTACCACCGTAGGGCTAGTCACTTGGCGGTGTAAACCTTGGCTCGAGAATACTGTCACTGTTTAAGTGAAACCTGGACCTCAATGTCAAAATGGGAAAAGGGTTTGAGGAGGATGGAGAAATATTTAAATATATATATATATATATATATATATATATATATATATAAACATACATACATGCATCAGTAACAATCCAGCAGTTAAAGAATATTTGCCACCACATTTCAGTGATCAAGAATGCGACTCAGAAATCCAATCCTAGACCTACAAATTAATCCACAAAAACTGCTGTTTTCAAAGTGGGGCAGTTGTATGATGGAAAGTGTTTTGTTTATTTCACTTTCCTTCTACTTTTTTTTAAAGACGAAGCACTCCACTTTAAGGTAGGGTACTATCTGATAAAGACTGGAAAAAGTGTGATAATATTTCCCTATCACTTGAAATCCTTGGAGTTTTTTAAAAAATCTCCAGCCATGACGGAGTAGAAACTTAAGTATAAATCAAAGTCAGGCATTTTAATACAGGATATACTCCAATGGAATATAACACCCTGAAAGGCAATGCTAGAAGCAACAAAAAATAAATGGCCATACCCTGGCATTACAAAAATGCACCAAAAAACAAGAGGGATGGAGGGAGGGAACAGCTACTGTAGCAGTGATCAATCAAATATCTACTGTTATGGTAAGTTTGCTTACACAATTGTACTATGTTCATCATGTTGATCACTGCTGCAAGTAGCCTTAACTATATGGGTAGATTACCCTAGCTCACTACATTTGGGAGGTAGAAGGAAAAGAGTCCAAGAGCCCCTGAAGAATGCTATTAATGCCTGACCTTTCCCTAGAGAAAGAATCAAACTTAAAGTCCTTTGTAAAAGTATCTAGAGAGAGCCAAGTAGCAGCTTCTAGAATATTTCTAGAATCCAACCTTTCCAAAAATGCCATAAAAGAGTGGGCATTGACCTTGCCTGGAATAGTTTTTATGGTGAATATAACAAAAGGTAATAGCTTTAGACAACCATTTGGAAATTGTCTGTTTTGACACAGGCATGTTGTCCATTCTTACCTTCACAAGAAATGAACGACTGATCTGAAGATTGGAAAGACTTATTTCTGTCAAGATAGTACCAGAGTTGTATGTGGACATCTCCCTCATTTTTAAGTTCAGGAAAGAAAATGAGGAGATGGATGGTTTCTCTTAAATTAAACTTGGATACCATTTCAGGCGTAAAAGGATTAGTTATCAAAGAAACCCAGTTTCTGCTGAAAATGAGATACATCTGACTTGGCATAAGAGCTTGCAACATAAACACTCTTCTTGCAGAAGTCAGAGTAATCAGAGTTCAACATTAAGAACTTCGAGTCACTCAGATTAGGTGGTTCAAATGGAGCAAGTGTTAGCCTCTCCAACACAACATTAAGATCCAAAGGTGGTGTTACTAGTTTACTTGGTGGCCTTTTGTGCAAAACCCCTTCAAAAACATTTTCATGAGACTGCACTGAAAGAAGGGGAATCCATAGGCAGACGTCCTGAAATGGCCAATAAATTAACCTTCCTAGAGGAATAAGAAAGGTCACAGGATAGTAACTCACACAAATATTGTAAAACCAGATAATAACTAGACCTGAATGGGTAGTTATGTTGTTGGTACCAACTAGAAAACTATTTCCATTCGCTAATAATTTTCTAGTAGCTTCTTGCCTCCATTAGTACCTCCTGCATGTCCTCAGTAAACAGGTGTTTAAAAGGAATTAAGACCCTATCATCCAGGCAGTCAACTTTAGTTGATTGATGTTAGGATGTATCAAACACCCCTGTTCTTGGTTGAGTAGATACAGTTTGTAAGGAAGTTTGGGTAACTGAATGAAAACCACGGTTTGCCAAGGCCAGAAGGAAGTCACCACAATGATACTGGGGAATTCCTTCTGAATCTTTAGAAGTACCCTGGATATTAGTGGAAAGGGTGGAAAAGCATGCAGGAACATTACTGTCCAAGGAAAAGAAAAGGCATCTGTCTTCCAGGCCTTCGTGCATGGAGTCCTGGAACAGATCCTTGCCAGATGATTGCCTCCTATCTGAACAAACAGGTCTACGTAAGCAATGCCCCACAGATGGATCAAATCTTGGAAGATCCCCGGCTCTATTTTCCCATCTTGAGGGTCTGTCCTGCTGCTCCTCAGCTTGTCTGCCACCCAGTTTTGCTCTGACAGAATAGACTGTAGGAGGCCTGTAAAATGATACTATGCTGGGAAGCTGTATCGTAAGCTAAAAATGGCTAGTCTGCAAAGGGGGTACAACCAAGATCCACTCAATGTGTCACAAAGTGTGGTAATATCTGACAACTTTAAGAGATCCTGGGGGCCAAGAGTTAAGTGCCTTTATCAGGGCAAGCATATCTGATCTTTATGTACTTGCCTCTGTCCTTGGTGTCCCACACAACCTGCACTTTTATCCTTCCTGAAACTGTTCTCTATACAAAGTCTGAGGTGTCTTTGGTGACTAACTGCCTTGGAACAGACAGGGGAATGGGGAGACCTGAATTCAAGGATATCTGTTGTCTCTAATTATCTGACAAAACCCCAGCACTGGGATTTGAAATGAGTTAAGGGTGTTGGTGCTGGGTCCAAAGAGACTTAAGATACTACAGTATCTTTTCATGTGGTGCCTTGCCAGGGGTATGAAGAGAATCCTAGAAGCTATGACACCCAGAATTCTGAGGTATTCCCTTGCAGTAACTGACATTTGAGTGGAAATTCTTGTGTAAGAAAAGCTCTTTAAAATTAGGTGTTTAGTTGACTTACCAGGAGCACAATCCTGTGTGAAGGAATCAAAAAAGTCTTTTGAATGTTTTCTTGAAATATCAACTTGTGCAAGAGATCTCTCATCCTAGAGATTACTGACACTTTGAAAAAGACCCTGCAAAGATAAGCAAGTTGTCTAAATATAGAAAAATATGGACATCCTGTAGCCTGCAATGAGCTATAACTGCAGCTAGACACTATGTGAACTCTCTTGGTGCAGTAGACAGTCCAAAGTGTAAGGCAAATAACTTAACATGATCCAAACACAGAAAACCTACTTAGGAAACGTCAGAAGCTTGAATGGATTGGGATGTGACGGTAAGCATCATTTAAGTCTAGTGTTACCAAGAAACCTGAAACAAGAAGAGGAGCTAACAGGTTGCAAAGTGACCTTTTGAATTTGGGCACAAACACAAAACAGGTTTAGGAAAGAAAGATTCAGAACTGGTCTCAAAGCATTTTCTTTCTTTGGCACTAAGAATACCTTCAAATAAAAAAACCTTCCCCACCTGGGAAGGAGGAACTAGTTCTATCAGTCCTTAGGACAGCATGCGATGTAGACCCAGTGGAAACAAAATAGTGTAAGGTGGAAGATGACAAACACCACCCCCCCAAAGGAGGAATTTCCTCCCACTGCCATCTGAAACCTTGGCAATTGAATGTCAGAACCCATTTGTCTGAAATTATCTCTTGCCAAAGAGAAAAATTGAGATTCAGACTTTCTGGAAGAAAAAAGGGGCAAAATGGGAGGGGTTCAGACTTACTGGACTTTCCCTTGTTTTGGGAGGGTCGAGGCTTCTTTTTGGAACCCCTTGTCATTTATTCTTAAATGTCTGTTTAACTGTACTTTGCTGCAACTGTTTTTTCTGCTTTTTGCCAAAATGGATGAGGAGTTAAGAGAATCCCTTTGAAAATTTGCAAAAGGAGAGCTGAAAAATCTTAGATTCCCTGGATTGGCTTACCCTTTTCAGCACACATTAATCCCTGCAGCAGAGGTGCCAAAAACAACCTCTATCCAAAGGAGAATTTAAGATATCATTTTTAACATTATCTGGGAGGTTTTGAGAATGCAGTCATGCAATCCCCCTCAAAAAAGTATCAGTGGCCATAACCCTGTAATAAAGTATCAGAGTTTTACACACACACACAAAACAATAAGTAGTGATCTGTGCAGCAGAAGAAATTAAACTATTTAAAGTAGATTTTCCTCACAAGAAGAAACTGCAGACAAAATGTTCCTCATACCCAATTAATCAGAGTAAACTTTAAACATAAGAGCCTCATTCTTCCTCAAAATATGGGTTCAGTTCCAATCCTCTGATCAGACTCTGACATTACTATAGCTTGTAATGTAATCACCAAAAATCTCTCTATAGCCTCTTCCCTACCCATAATGCATCAACTCCTAACATACCTCAGATCCTGTTTGCTGTTTTACAGAAGTAAAAGAATTACTATAACTATCGTAAGAGGGCATACCATATGAAGGACAATGATGTCCTTGTATATACTCGTTCTTCCAGAAATTTACTATGAAACACCATGGTTGGGGGTTGGAGGGCAGACAGCTAAAGAATGAAAATAGACAACACAGATGGAACATTATGGAAAGTACTTAACTTCTTTCTCTGATGTTAATTTTCATTCTATCCTCAACATATGGGACATAGTCCCCAGCTACCCAAATTCACATGTGGACTCTAAGGAAGGATATTCCTGAGCACTACCCCTCGAGACCAGATCCAATTTGTAATTAGTAACAAAGGTAGGAGGATTAGCCCAAGATGCAGCTGCACATATGTTGCCCATGGAAGCCCTGGCAAGAAACACTGAAGAAGTTGCCATGAACCCAGTGACATGGGCTTTTAAAAGTTTTGGTAAGGACAGACACAATGTGTTGCAGATAAATGATATACACTCTGTCATCCAGCTGGCTAAAATCACTTTTGTGACTGATTTTCCCAATTTACAATCTGCAAACACCACAAATAATTGATCTATTTTTCTAATATCTTTCATTCTAAATAGGTAAAAATGAATGCAATTGTCTATGTACATCCAATAAATTAAGCATATATTCCCCTTTATTTGCAAATTAAGGAAAGACTGGTAAGCTAATGGACTGATTAATATTGGATTCTGACACCAACTTAGGAAAGAAATAGTAAGTGTTTGTATGTAATCTTACTCTGTCCTTATGAAAAATGAGACAGGGAGGTTTAGAAGACAATGCCTGAAGTTCTGAAATTCTTCTAGCAGAGGTAATGGCCCCTAGAAAGATAGTTTTCCAGATCAGGAATTTAAGATCACGTTTAGCTGCTGGTTCACAGGGAGACTGAATTAAGGTCTGCAGCGGTCTGCAGCACCAAATTTAAAATCCCATAGTGGAGTAGGAACTTTATATGGTGGTCTCAGGAAGAGGGTGCCTCTCAAAAAGGCTCTACAATGCTTAGATGAAGCCAAAGAAGAATTCTCAAATCAAGCATGGAAATTAGAAATTGCTGCTAACTAAGGTCTGATTGTTGAGGAACCAGCTCCCTCATTAAAAATTGTTGCCAAAAATTCAAGAACACACTGTATAGTGGCTGAGAAAGGATCGATGTGTTTCTGCTGTGTCCAAAAAAAAAAACCTTTTCCCATTTACTTCTGTAAAGTTTTCTGATATATGCCTTATGGCAAGATAAAAGTATCTTGTGGACAGAGGAAGAGAGCATCAGCTGTCTGGCTATTAAAGGAAATGGAGAAACCATGCTGTTAGATTGAGGTTTGAGATGTCTGGATGAATCATGCCTGTTAGGTGAGAAAGGCGGTTTGGAATCAGATCCAGAACTCAAGGTGGGTAAAGCAGATGAGGCCAAATGAAGGGGAAGCATATATGTCAAGGCCAGAAAGGTGCAATGAGGATTACTCTTCTCTTCAACCAGACAGCTTTCTGTAGGAATTTGGGAAGGGGAGGTTGGAGGGCAGGCATAGAGAAGACCGGGGGCCCAATCATGGAGTACAGCATCTCTCAGTGGTTAATATGGTGTAGGGATCAGGGCAAAGAAGCTGCTGCACTTGTTTAGGGGAGATGCAAAAAGACTGCAGCAAGGCCTGCCCCACTGATGGAAAATCTTACCTGTCACTTTCTGGTTGAGAGACCACTCGATTTAGTAGAATGGACCTGCTCAGTTTGTCTGCTGTCAAGCTGGACTTCCCTAGAATGTGCATTGCTATCAGAAACTGGTTGGAAGAAATCACCCATTGCCACACTCTGAGAGCTTCTCGACACAAGGGGTAAGACCTGGTTCCCCCTTATTTGTTCATGTACCAAACTACTGACATGTCTGCCTGGATCGCAACTGTCCCAAAAGGGAGAGAGTCTTGGAATACCTGCAATGCTAACACTGCTCTCATCTCTACGACACTGATATGCATACACTGGCCTCTTTGGGGGTCCAAGTGCCTTGGACTGTTTCCCCAGGAAGTGCCACGCCCTACTCTGTGAAGCATCCGTGGTCACTATAGCCTTGGGCTGAGGAAGGATGAACGGATGGCCTTGTAAAACCTGAATTGATCGAATCCACCACCAAAGGTATCTCTTACATGCCTGCGTGATTCTTGCTTTTGCTGACATATGACGATAAAGAACTGACCACTGTGTCACTAACATCCACTGAAGAATTCTCATATGAAATCTTGATAAAGAAATTAGAATTATTGCCACTGACATTAACCTTGAGGGTCTATTTTAGATCACTGAATGCTTAAAAAAGCGAACGATGAATAATCGACCCCATGTAAGAGAAAGCTTACAATCTTGAAAGCTCAGAACAGCGATTTTTTTTTTCCCCAAGGGAAAAAAATCGCTGTTCCAAAAAAAAAAAAAAAAAAAATTGAAATAATACATAAAGTGGGGGGCTTCACCCCCACACTCCCCCCACTTAAATATACCAAATCCAAGATCGCACTACAGTGCCAAAAACGGCAAAGTAACAGAAGCGGCCAAGCAAATTCTTTCCCTGGGAATGAATTTGCTTAAAAGCCACTTTGCTATTTTGCCTTTTTGTTGTTTTAAGTTCGACCAAGATGCAGTCGATAGAATGCGTCTTTGGTCATCGAATAGGAAACCAAACCTTAGGCTTGCTGCATCAAGCAAGCTGAAATTTTGGTGCTACAAATTTTCCTGACCTGAAACCTGATGATCTGCACTCTTGAGAGAGTGAGAGAAGCTGTCACTGATGTCATGTTATCATTCCTATGAATTCCAGTGTTTGAGATGGCTGAAACTGAGATTTGCTGAGGTTTACGGTTATCCCCAGTTGGGAGGAAGTGCAGAGTACCCTATTCCTTGCTTTTATTAGTAGATGCTCAGTCAGGGCAATAATGAGCCAGTCGTCTAAGTATGGAAACACTCAGAATCCTTGCAGTCTCAAGTGAGCTGCTACCACTGCCATGCATTTGAACACCTTGGGGATTGTGGTGAGGCCAAAGGCAGTGCACTGAACTAATGGTGACTGACTACCAGATGGAAGCGTAAATACCTTCTTAACTGTCTGTTCATTTTTATGTGATAGACCTTAAGGATGCCTACTATTGAGCATATCCAGTTGTCCTTGCCCAGGAAGGGTAGAATGAACTGAACTGTGACCATCCATAACTTTGTATGTCAAACCGCCTTAAGTTGTTGAGAAACAAAATTAGCCTCCAGTTACCTGTTTTCTTTGGCACTAAAAAAAAATCTTGAGTAAGTTACAGATTCTATCTGGTCTGGTGGGACCTTTTCAATGACTTTCTACAAGCTTTTGCATTTTGAGTGCTGCTGCTTTCCTCTGACTTAGTAGAACACTGGGAAATTTGCATAGATGGAAGTAGAAGAGAAAAGGAAATTATATAACCTCTGAAAAAAATCCTCAGCACCCACGTATCTTTTGTGATGTCTAGTCAGGCTCTCTGGTGCAGGGATAAATGACCCCTGATTGCCTCCAGAGGGAGACAATTAGACCTCCTTTTAGGAGCACTAATAGGGTCTACTGGAGAAAGAATCTCTGGACCCTTGGTTCTGTGGGCCTTCTCTGCTGCATGGGCATCGTC
The DNA here is from genome assembly GCF_019279795.1 of Protopterus annectens. Classification (NCBI taxonomy): domain Eukaryota; kingdom Metazoa; phylum Chordata; order Ceratodontiformes; family Protopteridae; genus Protopterus; species Protopterus annectens. The sequence continues at coordinate 1,740,614,790 of NC_056731.1, forward strand.
GTCCATTGGAGTTTCCCCCCTCTGCCCCTGAGGCATTATCTTCACATGGATCTTGGAAAGTACCCTGGGTCTTCTTGAATCGCATCTTCCATCCACCTCACGGATTCCTAGAAAAGGATCTTTGAGGAGTCGAAAAAATGTATGCCTACTGCAGAGAGGGTCTTTCCATTTTTTTTCACACCTGGAGAGCGTGTTCTCCACTTCTGGGCCAAACAATGAATTGCTACCAAAGGGTGCATTGATGAACGAGGACTTGAAGGGCTCAGCAAAAAGCACACAAGTATGTCTACTGAAGGAAATCTCTGAATCCGCTGTCCTTGAGGCACCTCCAGCAGCATGCAAGATAAGCCTCATGGACAAATTAGCTATAGATTGAAGGGTAGTCAACTGTGAGGCCAGAGAAGACTGAGCCTCACCAGTAGTGGTCTCTGAAATGGATTTTGAAAGTTCCTTGATCAAGTCTCTTCACAGTCTTGCGAAGTTTGCCAAGTAGTTCACCAACCTAAGGGCAAAAGTCACTGAAGCATGCACATGCTTCCCAAATCTGTCCAATACCACAGACTGTGTTAGGAGGATGGACAGAAGAACTCTTGTTCAGCTAGTTCCTTCTTGGTGGCCACCACCACGACCACAGCATCTATGGGCACCCCTCCTTACGCCAGAACTCCCGGCCTACTTGTAGAGCCAGAATCTGATCTTGTCTCTTGGGGACTGTTCAAATGAGTCAGGCTCCTTCCATGCCCCCCTAGAGATCAAGTCAATGAGCTCATTGGCGGGCTGAGCTACCCAAGAGGTAGACTGTTCAGCTCCAAAGGCCTCCAGAAATACTGATTCCTCTGGCGAAGAGTTATCGGAGGACCAACCAACTCTTTGCTTAGGGATCTCCAGGATGTCTCTGAATGAAACATCATCAGAAGGTGATCTTGGGGACCCTTCTCCTTCAGCGAAATTGGTATCCTCAGTGATTGACTCCTGAGGGGCATCCAACTGCCTCCTCTCTTGCATATCCTCTTCCTAAGACTTTCTCGGTGGGATGCTTCAGTGAAGTATCAGAAGACATCATATAATACCCCAATGGGTGGACTGGAGACTGAGCTGGCTGTCCCTGTGGCACAGAGTGATATGGCTCAAGAAGCAGGGACATCTGAGATCCAGATGGAAGATCCAAGCGGGAAGGGTCTTGTCTGCCTTGCCAGAGCAGAAAACACTCTTCACTATCTCACAGGCAGATTGCTCCGGGGAGAAGGAAAGTAATGAATCTGAGAAGCCAGGTTTCTGGCCCATTGCCTCCTCCTGCCCCAAAAGCAATCTCCCCAAGGAAGAGGTCAGAGCAGAGGTGTCCAATGTTGAAGCTCCGAAGGGCAGAGATGGCTCCAAAAACTTTGGCGTTAACTCCAATGCCTCGGATCAGACAGGGGAGCTTCAGCTCAGAGTCATCTGGATCAGAAGACGTTGGAGCCAGTGTACTCAGAGACTGCTTTGGATCCATAGATAGAAGTACCTTTCTATCTGACCCAGACAGACTTAGTTCAGATCCAGGGGCTCTGAATAGAGAAGGAGCCACCATAGGGGGTGTGGTGGAAGGACAGGCTTCCTGACTCAAGGGGGTAGGAGCTGGAGAAGACCCCTCTGCATCCGCACCAACAGGAATATCATCATTCTGTCCATGTCTTCTTGAGTCAAACTTCTCGAAGAACGAGAGAGATGAGGGAAGGTGACCTCGAGTGGTGTCTCTCCAAAAGGAAGAAGGTACTCCTGAAGGAACTGGATCCAAGGACTGAGAGTACCTCGTTCTAGGCAAAAAATGTCAGATCTGAAAAAGTAGGAACTGAGGAATTTTTGGTCAGATCTGTTGGAATTTGGATCAGTACAGACTTCAGATCTGACTTCAGCTTTTTTCTTGACAACTCTAAAGATAGGGTGAATGAAGTAGAAGGCCTTGGAGACCGAGTAGAAGTCTCCTTAACTTTAGCTTTGGGGGACTGAGCCCCAGAAATAGCGTTACCAAAAGAGGAAGGAAGTAAACCTTTCACTATCAGTTTGTTCTTCCTGTCTTCTGTTGCCCATGGATTGAAACTTTTACAAATTGAACAACAATCAATCTGGAGGTTATCCAATCATACGCATAAGTTATGGGCATCGGTTAAAGGCAATTTGCCCACATTTTTGACACTTTTTAAAACTGGAAGGTGGTTTATCAGGCACACTGAAAAAAATAAAATTAGCAATAAGGAAATGTTTTAATATATAAAGATATAAAGGGAAAAGATACCGGCTATGGTATCAAGAATACACAATAGTGCAATAGGAAAAATTGAAGGAAAAAGGAAACGTCACAAAAATCACACTTGACAACTGTTTCACCATGTTTTATTTATTTAATTTTTTTATAACATTTTAAAGCAGCTTCCAACGTCCACCCTCCATTCCATAAGTTCCTCTCATTTATAACATTTACATTACCAGCAATTTTACAGATACTGCATGCATTTGTTTACATTGCCTTCTTCCAGTTCATCAGTTCTAAAATGCAAAGTAATACTTTTTCCAATATTTAAGTTACTACCAGATAAAATGTTCCAGGATAAATGTCCTTTTGTTGTACATTTCCAAAAATGTCATCAGTCCACCAGTTTTAAAAGTTAAAGCGCACTCTGTCCCAACATGTATAAAAGGCCGAAATCCTTGAGCTTTAAACAAAAATGTTACCCAGTTGTTCCATATACAATATCTGTCTATTATAGTCTCATTTTTTTTTTTTGTTCTTATTCTCACATTTGGTCTTTTTAAAAGCAGTTTTAATTGCAGTGTGTTGCGGCTCTTCTGCTTTCCTGCTGTCAATGCTGCATCGGTTTTACTTCCTGCATTACCTGCTGCCACAAAACCAGATACCTTCTCAGTCTGTTGTTGCTTTCCTCTTTTACTTTTGGTCACTGTTGCATATGTTTTAACTGCTACATTCTCTGCTGCCACATTACTTGGTTCCTTTTCCAACAATTTTGGAAATGCTGATGATGGTAATTCACCCCATTTAACAGCAGAACTGTCAATTGGATCATTTCACTTGATTATTTTTAACAGACCATCATCTGCAAGCCTTTCCGATGCCAGTTCTGTTATCTGTACCACATCAACAGATTTGCTTATTTCCTTCTCTGTGAAGGCAGCTAAATGCTGCTCATTTATAACATCCACCACACAGGAATCTTTGTCTACATTCTAAAGCTTCATATCAAACAAATTTTTCTCAAATTCTCACTTTCCACCTCTAAACTCCACATAGCTTTTCTCTCCTCCTTCATCCTGCTACTTCCCTTATACCTCTTCCTTGTTGCTTTAGGAGCCCTCTACCACCATGCAGCAACTCTAAAGAGTAAGTGAAGTTCCCCAATGCCCTGGCCAAAGTTTTCCTACTTGTATTAACACACTGGATCTCCTCTGTAAAGAGGTCAACAGCCAAGTGGGACTAACTGCCAACAATAAGGATAAACAACAATCAACTATCAAAAAAGGATAACAAATACTGGAATTACTTCATAAAACAAAATTAGAAGATATGAACTTAACATAACTTGGCATCTGTGTTGTCCATTTTCATTCTTCCTCATGAATGGGTCTCGGATCCGACTCGGCCACATCTAACAGACTTTGGATCCAAAACTTGAGCTCCTCCCTCTACCCATGTCATACTCCATCCCCAACTCCTCAGACTGAGTTTGCTCTGCCTTATCCCCACTCTGTTAAATAGAGAGAGAACAGACAAAAGAAAAAAATGAGTCTCAAACCAGGAATATGCTGGCTCCAATATCATCCAAAGATGCTTCTAGGAGTGACAGGGTTGGGGGATGGCTGGGAGGGAAGGTAAGGAAGAATGAAAATGGACAACACAGAAGCCAAGTTGTGGTAAGTACATAACTTCTAAATCTGTTGTCCTTTTCATTCTTCTTCATGAATGGGTCAGAGTCCCCAGCTACGAAACTCTGTGGAGGCCCTCAAAGAAGAGCATGACAGAGCACTGTCATACCATGCTTCTGGAGGCAATGTCTAACTTGTAATGTGTAACAAAGGTATGAGTCTTTGACCAAGTGGCTGCAGCGCAGATGTCATCAATGGAAGTTCTTGATGAAAAGGTGGATGAAGTAGGCCTAGATCTAGGGGAGTGGGTTCTAGGACTATAAAGAAATCCAAATTGTTTTGAGAATAAATCAGCAAAATCGAATAAATCAGTGATCCATTTGGTTAGGGTAATTTTGGAAACTGGCGGACACAAGTGGTTATGGGAAAAAAAGAGACAGCTGATTAGACTTCCTGTACTCTTTTGTTCTTTGAAGATAAATATGTAATTGTCTGTCTGTGCACATCAAGAAGGTGCAGCATGTATTCATAGGTTGGTACTAGGCTATCGGCCCTAGGGCCTATACAAGCCTAGCCATAACAATTCCCTGGCTATTTCTTCCCACACTATTTACTCCCCTGGACCCCTGTCTAGCAGGGTGACTGACGTGATCCCCAGGGTGAATTTCCTTTCTCCCATCCAATCGTCAAGATTCCTTTTGAAGAGGGCCAAAGAGGCGCTCTGCTTGATATGTATGGGCAGTCTATTCTAGGGTGTAGGGAGTCTCTGGGTCAGGAACCTATCACTCAAGCATGTTTTGTTTACTGAGATGACAAGGTTTAGATCCCTGGAATGTGTGGCTCTGAGGGATTGGGATTTCTTTGAGTGTAGCACGTCCAACAGCTCTGGGTTTGACATGGCCTTGTATGTTAAGCAGAGATCGCCTCGGAGTAGACAATATGCGACAAGAGTATAGCTGGAGTTTTTTAAGGCAGTCAGCATAGGGCATTTGCTTTAGGCCTGTGATCTTTTAGTGAGGTATTTCTGTGGCCTTTCCATTTGTTGCAGATGTCTTGAGAGGTATATACCAAATGGGGCGTTGTATTCTATAATGGGTCTAATGAAAGATGAGTAAAGTGGGACAATGACCTCCTTTTTTCTGGATGAAAAGCCCTTAGTGATGAGGTGTGCCACATAGTATTTCCTGACTGTTGTGGCGATGTGGTTATTGAACGTGAGACCACTGTCCACCTGTGTCCCTAAGTCTCTTATCACACTTTCGGTGTTTAGTGTACTGCCACCTATGTGGTAATTCATGCGTACATGTTTTTTCCCAAAGGGGATAACTATACATTTCTTGGCATTGAGCTTCAGCCTATGTTCTGGCACCAAGCATCTGTTTCTGTAAGGCCCTTTTGTAGAGTATCGACATCATTTGGGGATTCAATAATGGCTCCCAGTTTGCAGTCATCTGCAAACTTTGTTAGCCAGAGTCCCTTAGTGTTGGCCTGTACTTCAGAGAAGTAGATGCCAAACAAGAGAGGTCCCAGGACTGAACCCTGAGATACTCCACTTGTCACTTGTCTGGAGCTGGATTTGAAGTCAGCTACTGTTAGAGTGTGGGTTCTGTCAGTAAGCCAGTTGGCAACCCATCGAGTGACGTAGGCATTAATGCCCAGCTTAGTAAGTTTATCTATGATTCCAGAGTGGGGGATGGTGTGAAAGGCCTTGGCGAGGTCCAGATAGGCTGTGTGGACTGCCTTACCCTCATCCACGGCTCTGGAAACTGATTCGAAGAAATCAATCAGGTTCAGGAGACAAGATCGGCCCTTCACAAACCCAAACTGGGTGGGGTCCAGTGTTTTAAGGTTGCCAATGTCTTTGTTTATAAGTTCCATGATAATACATTCCATGACCTTGCAGATCAGGCTCGTCAGACTGGTGGGGCGGTAGTTCCCAGGATCCAAGGTGGATCCCCCCTTGTGGAGTGGGATAACTGTGGCTGTGCACCACTCAGTGGGCATGAAGCCTGAGGTGAGGGTATGATTAAACATGACACTTAAGTGAGGTGCCAGTTCATTTTGTAGTTCATGTAGTACACAGCCCGGGATGTCATTTGGTCCTATGGATGCTGTATTCTTAGCTTTGGAGAGTGCATTTTTTACCTGTGGGGCCGTTATTACCGGAATTTGACAATCTTCTGGTATTGAGATGGGCCATTTAGGGGGTGAGAGGGGGGTGAAGTTGGCACTGAATCGATCTGCCAGGATATTGGCAATATCCTTGGGATCAGTATATTTAATGCCATTCTGTTGTAGCTCAGAGCAGATCTGAGCATTGCCATTTAGATTCTTGACATAGTTACAGAATGCCTTGTGGTTGTCTTTGGAATCTTTGGCAATTTTATTTTTGTAACTAACTCTGGAGGATTTTATTGCAAAAGTTTGGAAAAAAGACCAGTAACTGTACAGACTGCTTAATGTTAGTCTCCAAGGCCACTTTAGGCAGAAAGAAAGAGTTGGTTTGAAGAGACACCCTATCCTTGTGGAAAATTATGGAAGGCAGCCTAGCTGATAAGGCCTGGAGCTCAGAATTTTTTGCTGAAGTGATGGCTACCAAAAATATAGTTTTCCAAGAAACTTCATATTGCATTTGTCTGCTGGTTCAAAGGGTTTCTGAGTTAACCCCTGAAGAACCACCATCAACTTATGAGAAGGAGAGGAATCCTTTATTAGAGGTCTAAGGAAGAAGATTCCCTTCATGAAAGCTTTATATAATCTGGAAGATGCCATAGATAATGATTAATTTCCCACATGGAAATTGGATATGGCTGCCAGCTGAAGTTTAGTAGTAGCAAAACTAGCCCCTTCCTTAAAAAGGGTAGAGAGAAACAGCAGAATAGCCAAAGTAGGTCCTGAAAACAGTTCAAGATTTTGACTGGAAAACAAATAGAAAATCTTTTCCATTTGCTTCTGTAGACATTCTTGCAGGAAGCTTTCTGAGAGGCCAAGACAACATTACGAACTGGGGGAGAGAGCCTGGACCATTACTGGAAGTGTAAAGAAACCATGTGGTCAGCTTGAGAGTGTGTAGATTGGGATGCTGGATCCTTGATGGATGAGATAGGAGATCCTGAGTGGGTTACAGTACCCATGAAGGATATTTCAAGTGAGACCAAAGGAAGGGGAACCATACCTGATGGGGCCAGAAGGGGGTAATGAGGATGACTGAGCTCTTCAGCCTGCTTGCATTCTGTAGGAACTTCAGGATTAGGGAAAGAGGGGGGTAGGCATACAAGAGACCTGGGGGACAGTCATGAATCAGAGTATCCCTTGGTGACTCCCCCAGAGGGGGGATGAGGGCAAAGTACTTGCTGCACTTGTTGAGGGGAGAAGCAAATATGTTACAGCAAGGCTGGCCCCCATGGCCGAAAATCAAGTTTGTTACTGTCTGATTGAGGGATCACTCATGAGGATCAGAATAAACCTGCTGAGTCTGTCTGCCAGTATGTTGATTTACCTCAGTATATATGTTGCAATGAGAAAGTGGTCTGAAGAGATCACCCATTACCAAACCCCTCACAGCCTCTCTGCACAACGTGTAGGAATGGGTTCCTTCTCATTTGCTGATGTACCAAACCACTAATATGTTGCCAGTGTGGATCGCAATTGTCTCTAGAGAAAGAATGTCCTGGAAGGCTTGCAATGTTAGAAAGACTGCTCTTATCTCTAGAACACTGATATGCAACTAACTCTCTGACGGGGACCACATACCTGGGATAATCTTTCCCTGAAAATGCCCCCCCCCCACCCCAGATGGAAAGTATCCGTGGGTCACTGTGGCAACTGGGGGAGGAAGAGAGAATCGTCTGCCCAGAAACAGATCATCTGAATGAATCCACCAACATACATGTTGTTTGCAGATTGGAATAAGTCTTATGGGAAAAAGACAGAGGCTGGTAAAGAATGGATCATTGAACTGCCAATGTCCACTGAAGTACACCCATAAAAAAATATTGTTAAAGGAACCAGAGGAATGGCAGCTGACATCAACCCCAGAGCTTGAAGAACTAGTTTTGCTGGAAGGGACAGATGAGATAGTAAGGCCCGCACCTGATTTCTCAATGATATAATGTAATGAAGATATAACAATGCCACTTGCTTCGTAGTATTCAGTTTTGTTCTTATAAATTCCAGAGTCTGAACACACGTTAGTTTCGATTTGGCATGGTTTACTGGGATACCCAAGTCATTGGAGCTCTGGAGCAAGTAATCCCTGGCTTATAGAAGTTGATGCCTGTATGGTATAGTAAGGAGCCACTCGTCAAAATAGGGAAACACCTGGTATCCTGTGAATCTCAAGTAAGCTGCCACCACTGCCATACACTTGGTGAACACTCATGTGGCTGTGGCAAGTCCAAAGGGCAGTGCTCTGAACTGGTAGTGACTGGATCCCAGCCAAAAATGCAGATGTCTCCTGGAGTGCCTGTCTATTTTGATGTGATAATATGCATCCTGGAAATCTATAGAGCACATCCAATTATCCTTGCACAGCAGAGGTAGGATGGACTGAACCATAACCATTCGGAACTTCGACTTCTTTACAAACTGATTCAAACTGCTTAGATCCAAAACTGGTCTTAGGTCCCCTGTTTTCTTTGGCACTAAAAAAAAGTGGGAGTAAGTTCCAAATCCTAGCTGTTCGAGTGGGAGCTCCTGGATGACTCTCTTTTGTAGCTGCTTTTGTATTTCTTTTTTTTCCAAAAATATTTAATATATTTACACATATGACAAAAGCAATCTTACATTTATGTAAATGAAAAACATACAAAATAATATCACTTTATTTGCAGACTGTTTACATCACAGACACCACTGAAAACTGTAGCTGTAAACATTATACATCACTTATAAACCATCCAGTCATTGTCAGTTAAGCATTATATGGCTCATTCAGATCCTGCCTCTTAAACCTCATTCCTGCTCTGAATATATTGTTCCCACCTGCTTTTGTATTTCTTGAGCTGCGTACTCCCTCTGACTGAGTGGAATGTCGGAAGTTTCTTCTTTTGAAAGGGAGATGGAAAGGAAGAGGGTATGTAGTAACCTCTGGATATGATTTTTAGCACCCAGAGATTGTCTGAAATGTTTGTCTAAACACTCGAGTGCATGGAACAATGACCCCCAATTGCCTCCAGAGGTTGACAGTTGGGCAACGCTTCAGGAGCACTGATACAGCCCATCAGAAAAAGTGTCTCTGAAGCCCTGATTTTGCAGAACCCCTTTCCCTCAGGGTCAGTGTTTTTGAAACCTCCACCTCTGCCTCTGGAGGAAGTATCCCCACCTGAGTCCTGAAAAGGTCCCTCAGACTTAGGGAGCTGCATTTTCTTACCACCATGCTGATTCCTAGAGAAAGAAAGCTGTAGGGGTAGAAAACTTGATTCCAAAAGCAGACAGTGGCTTTCCTTCTTGCTTGCTGCGGGTGAGCGTATCTTTCACAGATGGTCCTAATAAGGAGGAACCTTCAAAGGGGCATTAAACAAATGAGACATTAAAGGATTCCACATAGCCTCATCCAGGCATGTCTCCTAATGGACATCCAAATAGATTTAATACCATATAAAGACAAATAAAACAAACATATTTAGTGCTTTCATCTCTCTCAGGAGCCTTTATCAGAATACAATTGATTCAATTTCTTCTACTATTTTATAAACAAACTTGCAAATTAAATCATTAATTGTGTTACGAATCAAATTCCATTTGGCAAATGTTCTCATTAACATTTAAAAAAACATACATTTCATAACGTATCATAAAATGCTTTAAAAACAACACTAACAAAATAGAATAATCAATTTATATGGTCCCTCCCTTTATGCTTGTAAATATAATACATTTAAAAACATCTTAAAAATAATTATTGACTTGAATGGATTTAAGCTATATTATTAGCCCTTTCTCCTAACATGGGTGTGATGGAAACTGTTTCATTCAGCCCCGGTGGAAGCATAGCTGCTAATTTTAACTGCCAAACAGTTTCTTTCTTCTTTAACAGATTTTTCGAATCCCCCCTCTGGGGTTCAAATTCACCTTATCCAGTATTCCAAAAGAAAATTTTATAAATGTTGGACAAGAAAGGGAATGCTTGTACAAGGCACTGGTCATCTTTTTATTTTTTATATCATTTATGTGCTCATAAATTCTAGTTTTAAATGCACGCTCAGTTTTGCCCATATAAAAATGGGGGCATGTCTCACACAATGCTAAATAAACCACTCTATTAGTATTGCAATTCCCTCGCTTAAAAAAACACTATTTTGTCCACAGTTCTCCAATTTCACAACCCTTTCTTTCATAATAAATGAACACTGCCCACATCTTCCACAGGCCCTGGTGCCTTGAATCATGTTATCATCCATTTCAATTTTTTGTTCAAATAATCTTTTAAAGTTTGGTGCGGTTTTAGTGACGAAAATAGGTTGCCTTCCCAATTTTTCAGCCACTTCTTTATTGATTTTAAAAATATTCCAATTGTGTTTTAAAGTTTCCTGAATTCTACCAGTAAGATGGTTATGTTCCAAAACACATGCTTTATTGTAACTCTTGTTAGTTTCCAAATTTACTTCTTTAGTTAAACCTACACCCAACAGAGGCTGGTACACCACATACCCCATTTACTATACACATCATAGATTATCCCATCTACCAAGGGTACAGGATACCTCCTTTCATAAAACATATGTGCAATTTTATCAAGCTACTCACTAACATCCTCATGATGTGAGATCATCCGAGCAACTCTTACTGCCTGTCCCTTGATGATGCTCTTCTTTCTTTAGAGCCAAGGGGTGGTTACTGTTGAAGTGTAAATAAGAGTTACAAAAAGTATCCTTCCTAAATACTCTAGATCTAAAACCATTTGTATCATGTGTAATAAGTGTATCCAAATAACTAATCCTATCCTCATGAAAATTATATGTAAATTTTAAAAATTGTGTTGAATTATTTAAATAAAACATGAATTCCTCAATTTCAGCCACTGTTCCATTCCATAAAATAAAAATATCATCCAAGAAGCAGGAATACAACCGTATTTTATCCCGATGGGGGCAGCCTATCACACATCTATTCGCCCATCCCAAAAAAAAACAAATTAGCATATACCGGTGCACAGGCTGCACCCATGGCAACCCCTCAAATTTGTTGGAAATATTCCCCTTCAAACCAAATAAAATTATTTTCCAACACCAAACTCATTAATTCACAGATCAAGGTCACCTGCTCATGGGTTAAATCTGAAAACTGAAAAGGTTTCTTCAAAAAAATTCTAACCCTTCCACTTTGGGTAGGACTGTTAAAAGGTCCTTTATGTCTATAGTTAGGAAAATCAATTCCTAGCCCACAGTTCCTTTTTAAGTAACCCCAAGAGATCCCACAAGTCCTTGACCAAGTGGGATGTCTTTTCTACAATGTACTGTACATTTTGATCAATAAACACAGCCAGGGGGTGAGTCTTAGAGCGTTTGGCAGCCATTATGGGTCTAAAGGGGGGCTTTCTTATATCCTTGTGTATTTTCAGTATTCCAAAGAATATCGGAATATTGTAATATTTCTTATGTAAGAAATCATAAACATCCCCATTTATCCTATTGTTCAACAAATATTCTTCCAGATAGGAGTCAATTCTGGAATAGGAAACATTAATTTGATTTATAGACACCGCTGTGTATGTAGTTTCTTCAAACAAAAGCTGTTGCATTTCATTTATGTAGTCTTCATTCTTAAACAAGACCACCCCACCCCCTTTATCTGGGGTCATAATTACTGGGGTCATAATACGTATTGTTTTGTTTTTCCTTAAATCCATTAATAAATTATATTCTTCTCTACTTAAATTCCAGGGAATCTTTTTATCTAAGGTGTGCATGTAATACAAATCTTCAAACACTAATTTTTCAAATGTATCCACTAAGGGATGTAGTGGAGGGTTATATATACTTCTCTTTTTCCATCTATTTTCACTCATTGTGTTCCCTTCTCCTAACTCTCCATCCCTATCATTAAACTGTAACCAATTTTCTAGTATACAATTTCAAAGCAAGGACATAATCCACAAGGTTGCTTCTTCCCTCAGGAATAAATTTAATTCCTCTTTTGGAAACCAGTTGGCTTCTCCAGTTTGTCAGACATTTTGTGAAGACAATGTGAAGAAACCCTGAAGAGAAAAACGGGTTAACACACGCAAGACATGAAGAAGTTGAACTACAAGAAAACTTGACTTTTTTTTTTTTTAAAACAGATTATAATCAGTGGAAAAAAAGTTACAAGCAAAAGTACCAAGGGAAAATGGTAGTAGACAAACAACCAGAAAAAGGGAGGCCCTAGCGCCAGCAAAAACTGGAGGCAGAAAGGAAAGCTGACAAAAAGTTAATGTTAACCAAAGTAAAATATCTAAAGTGAAAAAAAGGCAATATATGACCCAAAAAAGAACTAGTCTGACATGAAGTGGGAGTCTGCTCCAAAGGTGTGGTAACCTCTGGAAGACAAATCTGTCCATCCAGCAGGTTCTATTAATGTCATACAACAGGTTAAAGTCCTTAGAGCAAGTAATTAGTGTAGCATTTGACTAGTGGATATGCAGCATTTTCAATAAAGCAAGGTCAGAGATTGCCTTATATGCAAGGCAGAGATTGCCTCTGAGTAGTCTGTATGAAACAGAATAAAGTGACAGTGATTTCAGATGATCCACATAGGACAGATGCTGAAGACCTTGAATTTTCACTGTGAGGAACCTTTGTGGTTTCTCCAACTGTTGCAGGTGCTTGAAAAGGTACATACCAAAAGAGGTGTACTCAATTACTGGCCTGATGAGGGAAGAGTACACGGAGGTTATAACTTTTTTTTCTGGAGGCAATGCCCTTACTAATGATACGAGCAATGCAGAATGCCCTTCTTACCACTGTGGAAACATAGTGACCAGAGGTAAGATTGCTGTCAACTTGTGTGTCCAGGTCTCTCACCACTGAGTGCATACTTAGGGTGTTGCTATTGATAAGGTAGTTAGCGAGAATACTACTCATACCAAAACGGATAATGATACATTTTTTCCATTGAGTCTAAGGGCATGATGTTTGCACCAATTATTTGTTTAAGACCCTCTTGCAGGATGTTGACATCATTTGGAGATTCTATGACCATTCCCAGTTTTCAGTCATTTGTAAACATTGTCAGTCATGGACCTTTAGTTTTTGCTTGTACTTCAGAGAAATAGATTCCAAACAGTAGAGGTCTTAGGACTGATCCCTGTGGAACACTACTGGTTAGAGGTCTGCTTTTGGATGTGGACTCCCCTATTTTGACTATATGTGTTCTATCAGTGAGTCAGTAACCCGTCTAACAATATAAGGGTTGATGCCTAGCTGGGTGAGTTTGTCAATGATGCCTGAGTGGGTGATAGTGTCAAAAGCCTTGCCCAAGTCTAGGGGGATCCGTACAGATCCCCGACGGCACTTTATACCGAAGCAGAAATCTCCGAACATACATAACCGAAAGTGCTGTTCACTGAAGCAGCACTTTCGGTTATGTATGCTGGTTATGCCGGTTGCACTACAGTGCGGTTAAGGGAGAATTCCCTTTTCCCCACTATAGTGCGACCTCGGAGTCAGAATATAAAAGTAGGGGTGTGTGGGGGGCACAGCCCCCCCCAAAAGGGGGATGCAGGGGCTTGCCCCCTGCATAAAAGAAGATTTATTGTTTTTTGTTTCGAACAGACTTTAACGAGAGTGCTTTTTTGGTGAAAGCGCTTTTGTTAAAGTGCGTTCGGTTATTGTGGATTCGGACTATTGAACTTTCGTTCAATAGTCCTAGATCCAGTCTAGGCACAGATTTCTCCAAGTCCAGGGCCTTGGTGACTGTCTCAAAGTAGTCCACCGGGCTTAACAGGTATGATCTCTCTTTGACAAATCCAAACTGAGTAGGGTCAGGTATTTGGAGATGATCTATTATCTTTGTTGACAAGGTCCATGATTATTCACTCCATGGCCTTGCAGATAAGGTTATTCAGGCTAATAGATCAGTGGAAGCTCCACCTTTGTGCAAGGGAATAAAGGTGGCCTTTTTCCATTCAGCTGGGATGAAGCTGGTGCTTAGACTATGACGGAAAAGAGTACTAAATGTTGTTGCTAATTCCTGTTGAAACCCATGTAGGACACAGCCTGGGATGTTATCAGGTCCAATAGATGTTGTGTTTTTGGCCTTAGAGAGGGTGTTTACGACCTGCTCTTTAGAGATACAAGGTAGGGGACAGGTGGAAAGGATCTCATGGGGTATGTGTGGCGGGGACAGGGGAGTTAACTTTTCACAGAACCCTTCAGCCAGCAGGTTAGCTATGTCCACAGGCTCAGTATATGTGGTATCATTAACTACCAGTTTGGCACAAATCTAGGCCTTTTCTTTTAGGTTACAGATGTAACAAAAGAAAGGCTTATGTTTGTCCTTAGTTGAGGAAGAGAATATGGATTCATAGTTTGCTTTGGAGGACTTCACAAGAAGTCTTATTTGCTTGTTTAAGCTGAGAAGGGAGTGTTTCAAATTTAGGGCTCACTCCCTCTTACTGTTAAACAGCAATGTCTTCCTCTTGTTGTAAAGCCTGTCAATGGCAGTTGTCCACTAAGCAGGTTTGCTCTTCCTTGAGGAGCTTATTTTGGTCCTATCAGGTACGGCAGAGTCGATGCAGTTATACAGGTGTTTGTATAAAGCATTGGTGTACAAATCTGCATAGTTGCCAATTCCATCTGAGGGAGGGAGGCGTGCAGTAAAGCTATTTATACCATCCCATAAGTGGTTATAATCCTATCTCGATGGCAGCAAATGAGATCTGGGGAGTTGGGGATAAAGTAGGGCATTACAGGTAGAGGAAGGAGCTTGAGTTTTGGTTCCGAAGTCTGGTAGATGGGATCTGAAACACAATCATGAGGAAGAATGAAAAGTATGGCATCAAATCAAAGGATAAATAATGGGCAAGGATACGGTAGACCACATGCCCAATGTTCACAGCCCTGATCCCTGCTATCATCACCATCTTGATCAACTGTCCGATTCTTTCTCCAGAGTAAAGGTCAGACAAGAAGGATCATCATTCAGGTAGCCATTGGTGGTGTTTTTTTTTTTTTTTGCATTTTCTTCCCTACAGCCCTGCGCACACATGGGTAAGGTACTCATAAGGGGCTATTGCAATGGGTTGACTGTGATCAATGGCTCCAGGCACTTCTGATCAACAATGTATACAAAATGTATTTTCCTTAATGCTGTCTAAGTAAGGCGAGTCCTCCCTTTACAAACAGTATCATAAACAACTTTAACAGAAAGTGCAAATTATTTCCATTACATTCTAATTAAACAAACAGTAAATACTATAAATAAACATTGTTACTGAATGATTTCATACAAGGCAGCAAACTAAATGTTTTTCCATCATTCTGTAGTTTTGTGACAAACCGTCAATCAGTAAGCTGTAATTATGCTGCTAATGCAAAATTTCAAATTTACATTAAGATCATGGGGAGGGGAGCTACGCAATTAATCTATCACCCACAAAATGTTGATACAGCTCTGCCCCCATACTTTCAAAGCAAGGGAACTCCTGCATCCACATATCTAATAAAATAAATTTTGTGGTCAATGAAGTATGGGGAAAATGGGAGAATTCACAGACAGGTATTGCCCCCCAAGTTACACAAAGTGTACTTCATCTAACCCTTACTCAGCAAAAGTAACTATTCAACTAAAGTCATAAATTTAGATGGACAGTAAACAGTTGCTACCATACAACATACTTCCAGTCATACAGTGTATTACAGTTAGAAACACTGACATTCAAGGGGTGTTCAGCATCCCAACACTCAGAGGGTGCTACAGTACAGCATACAAAAATCAGGCACTGCTGCATAAACTACCATTCAAGTAGTGTTGCAGTATAGAAACAAACTATCACTTAAGGGGTCCAAAGTGCCACACAAATATGTGGCATCAGCCAAAGGATGTTACACTAAAGTTGATGGGTATTACAGTATACAACATTTAACAATTGAAGGATGCTGCTGTACACCAACATATGCTATCAGTCTCTTTGTGTGCTGTAACATGCCAATAGTCATTGCTGAGTATTAGCCCTAAGTAAAGAGCAGCAGAATTCTGCCATGCAATGCCACACATCCCTGAAATCAGGGAAAACAGCTAGTTGGGAAGTGGCATTAACAGTACTGCTTGTAATTTCCTGTACTTTGTAGAAAACTGACATTCCACTCCGAATGTATGGTGTACGAAAAGACATCAAAGATTTTTGGCCAACATTAGGTATAAAAGTGGGGTAGGAAGAAATAACATAGATGTAATGATGCCTTGAAACATGCAAAAGAAATAAAGCATTATACAAGTTCATAATCTGAATGGCAAACTTGCCACCTACTTGTGCTCACAACCCCATGTTCACATCTACCTTAAATACACACATAAAAATTACTTTTGAAGGAATGTGTTGACTGACTTCTGATTGGAAAATGCAGCTTATCTTACAATCCTGAAAGACACAATGACATTTATATGTCATGTTCTTTCTGTTACAGATATTTACTTTTAGTAGTTGGTCCCCTCATCATTAGCCCCCCCCCCCCCAAAAAAAAAACACTTCCCAAGTATACAGTATAAAACACATTATTTTTCTAAATACATAAATACACATCGTTAAACACATTGTGTTTCTGTATTTTTCCATGTTGGGTACTTCCGTAAAGGTACAGCTTAATGTCACATCATCACGGAGTGTTTTTATTTTTAAAAAACAGACGGGTACCATGTTTAAGTTATTTCTTTTAAACACGCAAAACTAATATTAACAACTGTAATAAAAAAAAGTCCAGTAGCCATCTCTATTAGATTCCCCACTTCAAGGCTTGGAAGGAATAAGTAAACATTCTATATTTGATTGTAATTCCCCTAGTGGGTCAAAGATTCATGAGAAAATTACTTGAAATGAACAGCTAAACCCTGCAGTCTTATCAATAATGTAACTGATGCCAGACACTCCCAGATAACCTTCCAAGTTCACAAAGCATTAAAAGACATCAATATAATCATACTGCTACTGCACTTGGCCTACTTCCATCTTTTCTAGATAATAAAAAAGAATACAGGCTAAAAGGCACACAATCAAGCAAGTAATGGCAGAAAGTGCATGTATTCAAAGTAAAGCAAGGCAAATAACAGCATACTCCAAATGTTATTAAATGCACAATTCAAGAAGTAAAGCTGAAAGGCATGCTAAATGTTTTTCCTCATGTAACCAATTCTGAACATTTTTACTGAAGCAAATGAGGAACCTAAACTTCTGCTCAAGCTTTACTTTCTAAAAGCAATTTTACTACACAAACATTAAGAATCAATCAATCAATCAATCAATCAAAGAACTCAACTCCTGATCAGGTGTTTACTCACGATCAAAATAGCTAGTCACAAATAAAGATATCCAGATAATGAGTTTAGTTTTGCAAACTCATCAGGATTATTCACAGGACAACCACTACTCCATTGCTTGTTTATATAAAAACACATGCTCATCAGCTATTAATTCAGTGAGCAATTTGTCTTTTTACTCAGAATTTTTACACAGAAAAGCACAATGTATTTATTACAATTTTACATTTACTTAACAGCAATCATGCATCCTATTAACAAAAAGAATTCCACCATGTAAAACTAATGTTCTGTGATGATGCCACACTTTGGAATGCACATACTTTTTTCATCTATCCCGGTGGTGGTGCTGTGGTAGCGTTGTTGCCTCACAGTAAGACGCTGTCCGGTTCGATTCTCAGCTAGAGCGTCTTCTGCGTGGAGACATGCGTGAATGGGTGTACCTTCGTTGAAGGTTGTGCGTCAGGCCTTGCAAGCCGATACGCAAAAATCAACTGCCAATCATTAGCGGACCGGAGTTCCACTGTGGCGACCCCTAACCGGGAAAAGCCGAAAGACACAAACAAACCATTTACATGGTATGGAAGGGAACATCAATTTACAAGTCAAACATTTAGTAATGTTAAGATATATTTAGGTTCATAGGTAGGTACGAGGCTATTGGCCCTAGGGCCTATATAACACTAGCCAAAAGGTACCCTGGCTTTTGCCACCCAAGAAAAATTATTTTCCTGTGCCACTGTCGAGCAGAGCCACAGAAGTGATCCCCAGGGTGAATTTCCTATCTCCCATCCAATCATCAAGATTTTTCTTGAAGAGTGCTAATGAGGAGCTTTGCTTGATAGTTTGTTTCAGAGTATGGGAAGTCTCTGGGACAGGAATCTATCCCTCTAGCATGTTCTGTTTATTATGGTGACAAGGTTTAGGTCCCTAGAGCGTGTAGCTCAGAGGGACTGGGATTTCTTTAAGTGGAGCATGTCCAAAAGCCCTGGATTTGACATAGCTTTGTATGTTAGGCAGAGATCGCCTCTGAGTAGGCAATATATGATGGAGTAAAGCTGCAGTTTTTTTGACATGGTCTGCATAGGGCATCTGTTTGAGGCCAGTAATCCTCTTTGTGAGGTATTTCTGCGGCCTTTCCAGTTGTAGATGTCTTGTGAGGTACATACCAAAAGGGGCACTGTACTCTATAATGGGTCTAATGAGTAACGAGTAAAGGGGAACAATGACCTCTTTTTTCCTGGATGAGAAACCTTTTGTGATGAGGTGTGCTATGTATAAGGATTTTCTGACTACTGTGGCGATGTGATTATCAATGGACAGACTACTGTCCACCTGTGTCCCAAGGTCTCTTATCACACTTTCGGTGTTAAGTAGACTACCGCCTATGTGGTAGTTCATGGGAACAGAGTTTTTACCAAAAGGGATGACAATGCACTTTTTGGCACTGAACTTGAGGCCATGGCTATGACAGCAGGCATCTGTCTCAGCGAGGCCCTTTTGTTGGATGTCCACATCTTTTAGAGTTTTGATTATGGCTCCTAGTTTGCGGTCATCTGCGAGCTTCATTAGCCAAAGACCTTCTGTGTTAGCCTGTCCTTCAGAGAAGTAGATACCAAACAGGAGAGGACCCGGGACTGAACCCTGTGGTACTCCACTTGTCACTGGTCTGAAGTTGGATTTGGAGTCTGCTACTTTCACAGTGTGGGTTCTATCAGTGAACCAGTTGGCAACCCATCTTGTGACATACGGATTTATACCTAGTTTAGTGAGTTTATCTATAATTCCAGAGTGGAGGATGGTGTTGAAAGCCTTGGCGAGATCTAGATAGGCTGTGTGAACCACTTTACTCTCATATACAGCTTTGGTGACCACTTCAAAGAGGCCTATCAGGTTTAGGAGACATGATCTGCCAACTGGGTGGGGTCCAGAGTTTGGAGATTACCTATGTCATTGTTTATAAAAGTTGCATGCTGATACGCTCCATACCCTTGCAGACCAGACTAGTCAGGCTAATGGGGCAGTAGTTTCCGGGGTCCATGGTGGCTCGCCCTTTGTGGAGTGGGATAACTGTCACTGTGCGCCATTCAGTGTCACACATAGCCTGAGGTGAGGCTATGACTGAACGTGGCACTTAGGTGGGGTGCCAGCTCATTCTGTAGTTCATGTAGAATGCAGCCTGGGATGCGGTGTTCTTGGCTTTAAAGAGTGTGTTTTTTACCTGTGCAGCCATGATTACAGGAACTTTGCATTCTTCCAGTATAGAGATGGGCTCTTTAGGGGATGAGAGGGTGGTAAAGTTAGCACTGAACCTATCTGCCAGGATGTTGGAAATATCAGTTGGTTTTGTATATTTAGTGCCATTGTGCTGTAACTCAGAGCAGATCTGAATATTGCCATTGAGATTCTTGACATAGCTATAGAATGCTTTGTGGTTGTCTTTAGAGTCAGTGGCGATTTTGTTTTCGTAACTAGCTTTGGAGGATTTTATGAGGGATCTCAGCTTCTTACTGAGGCTGACCAGGGAGTTCCTCCAATCATGGGATTTTACTCTTTTTTGCAACAGTTTCTTTCTTCTGTTGTACAGTTTGTTTATGGCAGGAGACCACCAGATTGGCTTCCTTTTTTTGGAGGATAGCATCTTCATTCGGTTAGGGACTGCACGATCCATGCACTCGTGTAAATGCTTATAAAGTGCATTTGTGTAGGATTCAGCAGTCATACCTCTATTGTCTGTCAGCATGGGTGCCGTGAAGTTTGCCACTTCTGTCTTAAGAAGCGTGAAGTTGGCTTTGGATAAATTTTTTACGGTGGTTTCCCTAATGCGGGGTGGGGGAGGGATGTGGATGTCTAGGGTGATTAGCTTGTGGTCAGATCTGATCACCGAGGAACTGACCTCTGCTGTGGAGCACCGGTTGCTCACGTTGGCAATGACCAGGTCTAGGATATTGCTGTCCCTGGTGGGGGTGTGGATAAGTTGATCCAAGGCATTGGAATGTATGAATTCCAGAAAACGTTGAGCACAAGAGTTGGTACATGAGTTGTTTTCCCAATTAATGGTGGGGTAGTTGAAATCGCCCATTATTAGGGTGTTAGGTTGTACCCTAATATTTTCCAGTGTATCAAGAAATGAGGAGTGGGAATCCTGGGGCATGGTGGGGTATCTGTAGCAAGCTACAATTTGGATTGCAGTCTTGCCCAGAGTTAGTTGCACTTGGATAATCTTGAATGCATTATGCTGAGCAACTAGCCTGGAGGTGTGGATATCCTTAATGAATATTGACACGCCTCCACCTTTAGTGTTTCGGTCCAGGTTAGGTGGCCGAAAGGTGTGGTATGAATTACAGCCTGGTAATGCAGGGGTACTCTCTGGAACCTTGAACCAGGTCTCTGTCACTGCACAAATGTCAATGTTCTCCATTTTAAGGAGTGCCTCGAGTGATTGCATTTTGAGGTTTAGACTTCTAGCACTGAGTAGCAATACCCTCAGATTTTGCTTGCTTGTACCTGTTATGGTGGTGAATTTGTCATTTGAACCTTGCCTAAAAAAGGCACTATATGGGGTGGCTAGAGCCTTAGCCAGTATCCGGAATCCCAGGGGTGACACTTGCAGGCCATCTCTGGCAAAGCATCATAGTTTGTCAATCATGTCATCCCAGGCAGACAGATACTGGATCCCCTTAGAATGACACCGGAAGCTTAGCCAATTGCTTGAAGTCAATCATTTTGTCCTTGTACTGTGGTATCATTCTGGGTGATGGCAGGATGCTACTCAGGGCTACGGTCACACCTGCCTAGGCTACAAGATCAGACAGCTCCTTCATGTCCCTTTTCATGTAGTC
Organism: Protopterus annectens; assembly: GCF_019279795.1. NCBI lineage: Eukaryota > Metazoa > Chordata > Ceratodontiformes > Protopteridae > Protopterus > Protopterus annectens. The sequence goes on from NC_056731.1 coordinate 1,740,635,939, forward strand.
CAGGGAGGTACGTCTCAGGTCATTCACACCAACATGGACAATGACAGAGTCATATCTGTACTTGTTGTGGAGCGACCTGAGTGCATGCGTTACGTGGCGGATCCTGGCACCCGACAGACAGCTGACAGTAACTTTCTCCTTGTTTAGCCTGGTGAGTGGAACATCAGTTTGCCTGACTATAGAGTCACCTATGACTAGAGTGTTGGGTACGTTGTTATGCCTTATGGGCTGTGGTTGAGTGGCACACTGAGTTTGTGGGCTGTGTGTCATTTGGTTTGTGTTGGGGGTGGAGGTTGCTTGTGTTTCTGCTTTGGAGGTCCCTGTTGCTTGGGCAGGTTTTTACTGAGAGCCTCCACGAATGTAGGTGTGTGTTTTGTGTTTCTATGTGTACGTTTTGGTGATGTAGGTTTTGAGGGACTGTGATGAGTGTGGTGTGGTGCAAGTGTTTACCTTCTCATCTTGACTGTCTAGTCTAGTCTTGGGTAAAGAGAGCTTTGCTTCCAGTTTGGCTATATAAGTGCATCTCTCACAGGTTGTAGTGTTGGGTGGTAGGAGGAGAGGCTTGTCTGTGTACATGAGGCAATTACTGCATTGCCCAAGATGCCCAGATTCATCAGGTAGACAGGAGAAAACACCGGGAGCTGACCCTTAGACATGCCTGGATAGGTGCTTATTTGGTAAGTACTAGAAACTGTTTTCCTCTAGACAAGTGAGGAAAGTTGAGTGCTGTAGTAATTTGTAGCTTATTTAGTGCTTACCACGAGTTCTGAAGAAGTGCTGAGCTCAAACAAACGGACTTAAGTGCTGAAACTAAAAAAAACTGTCTAGTTCTAAGAAACAAAATTAAGCTAGGTTTCCCTCCAACACAGAAAGGCTTGGGGGCTCAAAAGCCCACTAACAGTCCTGGACACAGCAAATCTGAATCCGGACTAGACTACCCACAGGAAAGGCAGGAAACAAGCTTAGAAAAATTTTTTTTTCCTTATTTTATGTGGAAAGAGTGAAAGGAGGAGCAGAAACTAAGTGGATTGGCCTTCTCAAATGTTCTCCCTGTATTACGTAGAATGAGGTAATAACACTAGACTGGGAGGAGTGTCCCAGATCAAATTTACAGTAGGGGCAGGCAACTGTAAAGCCACCAACTATAAGAACAGCATACAAATAGGGAGGGATGGTGGGAAACAAATTGCAGAAAAGTTTCTCACAGCAAAAAAGCAGCAGTGAGCCTTTACATGAAAGTTTTAAACAGATAAAGGAGCCTCTAGAGAAAGCTTTTAACTGCAAACAAGTTATATGACACACTCCTTGGCAGGAGATCAGAATCAAACACCCCAAACAGATACTTAATAAAAGTGATAGAAAACACATTTAAAGAACACACACAACCTGTATTCATGTTTTTTTTGCTCTGGTTTCATTCAATATCTTAAAGAAATGATGTAGCTAAATTGATAATCCTCCACGCTGGCTGATGGTATGAATGCTACCTGTGTGCAAATGTTTATGTGTGTGTGTCCTGCCATGGGATAATGCCATGTTCGAGATCAGTTTCAGTACCCTGCACCTACTATTTTTGGGGACATGAAAAAATGCAGTACTTAGCGGTATGGATCAAAAAGCATTCCGTTATGGCAGCTAAGGATATGTGGGAAGAGACTGAACAAAAGAATTTACAAAAACTGAGAAATTGGAGGCTCTGTTTTACGGACAACAAGATACAAGCAGTCAAAATGTTTTTAGTCCCTTTAGTTTTATACACAGGTCATTTACATTTTTATCAACGAGAAGAGAAGTTGTGGAGAGCAATTAATAAAGAGTTGAAGGATTTTATCTGGGAGGGGAAGATGGCAAGATTCAAGTTGGATACGCCAATCCTTCCAATAGAACAAAGGTGGTTTGGGATTACCTGATTTGAAAGAGTATTTCAGAGCTACACAGTTAAGGCTCCTATACATAGCACAAGCAGAAAACAATTCAGAAGGGAATGGGATGATGATGAAATGGGAGGAAGCTCAAGAAACAAGGACAGTCTGGGATTTTGGATGCAGATCCTTAAGGAGAATAACAATAACCACATGGATTATTATATTCATGAAGTAGCAGAAAGTATTCTAAGAACTAAGCCAACAAAGAAATAGAGAAAGGAGATTTTGCCGATAGGGATGACTACAATTAGGGATACAGACAATAGTTAAGAGGGGGTTGGAATTTACTGGAGAAAAGTGGCAAAGGAACTAAGGCACTGGGAGCAAATAATTAGACAGGGAAAGGTATTAGAATGGGAAGAAGCAAAGAATTTAATTAAACTTCAGGCTGGAGACTGCCTTCCCTATCAAGGATTGGCAGAGTATACATAAAGAGAAAGGAATAGGGGGATTCTAAGCAAAAGAACAGCACTGATAGAGTTTTGATAAAATCTAGAACAGAAGCTGCTGGTAAAAAGGGATAATTAGTAGAACATATAAAATACTACATGATAACTATAAGAATCCATCAGAGGAAACTAGAAAGGACTGGGAAGACAGATTGGATAAGCAGTTCACCAAAACAATGACGGGTTATATGTATGACTCCCAAATATGCAACAAAGTCTAGAAGATTTAGGATCTTTGCTTGAAAGCATTTACATAGGTATTTTTATACCCCAAGTACTCTTCAAAGAATTTTTCCTCAAGTAGACAGCAGATGTTGGAGGTGTGATGGGGAAGAAATAGGTAATTGGGAACATATTTTCTGGGAGTGTAATAAGTTGGTAGATATTAAAAATTCCTTGCAGACTACTCTATCAGAAATACTGGGTGAGCAAATTGGTTTAACTAAGGAAATTATTTTTCAAACTATGATACAGAATCAGAATTGCCTGGACATAGTAAGGCCTTGCTGAGTCTATTATGGTGGCTGCCAGAAAAGCAATTACTAGAAAATAGAACTCAAAGTCTACACCAACTGTACTAGTAGTAGTGACTACAGTAACAGAGATAAAATAACTGTGAATATGATCTTGAGAAAAGGGTAAGAGCAAATTACATAGAAAAAAAAAGGGAAATTGTGGGATAATGTTTTAGATCAGGAATGTGGTTTCAAAAGGCAATATTTGAATGAACTATGTAATGTTAGACTGAAATGACTGAATAAAATGCAACTAAAAATATGTCAGTATGGTTTGTTTTCATTGAAATAAATGTATGCTTGTCCATGACATAACATTTTTATTAAATTATCACTTAATTGTTTAAAAAAAGGAAATCGTTAGGAACAATTCATGCAGAAAATTTGTTTGGAGGAGGAATGAGGTTTAAAACAATGCAATCACTGAATAATTTATAAAATGCTGCTTAGATTATATGATACATAACAATATATGTGATGTATAGTACTTGTAAATGTAAACTTGTTAATATGGTTTGATTGCTTTTATATAAATGTAAGTTTGTCGGTACCACAAGTGGTAATTCAATAAAGGTGTTAAACAATACTCTGCAACTACTGAATGCCAAAGCAGGATCTGGCTCCTCTTATGTCCATCAATTAGATGAAGTGAATTCTCAGAGAATGAATGAAGCACAGAGCAGCAGTTAGCACTGCTACTTCGAACAGCTTTGTTCTCTGGTTCCACTTCAAGCTGGGAAGTCTTCAGTTTGGAGTCTGCAAGGTCCCCCCCCATATCTATGTTAGTTTTTCCTGCAGGATCTTTTTCTCCCAAATCCCAAAAATATTCAACAGGTTAAAGTGATGATCTTCCAAAAAATCTCTAGGTGCAAGTGTGTGTGTGTTTATGTGCATAACTTGTGATGGACTTGCATCCCTATCCAGCATTAGTGTCATGCCTTATGCCTGGGACCTGCTAGGACAGTCTCCAGCTCCTCTGTGAACCTGAACAAAATGAAAAAGTAAACATCTCAAATGCAATCTAACTTACTGTTTTAAACTTCTGCCGGTCTGCGAGCATTATTACCTTTAGTGTTTCAACTGAAGTTTGGGCTATTCCTGCATTTACTACTGCTTTTCCAATGCACAACAAAGCAGCCATGTGTCTATGGTATACAGGGATGAAGTCCTCAATATGGCACAGGCAACCCATTTTAGTACACCAGTCCTGGCATCTAGGGGACCCAGGACTGGCAGGAGTATGAGAGACCAACACCAGCTCTCTCATTCTGGGGAAGGAAGGCAGCCTGGCTCACAGCACTGGCAACACCTAGTGATGGCGGAGTGTTATTACTTGCTTGCCAAGGCTATGTTTGCTCACACAGCATCAGATGAGGATCTTGTTAAACAGCTGGGAAACAGGAAGTGAGTGTGTGACCTCTCACACCTCCAATCCCTGACCAGGCAGCCTGAGTGGGGGTGGGGAAGGCACTGTTTCACAGGTCTTAAAGCTTGTCCACCCCCCCCCCAACACCAGACTCCAACCTCTGGAGAAAAAGGCTGACATAGCTTTCCTAGCAGGCTCTCATCTAGCCCACAGATGCCTCAGTTCCTACACCTAAGGATAAAATAAGTTTACTTGTGTGCAAGTAGTGGACATCGCGCATGGGTATTTTGGATGTAGGGGAGAGAGACAGGCATGTAAGCTACTTTGGATAATCTCAGTGAAAGGATCAGATGAAGCATTTTTTTTTAAAGTTATATATACTTCAAAATGATTTAATGACAAACTGATGAAAACACGAGACCAAAAATAACAAAATGTAATTCTTCAGTATCAGTCTGATAGGTCCACTGGAGCAGTAGTTTTATTTTTGATTGAGATATATATTAAAAGACCAGATTCAAAAGCAGAGTTTGGCTACTAGGGAAACAGATGGGAAGGAAAGAATTACTCACAGGCCTATACTGGGCACATATGTAGAAAGGCGAGTTCCTATGACATTAATTATGAATTAAATCATCTACCAAACTGGAAAAATAGCAACAGCCAAGGACTACATTTATGTTCTGTGACATATCTCTAATAACCCAGTTTCTTTACAATTTCTGATCATCTGTTTGCATTCCTTATGCTTCTGGCACTGAAACGAATACTGACTAATGGCAGGAAAATACGAGGTGTTAGGTTCAGGTTCAAGTCAATCCACATCAACTGTCTCACTGCACTCAAAGACTACATACATGTTAACAATGGAGCCAAGCTTAGTTTTGCTATACTCCAGGCAAACCTTCCAACTGTCTATCTGTTTCAGAATAAACACACATTTAGGATCCTTACTTCCCGAGTTAAAAAACAGCCTCTCCAGTCAACCCACAGGCATACATTCCACTTAGATAAGGAATTTCTTTAACACTCTGTGCTTTTCCTTCCTTGTGGACATGTTTGCAGAAACTATGACACCTTAATTCTCAGAAAGACTCTAAATTCTTAATCTAAAATGTTGACCGAATAGTCACATTACTGGTTGTGTCATCACTGCTTTGTCATTTTCTATCTCAAGACTGTTTCTGCCCTTTTTAAGCTGTCTTACTCGGCAACAAAGGAGTACATGGGCTCGAACACAAATTATCAACAACACTGGGTACTCTTTTTAATTACAGTCTAAGCACTGGCTTTGTCCCAGCTGAATGGAAAAAGTCCACCATTATCCCCTTGCACAAGGCTGCTGCTTCCATTGACCCCGGGAACTATGGACCTATTAGCCTGACTAGCCTTATCCACAAGGCCATGAAGCAAATCATCATGGACCTTATCAACAAAGATATAGGTAATCTCCAAACACTTGACAATAGTCAATTTGGATTTGTCAAAGGGAGATCCTGCCTGTTAAACCTGGTGGACTTCTTCAAGGCAGTCATCAAGGCCCTGGATGAGGGGTAATCTGTGCATAAAGCTTACCTAGACTTAGCCAAGGCTTTTGACACTATCCCCCCACTCAGGCATCATTGACAAACTCACCCAGCTAGGTATCAAAGATGCTAAATGGATAGAACTAGTAAAAGAAAAAATAAGGAACTTTAAAGGCACAGGATATGAAATGGAATGAAGCAACAGCCAGAGAGGCTAAAACAAAGTTAAGAAAAGTCTCTAACTAGAAAACCCCAGGCCCAGATGCAGTACCTAACTTCTGGTTTAAAGTATTAACATCTCTTCACAAAGATTTAGCCATGAGTAAGAACTATTTATATGCGCACCTCAAACAAACATCAGCCTGGCTAACAGGAAAAACAATGTTCTTACTTAAAGGTAAACCTGCAAGCTACCCTAAAAATTATAGACCAATAACTTGCTTCCGACAATGTATAAACTATACACTGGAATTGATGAAAACCTTATAGTCATTTATAAGAAAACTCAATTATGGTAATAGAATAAATGGGCAAAAAAGGAAGTCATATGGAACAAATAATCATTTTTTGTTAAAGTCATAGTGGAGAACTATAAAAAGGGGAAGAATCCAAGTACGGCATGGATTGACTACAGAAAAGCATTTGATAATATCAGTCATTCATGAATAAAAGAGTGTTTAAAAATGTATAAGATACAACCTACACTGATCGACCACTTTGCAATTAACCCATGATAAAGGACAAATTATTATCCCAAGGATAAAAATTCAAAGGGGGATATTTCAGGGTGACTCTGTCACTGCAGCTATTCTATCTTGCCCTTAACCCATTAAGCTGTCTGCTTAACAGCTTAGGCCATGGCTATAATTTGGCTCCTAGAAAATAAAGTGTAAGGACTTCTCATCTTCTCTTTGTCGATGGTTTAAAACTGTACAGCTCATCAGATGAGTAACTGAAACCACAACTGTAAATTGTCAAAACTTTTTCAGATGACAAAAGAACGTCATTTGGTATTGATAAATCCATAAAAGCAACCTTTAATGCAGGAAAACTGAAGCACCAAGAAAACATCAGTTTGTGACTAGAATGGGATATAAAAGAACTTGAATAAGGAGTGTATAATTATTTGGGAATTGATGAAGGATCAACAATAAAACAAATAAATGTGAATAAAACTTGGTAAAGGAATACTTCAGAAGGCAAACTAATCCTGAAAACAGCGTCGACATCTAGGAACAAAATTCAAGCTATAAACCAATTTGCTCTTTCTGTCCTAGCTTACAGTTTTGGAGTGACTGACTTGCCCCAAAACACGTTGGATAGATTAGACAGGGAAACAAGAAGGATGCTTCATGCTCACCAAGTGATTTATAAAAATCAGTGCATACCAAGATTATGTATTCGCCATTCTGAAGAAGAGATGGGCCTCCTTGAAAATGATTACATGTACAGATCTACAATCGTGGGTCTGTACACATCTGCTAACCTCACAAGACCCAAACATAGTGAAGTTTTGAAACATGAGGAGAATAAATCTAAGATGACTTCTCTGCTTAGTCTAGCAGAAGCATATCAGAGTCCAGCAGGAATGGAAATAAAACCACAAATGGATAAAAAACAGGCAGCAACTGAATGTGCCAAAAAAACAAAAGAAAGAACATAAGGTGAAGGACCACATGAGAAGCAAGAAATGTGGAAAATGCATAAATATAGCTGCAAGTATAGAAAACTTCTGGAAGAACCTCGTGTTGATCAGGATCAAATGCAGGAATGGTTAAGGAGAGGCGAATTCAAAACAAGAGATGAAGGGTTACTATTGGAGGCCCAAAGACAGTGGACTACGTACACGTTGTTTACAAAGATCATTGAACATGTGGGAGAAACAGACAAATGTAGGTTTTGGGAAACAGTTGCACACCTCTTTGCTGGTTGTGACATACTAATGGCAGAAGGACTGTATACTGAAAGGCATAATAATGTGGAAAGACTGTTGCACTGGGGATTGTGCAAATATTATGGTATTGAAGTGGCTGAAAAATGCTGGAAACATGAGCCACAAAGCATCATAGAAAATGATGAAGTCTACATCACATGGCATCACACATTACAGTTCAAAAGACTGATGCTAGAAAACTAGATATAGTGATCCAGGAAAAGAAGACAAAAGTAGCTCTGATCATTGAAATTGCCACACCCAGTGACTACAGTGTCTTACGTACAAAGTGAGAGACAGTCATAAAATATCAGGATTTGCAGGCAGAAACAAGAGTAATGTGGAAGAAAGATACCCAGACAGTTCCAATAGTAGTAGGGCAATGGGTCTTACAAAAAAGAATCTACAATCGTATTTAGATACGTTATCAATGCATGTAAGCTAGTACGATTTCCAGGAAGAGTCATTACAGGGCGCTCCGTAGAGCACTTCTTGCTGACATCACAGACTGAAACAATACTAATTTCATGAACTTTAATCATATTTTGACTTAGGAATGGGGTCCATCAACATCATGGTATTAGAATCCCAAAAGACTTGGAGAAATTAAAAAGTTTTGGTATCAACCCTTATATCGTTACATGGGTCACCAACTGGATCAATGATATAACCCATATAGACAAAACAGGGGAATCCACCTCCAACAGCAGACCTGTAACCAGTGGTGTTCTAAAAGGATTAGTCTTGGGACCTCTTCTGTTTGGAATCTATTTCTCCAAAGAACAAGCTAAAACTAAAGCTCTGTGGCTGACAAAGTTTGCTGATGACTGCAAACTGGAAGCAGTCATAGAACCTCCAAAAGATGTCAACATCCTATAAGAGGGTCTTACACAAACAAATGATTGGTACCAAAGTCATGGTCTTAAACTCAATGCAAAAAAATGCAACATCATCCCTTTTGGTATGAGCGATGTTCCTGCTACCTACTACATCAATAACACCACTCTAAGTACGCACTCAATGGTGAGAGACCTGGGTACACAGGTTGACAGCAACCTTACCTTTGATCACCATGTCTCCACAGTGGTAAGAAGGGCATTCTGTACTGCTCATCTCATAAGGGCACTGCCTCGAGAAAAAAAGTTATAACCTCCCAGTACTCTTCCCTCATTAGGCCCATAATTGAGTACAACACCCGTTTTGGTATGTACTTTTCCAAGCACCTGTAGCAATTGGAGAGACCACGAAGGTTACTCACAAGGAAAATTCAAGGTCTTCAGCATCTGTCCTATAAGGATCATCTGAACTCACTGTCATTTTATTCTTTGTTTCATACAGACTACTCAGAGGAGATATCTGCCTTGCATATAAAGCTATCTCTGACCATGTTTTCTTGGAAATGCTGCATAACTGCAAGTCAAATGGTACAAGGGTTACTCGCTCTAAAGGCCTTAACCTGGTATGTAACATTAACAGAACCTGCTGGAGGGACAGGCTTGTCGCCCAGAGGTTACCACATATCTCTGGAATAGACTCCCAGTTTATGTCAAGCACAGCACCTCATTGTCCCTCTTCAAATGCAATCTGGATGATTGGATGGGTAACCGTAAATCTACCCCAGGGGTTCCACCTGGGTCACTCTTGGACAGGGGCAATAGGTGCTGATTGCTGAAACAAGGGTAAAACTTGGCTAGGCTTGTAAGGCTCCTAGGGTCATTAGCCTAGTAACCTCCTATAATCCTATGAACTGGAACTGCTATGGTTTTTAACATTACCCTTAACAAAAAAAAGGACAATTTAAGTCTCTTGGTGGAATGCTTTACTTTTCCATCTCCACACTTGAAAGTCCTACTAAAAGATGCATCAGTTTTCAGGACCTTTCCTATCTCACTCTAACTCAAGTTTACTGATGAATGAAAACTGAACGTATCAATTACAGCTAACCAAATAAAATTCTTCTTCAAAAATCTCTGCATCTGAAATTCGTTCTATGGTAAATTAAGTTACAATGCACTCTTCTTTACCTTCAGATATTGTGCTTTCCTCTGTTATTTTTAACCTTTTCACCTTTTATTGCACAGTCTTTAATCTAGTGATAGATGCTCTGACATATTCAGTTTGATTGTTTACTGGGGTAGTACACTGATAGTCTTACCAAGCACAATAAGCATGTGCTGTCCAGTAAAGCAGGTCTTGATTCTCAGGAGCATTTTCATCAAACTGGTACTAGTGATGAATGGTGATGAAGTTGCATGATTCAATAAACAGTATATTAATAGGAGTCCTGAACTGTCAGTATAGCTCAAAGGGATCATTTGCAGTCATGGCAGATTGCTTTGACTGCAAATGCTGCTGAACGTACTCCTGATCCAGTCTTAAAGACACTTAAAGACTACCCTACCCCCATTCCCAGCCACCCCTGACATTTCCTTTATTCTACACCCTTTCTAACCACACCCCTCCAAAGCCCCACCCAACTATCCCTGCCTCTCCCATCCATCTCACCATCCTCCTCCACCCTCTTTTTTCCACTTTACTCTCTACTCAGTATACCTCATCCCCAACCCCACACTTACTCTCTACTCAGTAAACCTCATCCCCAACCCCACACTTCCTCACTCTATCTGCCTCTAACTTCAACCTTCAACAACTACTCCTACTTGCACCTCCCTATTCTCACACTAGCACCCCTCACCTAACCTACAACCCACTATGCTCTACCACTCCCTTCTTCTGACACTACTAGCTACCTCCACACTTACAATTTTATACAACCTAACCTCCTACACCTTTTCCTTTGAACCCTTCTTTCACCCACCCACCCATCGTCACTCAACTACCTCACTCATTCTTAAACCCAGTACCCTGCACTGGTTACATGACCTTGCCTCCACACATAAAACAAGGTTCAAGCAAAACACACAGTAAAGGAAAATCTAAGTGCCACCTACTCCTTGTTCCCAAACCTCAGACAATCCCTTCTCTCCTCTCTCTCTTACGGTCAGACGACATATATCCCAACCCTGTCCCAGCTCAACCAGCATCCTCAGATGTTACCCTCAAACATACCACCACCCCTAACCATAATACCCCACCAAAACACATATGCGTTTACTCTAGCAACCTGAGAAGCATAGTAAATAAAATTACTGAATTCCATTCTTGGATATTACACCACTCTCCAGATATAATAACCCTTAGTGAGACTTGGTTAATACCTCACATCCCTGATAGGGACATACTCCCTCCTGGTTATAACATCCTAAGACTAGACAGAACAAAAAGAAAAGGTGGTGGTGCTGCAATCCTGTACAGACATAACCTCACACTTACTCCCGTACCTTCCCCAATTCCCCTGCTCAACTCCTTCTGGCCAACTATAGTATAAACCCCCACAACTCTCTATACATAGCTATCTACATCCCACCCAGTGACAACCTCACTGTACTTGAAAGTTTACTTTCCACTCTCTCCTCTGACCTCCACAATGAGACTATCATCATGGGAGATGTCAATATCAACTGGTCCACACTCACAACCGTATCTCCCTCTACCTCCATAAACCTACATGGTTTCTACCAATTAGTCACAACTCCAACCTATTCCACCAAATCCACCACCCAGTCTTCCATACTTGACTGGATACTTGTATCCCATCCTCACAAATATCACTTCCCTGAAACCCTTCCTGACACCCTTAGCGACCACTTTCCTACCAAAGTCCTCCATTTTACTCAACACACACAAACCCCATATATTTAAAACCTGCTGTAAGGTAAACACGTTGACCCAAATGAACTCAACTATCAGCTCTCCGTTACTGACTGGACCTTTCTCAGACATTTACCTCTCGAGGAAGCAGTCATGAGATTTAACAACGCATTCCTCAACATTTTAAACTCCCTGGCCCCCTTACACAAGATCAGAATTAAATCTACTGTGTCTCCCTGGCTTACTCCCTCCACTCTTTCACTAATGGCACAGAGACACACACAAAGGAAACTCTGGATCAAAACAAAGTTGTCCATTCACCTACAACAATACAGACAACTTCGTAACCGGGCAAAGCAATCTAATAAAGGTGACAAAATAATTTCTATACTAACCCCCCAAAAACACACCTATACAACCCCAAAACAATCTGGCATACTATTAACAATATCCTACATCCAGGAAACCCATCCACCCCCACCCAAGCCCCACACTTACTCCTCTCCAAACTGCTACTAACTTCAACTCATACTTCAGAGTCCATTAGCAAACTTATGAATCACTCCAACACCACCCCACCTGCCTCCGCCATAATCACCCTAACCCTCACCTACTTTCAGCCTACAAACAGTATCTACCTCTTACATAAAATTGCTGCTCCTTAAGCTCAAATCTTGCTCTCCCTCCATAGATGGACTCCCACCACTCTTTCTCCACCTAGCTGCTAACTCCACAGCCCTACCTATCTCTATCCTCATCAACAGATCTATTACTGAAGCTACAGTCCCAGTCATCTGGAAGAAGTTTCACACTATACCTATCCACCACAAGGGAGGTAACTCCACTGAACTAACTATAGGCCCATCACAATACTATCTCTGCTATCCAAAATCTTGGAATAATGTGTACACAAACAAATTCTCCAGCACCTCCCCAAAGACAACTTAACTACCCCCAACCAACACGGTTTCCGCCCTGGCCATAGCACTTCTACAGCTCTCATCTCCTTCATAAATACTATTGCTCAAGCTAGAGAACAAAATAAACTTGCCTCTTTTCTCTTTCTTGACCTATCAAAAGCATTTGATACTATCCACCATCCATTACTCTTAGAGAAACTCTCCGAATTAAACCTACCCCCTGCCACTATCTCCTGGTTCTCTAGTTAACTTGGCAACCGCTCCCAGTCCGTCAAATGGGATTCAGCTATCTTCCTAGAACGTCCAGTGGTGATGGGAGTTCCCCAAGGATCAATCCTAGGACCACTGCTTTTCAACATTTTTACCAATCAGTAATCTATCTCTACCCCACACTCATCCCTAATGCAATATGCTGACGACTCTACAGTCACCACCATTGCAGACATAAACTCCAAACTAAAACTCAGGAATACTTCTTGTCTGTCAAGACCTGGCTCAATCAAAACCATTTAATCCTAAATCCAAAAGAGACCAAACTCCTACTCTTTCTACCAAAAACATTGACCCACCTAAAAACCAAACTTCTCCATCACCTCCCACAAAAACACACCTATCATGGTGGATAATCACACTAAACTACTAGGGGTCATCACTGATGACCAGCTCAAATTTGACCAGCATGTACTAAACAACATCAAAAAAACCCACCAAAAACTAGGCCTCCTTTCCAGAAACAAAAACTCTCCTCTCAAGCAAAAATTGTTATATCACATATCTACCTTCTTCAACCCTTCTCTATGGCACTCAGATTCTCACCAACCTGCAAACCTCTCTTATAACCAAACTTGAATCCACTTTTAAATAGCAAAATTTGCTGCTGAACTTCCTTGCTCCGCTCACCACTGTCTTGCTCTACAAAAACTGAAATGGTTAGAGTTCCCTCACAACCTTACTCTCTCCCAGCTCCAAATAATCCATTCCATCCTATACCAGCCTACGTTCTGCCCTGCCATATCGCCCATCATATCATCCTACACCCCAGCTAGAACACTCTGGAACTCTGACCAACACCTTCTGACCATAACCAGACCCAAACTCAACATAGGAAAAAACCCGTATAGCTATTACCCCACCAAACACTGGAATAAACTCCCACTGGACATCCGAAACACTACAACCAAACTTCTATTCAAAAAGACTGAGAAATCACCTTAGCTTAAATAAACTTTGCCTCTGTTAACAGCCCCCTGACTAACCCATCTTTCCAGACCACTCTCTCACTACTTTTCCTCCTACTAGTACCTAACACTACCTCCTTCCAAACTCACCCTCCCTTCTTCCCTACAAAAACCTTCCCTACTCTTACCCCTAAACGTTCCTTTACTATTACAATCTACTCACTAGTAGAATGTTCAACTACTGCTGCACTTTTATCTCTCCTTCACTGCTTCCCAGAAGCTTCCTTACTAACTTGCTTTCTCTTTACTGTAAATACTATTTTTCCTGGTCTACCCACCTCAATATACATAGCTAGCCAACATTGTATATAATCTGTAATCAGTTTTATTATTGTATACTCGCTTTACATTATATACTTTTTTTGTGTACTTGCATATGTTTTTCTTGGAGCTTGTATATGTTTTGTAATGCATGGAGCTTTTCTCCCTGGGTCTCCAATGAAAAAGGGCCTTGTCCCAGATGGACCAACCCGGTCAACAAATGTCAAATAAATACATGAATAAACTTCCCAGGAATTGACTCTGGCTGTCTACACAAGGAGTTCAAGAGCTAAACAGAAAGGCATTCATAAGAATAGCCCTAACAGGTCAATCTAAATTTAGTACAAAATGCAAAACAGTGCACCTCAGAAGCAAAATCCCAGATAGAAATAGGCATCTAGAAGGAAAGAGATGCATCAACAAATGAGGAAAGGGTACTCAAGGCTGTTAATTCCAAATGACCTAAAGTTAGGCAAGCACTGAAGATGGGAACGAAAGGGAAGATGAGATAAAGAGTGATAAGGCAAAGAAGGTTTCTGGAATAGTGAATGTGTCAACACCCAATCTGGGCTACTCATTATAACGATTAACATTTCCTCATAAGGATGAAAGCAGAACTGTGGTCCATAGGTGGGCAACAGTGCAAACGTGTCTCAAAAGTCATAAGAAATGCACACTGGAAAACCTTAACATGTTAAGCCTTAAAGAAATATGGCAGAGAAGGGGCATACTTAAACATTTGAGCATGTCAAATGACTTCACTAACCCCAAAAAGACATAGCCTTCGTGGAAAAAAAAAAAAAAGACTACTGAAAACAAAAGGACAATTTCACTGAACACTGGCAGACGTGAAAAAGCATTATTTTCAGCAAGGGGTGATGAGTGACTGAAACGTCCTTCCGAAAACATTTTTGTCAAGAATGGTAATGCAGACAAATTAATTCTTCTGAAAGGATGGAGTGGAAAAAGAGTTAAGCAGTCCTTATCTGTTGCCAAAATTCATGTTTCTATAATTCTTATTCTATGTAAATGACAAACAGATATTTTCCAGCATGTGCTATCTGGAACAGGGACCTAGCCACTCAAAATGTTTTGCTCTTAGTAATTTCCTCTGTTAAAATAGCAATGTATCCAGCCATTAAACCCAAGTATAATGAACTGCAAAACCAAATATGGTTCAGACATAAGAAAAAAATATGCTTTCCAAGGCATTTTACTAGCTATTCTTGGCTTCTCAGGCCACTGCTCATGTCTTTCCATTTATGCAACAAGATTTTGCATCATTCAAAAAAGTATAAGGCTCATGTGGAAACATGCTCACAAATATGCACAAGTGTCAACTTCCCTGTTAAAAATAATCTGCCTGAATAAGAAACATGACCCATGTTAACCTCAGATTTTAGCAAAGTAAGACTGAATACTGTAAAGTGGAGGAAAAGAAAACTGTCGAGCACATGAACTAAAATTCTGATTTTATCATCTACTATGGCTTTACAAACAAAATGACATTTAATCTTTCCTATGTGTCATGTTCTGGCCTTCAGTTTGATTTACTAAACTTGCTGTGTTGTGTGTGTAACTAGAATCAATTTCACATTCACAAAGCCAGAAAGTTCCTACACATTCAATATTCACAACACAGTTAATTAAGTTTACCAGTCCTTTATCTCTGTATGTCCGTTTCCCACCAACAAAGTGCGACAAATAAGGGAAAAATTATCAGCAAAAGGTTCTGAAGTCAGCAATGTCAAGATGTTTTTCAGTCGACTGGGAAATTTTACTTAGCTGCACCCAATGCAGTGAGAACCAAAGATAAGGGGAGCTGTAAGCAACATAATTAATCATCTCTAAAGCTCTTGCTTTTATGACTTTTCCAATAAATACATAGGCTTTTTGCTGTTTCTGAAACTCTTCGTACTGAATCTTATCAGTAGTAATGACTGCAAAAAGGATGAGAGTCAATATGACCTGTTTTTCTCCCCTAACCAGTGTAGGAAATAATATTCAAAAGAGGAAGCAACTGACTTCTATTCAAAATAAACCATTAAAACCCAGTGCTCAACACTTACAAAAGGTTTATGCTAAATTTAGCTCACACCTAGTCACAGTGCCAATGCACTCTCTGTCAGTACTAGCACCAAATAAACCATCATCTTTGTATACGCTGCTCTTTAAACATTTCTTTCTTATGCAACTACATTTTCTACATCCAATGTCCTCTGCCATAACTCCCACTGACATATGACAGCAGCCGTACATGAATTCAGTACTCCCAACATTACTAACCACCTAAACCACAAAGAGGGTAATGCATACATGCAAACACATAAATACATACATAAACACTCACACATATACTTGTGTATGTTTGTATGTACATATATATATATATATATACACACACACACACACACACACACACACACACACACACACACACACACGTACATATATGTATATACACAAGTGTGTGTATATGTGTGTGGGCATTTAATCTAGATGACCATGAAGGAAAAATGACCTGCAGATAAACTGTAATATGCAGTATCCAAAAAGTACAGTTTTGTACCTACCATAAATGTAGATGTTAGAGAGTCTTCACTGCTGCAGTCATTACACTTGGGTTATCCTGCCGTCAGGCGGGCCCGCAGTCGGCCTGAGTTCCAAAGTCTTGGTCCGGCGTCGGTTGCTGTCGCCTCTTCCCTGACATCAGTGCGCCAGGGGTATATAAGAAGCAGCTGACGCCATTTTCTTCAGTTTTTCTTGCCCCAGATGTCAGGTGCCTCCAAAAATGGTAGGCAATACATATTGCTAATAAAACATACAAAAAAGGTAAAAATAAAACCTTCAGTAACCAGCAAATACACCACATAGGCAGTATAGGTTAGTCCCAGATAGGAAAGAGGGGCTGGCAGGTGGGTAACCTGGACTGCAGCAGTGAAGACACTCGAACATCTACATTTATGGTAGGTACAAAACTGTACTATGTTCATCGTGTTTCACTGCTGCAGTCATTACACTTGGGTAGAATCCCAAAGCTGAGTTTGGGTGGCTAGCTCTATAGAGGATTTGTTGTGGCTATGAGGCCCTGCAGCACTGCAGTGGCAAAGCCAGCTCTGGATCTGGAATAAAGAGGCAAATGGTAATGCTTGGTAAAGGTGTGCACTGAATTCCAAGTTGCAGCTTCCAAGATATCTTTGGTAGGTACTATTCTAAGGTAGGCAGTAGAAGTGGCAGTTGCCCTGGTGGAATGTGGATATTACTAGGTACAGGTTTCCCATGTTGTGTGTAGCAGAACCGGATACAGTGTCCTATCCACTTTGAAATGGTCTGCTTTGAAATAGCCTTTCCCTGTGATCCTGTAGCATATGATACAAACAATTGTTCAGATATTCTGAAAGCTTTAGTTTTGTCCAAGTAGAAGCGCAATTGCCTGTGTATGTCCAAGGAATGTAGAAGACTCTCCCCTTTATTCTGGGGATTTGGATAAAATGTTGGCAAGTGAATAGCTTGGTTAAGAGCCACAATGGATAACACCTTAGGAATAAAGGTAGGGTTTGTTCTTAAAGAAACCCTGTCTTGGTGGAAAATGATAAAAGGCTCCACTGCCATTAGTGCCTGCAGTTCTGAGACTCTTTGTGCTGAGGTTATTGCCAGAAGCAGAGCAGTTTTCCATGACACTTTTAAAGAAATGTAGGATTTATTGCATGCAGCTTAACAGGTGGGAAAACATACTTTGCAATGTGGCTTTGACTCTTTAGAGGCCTCCTGTAAAGCAGCCGTTACAGGCTCTGTCATTAGAAGACATGCTTGGTTAAAAGAACATACGTTACCAGACCATGTTAAAGCAAAATTATTGGATGCACCTTTGCAGCAGGATGTGTTATTTGGAGTTAAGGCAGAAGAGGTATTAAAGAAAATGGAGGATAAGGAAAAATCTATGCCAACGGTGAAAGATTTCTTACAGGTTCAGCCTCCTAGATTTAGCAGAAATTGGCCAACTAAGAATTGGTCCTTTCCAGTTACAGACGGACCTCAAAGGGGCAGATACAGACGTCCAAGAGGTAGAGGTCAACCATAAGGTCCTTACAGGCCTCGACAATGGGTTGCATCAGGCCAGAAAGAAGGGGACAGGCCCCAACCATATAAAAAGCAGCCCCAATGACTTCCCGCTACAGCTGCCAAACAACTCTCTTGGCAGCCCCCTTGGGAGGAAAACTGGCACTTTTTTATCACAATTGGCATATGATCACCAAAGACAAATGGGTTCTCAACATTGTATCTCAAGGTTACAGGTTCCACTTTCACACTCTGCCAAGGTTAAAAGGAATGTCAAATCTGCCACCAAATCAATGGGCAGAGGCTCAAAAACAAATTACAGCACTCATGGATATGAGAGCTATTCAACAGGTACCACCACAGGAACAAGGACAAGGATTTTACTCAAGACTCTTCCTAGTTCCCAGGAAGGACAAAGCCTGGAAGCTCATTCTGGATCTTTCTTCTCTAAACACTTACCTGGATGTTCCGAAATTCAAAATGCTAACACTACAGCAGCTTCTTCCCATGCTGGGCAAGAAAGCTTGGCTCGTGACATTGGACCTCAAGGAGGCATACCTGCATGTCCCTATCAGACAAAACTGCAGAAGATACCTCAGATTCATAGCTGGTTCAATGCATTATCAATTCTCTGCACTGCCCTTTGGCCTATCTACTGCGCCCAGGGTCTTCACAAAGTGCCTGGCACCAGTAATTGCATTTTGCTGACAGAAAGGAATTCAAAGTTATCCGTACCTGGACGAATGCCTGATTCAAGCAGAGAGCAAGGACGTTCTTCTAAAGCATCTGGCGTTTGTAAAAAAGTTATTAAGTTGCCTAGGGTACACAGTAAACGAAAAGAAATCAAAACTAGTGCCCTCACAAGAGATAATATTCCTGGGTGCCAGCTGGAACACAATGGCCCAGATGGCTTATCTCACGCCAGACAAGCAAGGACAACTGACTCAATACTTTCAATTAATGGCAACAAAGACCCAACTCCCTGCACGAAAAATTCTGCAGGCCTTGGGTTACATGGCATCCTGCATACTACTAATTCCATATGCCAGACTACATACAAGGAAACTACAATGGCACCTAAAGAATGTATGGTCTCAACACTGTCAAAGTTTGGAAACAGTTATACCACTAATTCATTGCCTTCAACAGGAGTTTCAATGGTGGGATCAAGCTTGTCACCTCAACAAGGGACAGCCTTTTACTCAACCCACAGCCAGGCAAACACTGACAACAGATGCATCGGATTACGCCAGGGGAGCACACATGGCAGGCAACTGTATTCAGGGAAAGTGGCCCGCAGAACAAAGGCATCTTCACATCAATCGAAAAGAGATGCTAGCTGTACAAAATGCACTTACAGCTTTCAAGGACCTGCTGCATCCAGGACAACTACTACTAAAGACAGACAACACCACAGTTATGTGGTACATAAACAAGGGGGCACTCACTCCTACCCCCTCTGCAGGCAAGTGACCTTGTGGAACACAGCTCTGAACTGTCAAGTTCATCTGCAAGCACAATTCCTGCCAGGAGAGAAAAGCACACTGGCAGACGACTTAAGCAGAAACATCATGGATCCCCACGAATGGGAATTGAATCCACAGATATTCAGAATGATAACACAGAAATGGAGGAGCCAGGACATAGATCTGTTCACATCCCCAATGAACTGCCAGCTACAGAAATTCTGCACAAGGAGTTACCATCCACAAGCATGGAAAGTGGATGCCCTCTCATTCAGCTGGAAACACCTACAAGTATATGCTTTCCCACCACTACCTCTCCTGCCAAAGGTACTCATAAAAACCAGGCAAGAAGAGCCAAAGATGATCCTGATTGCACCAGACTGGCCACGCCAGCACTGGTACCCTATCTTAAAGAATTAGCACTAGAACCAGCCTGGATTTTGCCTCAAATCCCACATCTGCTGACTCAGCACAACAATCAGATACTACACAGCCAGCTGAAGACCTTAAACCTAGCTGCATGGAAGATTCCTTAGTCAAGCAGGCAATGCCACTCTCCAAAGCTGTTATGGATGTCATTCTGGATGCCAGAAGGCCTAGTACCAGGAAAGCCTATTCGGATAAATGGAAGAGATAATTGTGCCTGGAACCAAGCACACAGCCTTGACCCTCATGTTCCAAACATTCCTCAGATACTACAATATTTAACTGAGATGCTGGACAAAGGACTCTCCTTCTCATCCATCAAGATCCACACCTCTGCCATCTCTGCTCATTACAACACGGATCCACCAATTTTCTCTAATCCTTTGCTAAGACAGTACCTCAGAGGGCTAAAAACATAAGACTGCCCCGTAGAGCACCTACTCCAACTTGGAACCTCAACTTTGTTTTGGAAAAATTGACTTTACCTCCTTTTGAGACAGCTAACACAGCAGAATTAAAATACATCTCATGGAAAACTGCTCTACTCCTGGCAATAACATCAGCACGAAGAGTTTCAGAATTACAGGCAGCAATGGCAGTAGAACCTTTCTTCATTTTCCACCAGGACAGGGTGTCTTTAAGAACTAACCCTACATTTATGCCAAAGGTGGTATCCAGTGTGGCTCTAAACCAAACTATTCATTTGCCAACTTTTTATCCAAAACCACAGAATAAAGGGGAGAGACTACTGCATTCCTTGGACATTCACTGGCAGTTACGCTTCTACTTGGACAACCAAAGCTTTCAGGAAATCTGAGCAATTATTGGTAGCATATGCTGCAGGAGCACAGGAAAAAGTAATTTCAAAACAGACTATTTCAAAATGGATAGGACATTGTATATGTTTCTGCTATACACACCATGGGAAACCTGTACCTAGCAGCATTAGATCTCACTCCACTTACAGCCACCCCTAATGCCTTATAGAACCAGCCACCCTACCTCAGCTTTGGGATTCTACCCAAGTGTAATGACTGCAGCAGTGTAACACGATAAACATAGTACAGTTTTGTACCTACCATAAAAGTAGATGTTCGAATGTATACACTGCTGCAGTCCAGGTTACCTTCCCCTCTTACTTGCTGGTACGTACCCATGTCTTCTACCCTTTACTACCTATGGGGAGTATTTGCTGGTAGCTGAAAGTTGTTGTTTGCTTTTATTATGTATGTTTTATTAGCAATTTGAATTGCCTACCTATTTGGGGGCACCTGACAACTGGGGCAAGAAAATGGCATCGGCTGCATCTTGTATACCCCTGCTGCACTGATGTCAGGGAGGAAGCGACAGCAACCAACGCCAGACCAAGACTTTGGAACTCAGGCCGACTGGGGAACCGCCTGACAGCAGGATAACCCAAGTGTAATGACTGTAGCCGTGTATACACTCCAACATTTACATTTATGGTAGGTACAAAACTGTACTTTTGTCTGGCGTGAGATAAGCCATCTGGGCCATTGTATTTAAGCTGGCACCCAGGAATATTATCTCTTGTGAGGGCACTAGTTTTGATTTCTTTTCATTTACAGTGTACCCTAGGCAACTTAATCTTTTCGTCGCCAGATGCTGTAGAAGAATGTCCTTGCTCTCTGCTTGAATAAGGCAGCCGTCCAAATATGGATATATTTGAATTCCTTTTTGTCTGCAAAATGCAATTACTGGTACCAGGCACTTGGTAAATACCCTGGGTGCAGTAGATAAGCCAAAGGGCAGTGCAGAGAAAGTACAGTTTTGTACCTACCATAAATGTAGATGTTCGAGTGCTCATACAGCTGCAGTCATAACAGATGGGCTATCCTGCGTCAGGCGGATCCTCGGTCGGCCGAATTCCAAAGTGTAGGTCCGGCGTCGGTTGTCGTCGCTTCTTCCCTGACATCAGTGCGTCAGGGGTATAAAAGAGGCAGCCGATGCCATTTTCTTCAGTTTTTCTTGCCCCAGATGTCAGGTGCCGCCAGAAGGAAGGCAAACATAATGTTATGCAAAGATGCAATGTTGATAAATCAAAAACAGTAGTTGCAAGCAAATACACCATAAAAGAATACCCCAAAAAGGTTATATGAGAAGTATTTGTCATAAGGCCTGTCCTAAGAGGGGTTGGAGGAGGAAACCTGGACTGCAGCTGTATTAGCACTCGAACATCTACATTTATGGTAGGTACAAAACTGTACTATGTTCATCGTGCATACAGCTGCAGTCATAACAGATGGGTAGAATCCCAAAGCTAAGTAAGGGTGGCAGGCACTAAGTGGAACTAGGAGGGGCTAGGATGCCCTGCAGGACTGCTGTGGCAAAGCCCGCTCTAGATTTCGAGTATCGTGGGAGGTGATAGTGCTTGGAGAAAGTGTGCACTGAACTCCAGGTGGCTGCTTCCAAAATGTCCTTGGTAGGGACCCCCCTGAGGAAGGCTGCAGAGGTAGCTGTGGCTCTGATGGAGTGGGATCTGATACATGCAGGCACAGTTTTTCCATGAAATGAGTAACAAATGCGTATGCAGTGGGCTATCCATTTTGAAATTGTCTGTTTGGAAATAGCCTTTCCCTGAGCACCTACAGCATAGGACACAAAGGGTTGCTCAGATTTCCTGAATGGCTTTGTTCTGTCCAAGTAGTAACTTAGTTGTCTGTGAATGTCCAAGGAATGTAGTAGTCTTTCCCTTTATTTTGTGGATTAGGATAAAAGGTAGGTAAGTGGATAGTCTGATTCAAAGCTACACTGGATACTACCTTTGGCATAAAGGTAGGATTGGTTCGTAAGGAAACTCTGTCCTGATGGAAAATGATGAATGGTTGCACGGCCATGAGGGCCTGTAGCTCCGAAATCCTGCGTGCTGAGGTGATAGCCAGAAGAAAGGCTGTTTTCCATGACAAGTACTGTAACTCTGTTGAAGAAGCTGGCTCGAAGGGAGGAAGGGTCAGCTTTTCCAATATGTAGTTGAGGTCCCAAGCAGGGACTGGTGGTTTCCTTGGGGGTTTTAAATTCTTTGCCTCTGAGGAACTGCCTTAAGAGAGGGTGAGAGAATAATGGAGGATCTGTGTTGTATTGTGCAGAAATGGCTGAAGCGTGGATCCTGATGGAGGAGGAGGACAGTCCATTGTTTAACATCTCAGCTAGGTACTGTCAAATTTGAGGTATATTTATTACCCAAGGATTCTGTCCCTTTTAGGATTCCAGGCATAAAATCGTTTCCATTTGGCAGAGTAAGCCTTTCTAAGCAGCCCCCCTTATCATGGGCACCCTTAAGGAGAAGGTTTGAAACTCAAGAATTCTATCAGTAGATTGCTTAGGCTTAAAGGATCTTGAGTTCAGGCACAGAAGGACTATGGGTTAGACCGGGGGAGGTCAGGCTCCGGAAGCCTACCAGTCTTGGACCACTTTGGACAGAGAATAGTAAGGCCATGCTTGGTTTAAAAAACTAGCTTTCAGGAATCGATGGCTGACTTCAATTTGGCCACTAGGAATCATTCCAGACTGGAGAATCCTGGAGAATGTATCAAGCAATTCTTGGGACAAAGAGTCTGGATCTTCCCCAGAAGATTTTGGAAGTACAGTTGAACTTCAATGGTTCACATAGGCCTCTTACGGTGGGCATCAAGTTATCATCTACAAATCTTCTGCCATTTTAAGCATATGTTTCTTAGGTACAGAACCGAAATGCTAGGAGAAGCCCCCACTGAAGCTGAACTTGGCCTACCTCTCAAAGAAGTTTTGGCAACAGAAGGAGAGGCTCTAACAACCTTGGGAAGAGAGGGAAGAACAGTTACCTGAGAAGCCCCCTCAGCCTGGCCTACCTCCTGAGAAGGCACATCCTGTAACAGTAAAGTTTCAGCCTGAGACTCCATAGAAACTCCTGGCAAAACCTCTGGCTCCACTGAGCCTTCTAAAGAACCGGCGTCCGGGACTGCGGTTCATCAACCCTAGGCTTCGCTGTTTTGTCCTTGCGCTTCTTGGGCGGGGCGCCGGAGCATCCGGCGGCATTTTATAATTGCAACGCTTCCCAAACACTAACCTGGCACAGTCTAACCTCCTCTTAATAGTGCGTTTGTTAAACCTAGCACAAGAGCGGCATCCAACAACGTCGTGCTCAGGCCTAAACAAGGTATACACAAGGTATGGTAATCCCTATGAGGTATCTGTTTCCCACAAGAAATACAGTTATTCACTTTTCTGACATCGGTTAAATACTGAGGCAAGAAAAACCAAAATGTTCCCAACGGGTACTTAGCCAACTCTGATTCGGTCTGAAACTCCGGTTTCGGAAATATTTCAGAACGCCAACCTGCACTCGCAAAACTGCTTCTGCATCGGACCATGCGGCAAAAAAGACTGAGGATATGACGTCGGTCATGCGCATTAGTACCCTGACGTACTGACGTCAGTCTAATGCGCCCTGACCGACGTCAGCCTTATACTCTGGTATTCGGGCCGACTGGGACAGCGGACTACCCAATAGTAAGGACTGCAGCAATGGGGAACGAAGAACATCTACAATGGCACCTAAAGAATGTATGGTCTCAACACTGTCAAAGTTTGGAAACAGTTATACCACTAATTCATTGCCTTCAAGAGGAGTTTCAATGGTGGGATCAAGCTTGTCACCTCAACAAGGGACAGCCTTTTACTCAACCCACAGCCAGGCAAACACTGACAACAGATGCATCGGATTACGCCAGGGGAGCACACATGGCAGGCAACTGTATTCAGGGAAAGTGGCCCGCAGAACAAAGGCATCTTCACATCAATCGAAAAGAGATGCTAGCTGTACAAAATGCACTTACAGCTTTCAAGGACCTGCTGCATCCAGGAAAACTACTACTAAAGACAGACAACACTACAGTTATGTGGTACATAAGCAAGGGGGCACTCACTCCTACCCCCTCTGCAGGCAAGTGACCTTGTGGAACACAGCTCTGAACTGTCAAGTTCATCTGCAAGCACAATTCCTGCCAGGAGAGAAAAGCACACTGGCAGACGACTTAAGCAGAAACATCATGGATCCCCACGAATGGGAATTGAATCCACAGATATTCAGAATGATAACACAGAAATGGAGGAGCCAGGACATAGATCTGTTCACATCCCCAATGAACTGCCAGCTACAGAAATTCTGCACAAGGAGTTACCATCCACAAGCATGGAAAGTGGATGCCCTCTCATTCAGCTGGAAACACCTACAAGTATATGCTTTCCCACCACTACCTCTCCTGCCAAAGGTACTCATAAAAACCAGGCAAGAAGAGCCAAAGATGATCCTGATTGCACCAGACTGGCCACGCCAGCACTGGTACCCTATCTTAAAGAATTAGCACTAGAACCAGCCTGGATTTTGCCTCAAATCCCACATCTGCTGACTCAGCACAACAATCAGATACTACACAGCCAGATGAAGACCTTAAACCTAGCTGCATGGAAGATTCCTTAGTCAAGCAGGCAATGCCACTCTCCAAAGCTGTTATGGATGTCATTCTGGATGCCAGAAGGCCTAGTACCAGGAAAGCCTATTTGGATAAATGGAAGAGATAATTGTGCCTGGAACCAAGCACACAGCCTTGACCCTCATGTTCCAAACATTCCTCAGATACTACAATATTTAACTGAGATGCTGGACAAAGGACTCTCCTTCTCATCCATCAAGATCCACACCTCTGCCATCTCTGCTCATTACAACACGGATCCACCAATTTTCTCTAATCCTTTGCTAAGACAGTACCTCAGAGGGCTAAAAACATAAGACTGCCCCGTAGAGCACCTACTCCAACTTGGAACCTCAACTTTGTTTTGGAAAAATTGACTTTACCTCCTTTTGAGACAGCTAACACAGCAGAATTAAAATACATCTCATGGAAAACTGCTCTACTCCTGGCAATAACATCAGCACGAAGAGTTTCAGAATTACAGGCAGTAATGGCAGCAGAACCTTTCTTCATTTTCCACCAGGACAGGGTGTCTTTAAGAACTAACCCTACATTTATGCCAAAGGTGGTATCCAGTGTGGCTCTAAACCAAACTATTCATTTGCCAACTTTTTATCCAAAACCACAGAATAAAGGGGAGAGACTACTGCATTCCTTGGACATTCACTGGCAGTTACGCTTCTACTTGGACAACCAAAGCTTTCAGGAAATCTGAGCAATTATTGGTAGCATATGCTGCAGGAGCACAGGAAAAAGTCATTTCAAAACAGACTATTTCAAAATGGATAGGACATTGTATATGTTTCTGCTATACACACCATGGGAAACCTGTACCTAGCAGCATTAGATCTCACTCCACTTACAGCCACCCCTAATGCCTTATAGAACCAGCCACCCTACCTCAGCTTTGGGATTCTACCCAAGTGTAATGACTGCAGCAGTGTAACACGATAAACATAGTACAGTTTTGTACCTACCATAAAAGTAGATGTTCGAATGTATACACTGCTGCAGTCCAGGTTACCTTCCCCTCTTACTTGCTGGTACGTACCTATGTCTTCTACCCTTTACTACCTATGGGGAGTATTTGCTGGTAGCTGAAAGTTGTTGTTTGCTTTTATTATGTATGTTTTATTAGCAATTTGAATTGCCTACCTATTTGGGGGCACCTGACAACTGGGGCAAGAAAATGGCATCGGCTGCATCTTGTATACCCCTGCTGCACTGGTGTCAGGGAGGAGGCGACAGCAACCAACGCCAGACCAAGACTTTGGAACTCAGGCCGACTGGGGAACCGCCTGACAGCAGGATAACCCAAGTGTAATGACTGTAGCCGTGTATACACTTCAACATTTACATTTATGGTAGGTACAAAACTGTACTTTTGTCTGGCGTGAGATAAGCCATCTGGGCCGTTGTATTTAAGCTGGCACCCAGGAATATTATCTCTTGTGAGGGCACTAGTTTTGATTTCTTTTCATTTACAGTGTACCCTAGGCAACTTAATCTTTTTACGTACGCCAGATGCTGTAGAAGAATGTCCTTGCTCTCTGCTTGAATAAGGCAGCCGTCCAAATATGGATATATTTGAATTCCTTTTTGTCTGCAAAATGCAATTACTGGTGCCAGGCACTTGGTAAATACCCTGGGTGCAGTAGATAAGCCAAAGGGCAGTGCAGAGAAAGTACAGTTTTGTACCTACCATAAATGTAGATGTTCGAGTGCTCATACAGCTGCAGTCATAACAGATGGGCTATCCTGCCGTCAGGCGGATCCTCGGTCGGCCGAATTCCAAAGTGTAGGTCCGGCGTCGGTTGTCGTCGCTTCTTCCCTGACATCAGTGCGTCAGGGGTATAAAAGAGGCAGCCGATGCCATTTTCTTCAGTTTTTCTTGCCCCAGATGTCAGGTGCCGCCAGAAGGAAGGCAAACATAATGTTATGCAAAGATGCAATGTTGATAAATCAAAAACAGTAGTTGCAAGCAAATACACATAAAAGAATACCCCAAAAAGGTTATATGAGAAGTATTTGTCATAAGGCCTGTCCTAAGAGGGGTTGGAGGGAGGGAAACCTGGACTGCAGCTGTATGAGCACTCGAACATCTACATTTATGGTAGGTACAAAACTGTACTATGTTCATCGTGCATACAGCTGCAGTCATAACAGATGGGTAGAATCCCAAAGCTAAGTAAGGGTGGCAGGCACTAAGTGGAACTAGGAGGGGCTAGGATGCCCTGCAGGACTGCTGTGGCAAAGCCCGCTCTAGATTTCGAGTATCGTGGGAGGTGATAGTGCTTGGAGAAAGTGTGCACTGAACTCCAGGTGGCTGCTTCCAAAATGTCCTTGGTAGGGACCCCCCTGAGGAAGGCTGCAGAGGTAGCTGTGGCTCTGGTGGAGTGGGATCTGATACATGCAGGCACAGTTTTTCCATGAAATGAGTAACAAATGCGTATGCAGTGGGCTATCCATTTTGAAATTGTCTGTTTGGAAATAGCCTTTCCCTGAGCACCTACAGCATAGGACACAAAGGGTTGCTCAGATTTCCTGAATGGCTTTGTTCTGTCCAAGTAGTAACTTAGTTGTCTGTGAATGTCCAAGGAATGTAGTAGTCTTTCCCCTTTATTTTGTGGATTAGGATAAAAGGTAGGTAAGTGGATAGTCTGATTCAAAGCTACACTGGATACTACCTTTGGCATAAAGGTAGGATTGGTTCGTAAGGAAACTCTGTCCTGATGGAAAATGATGAATGGTTGCACGGCCATGAGGGCCTGTAGCTCCGAAATCCTGCGTGCTGAGGTGATAGCCAGAAGAAAGGCTGTTTTCCATGACAAGTACTGTAACTCTGTTGAAGAAGCTGGCTCGAAGGGAGGAAGGGTCAGCTTTTCCAATATGTAGTTGAGGTCCCAAGCAGGGACTGGTGGTTTCCTTGGGGGTTTTAAATTCTTTGCCCCTCTGAGGAACTGCCTTAAGAGAGGGTGAGAGAATAATGGAGGATCTGTGTTGTATTGTGCAGAAATGGCTGAAGCGTGGATCTTGATGGAGGAGGAGGACAGTCCATTGTTTAACATCTCAGCTAGGTACTGTCAAATTTGAGGTATATTTATTACCCAAGGATTCTGTCCCTTTTCGAGATTCCAGGCATAAAATCGTTTCCATTTGGCAGAGTAAGCCTTTCTAGAAGAAGGTCTTCTGGCCTCCTAGATGACATCCTGCACCTCCTTGGAGAGGAGATACTGTTTGGAAATCAAGGAATTCTCCATGCAGCTAGATTTAGAGTTTTGAGATGGCTGTGAAGGGTCTTGTAGTTGTGCTGGGACAACAGAAGAGGAACTAGAGGTAGGATCCATGGTGGGGAGTGTGTCAGGCTCCTCAGGAGCGGATACCAGTGTTGTCTTGGCCACTTTGGAGCGATGAGAATCATTTTCGGCCTCTCTGCTCTGGCTTTTAATAGAACTTTGGGCAGCAGAGGAAGAGGCGGGAATGCATAGACTGTCAATGTTGCCCAATTGAAGAAAAGTGTGTCCACTTTCCAGGCCTGTGGATGATAGGTCCTTGAACAAAATTTTTTCAACTGGCAATTTCTGTGGGTAGCAGAGAGATCTATGTCTGGCTGTCCCCATGCCTGAGTTATCTTTGTGAAAAGTTGAGGATGCAACTTCCATTCGTGTGGATCTGTCATATTCCTGCTTAGGTTGTCTGCCAGTGTGTTTTCCTTCCCTGGCAGGAATTGAGCCTGCAGTTGAATTTGCAATTCCAGTGCTGTGTTCCATAGGGTCATGGCTTGCCTGCACAGGGGGTATGAATGAGTTCCCCCCTGTTTGTTTATGTACCACATCACTGTGGTGTTGTCTGTCCTTATCAATAGCTGGCCTGGGTGCAGTAGGTCTTTGAAGGTCATAATAGCCTTTGCACGGCTAGCATTTCCTTTTGGTTGATGTGGAGGTGCTTCTCTTTCGGGTCCATTTTCCCGAATGCACTGATCTGTCATGTGTTCTTCCCAGGCGTAGTCTGAGGCGTCTGTTGTGATGATTTGAGTTGCTTGAGGTACACAGAAAGGAAGACCTGTGTTTCTTTGGCAAGCTTGAGTCCACCACAAAAATTCCTTTTGAAGGCATGGAATGAGTGGGATAATTGTTTCCAAGCTGTGGCTGTGTTGAGACCATAAGTTTTTCAGGTACCATTGAAGTTTCTTCATATGCAGCTTTGCACATGGGATTAGTAGGATGCAAGATGCCATGAATCCCAGAGCCTGCAGGATTTTCCTTGCAGTTAGCCTGGTGCAAGTTGCCATTTTTCTGAAGTATTGAGACAGTTGCCCTTGCTTGTCTGGCGTGAGGGTAGGCCATCTGGGTGGTTGTATCCAAACTGGCACCCAGGAAAATTATTTGTTGAGAGGGTATTAGTTTTGATTTCTTTTTGTTGACTGTGTATCCCAGGAAGTTCAACAGTTTTATTACAAACGCCAGGTGCTGCAGTAGTCTGTCCTTGCTGTCCGCTTGGATCAGGCAGTCGTCCAGATATGGGTAGATTTGTATCCCTTGTAGTCTGCAGAAGGCGATTACTGATGCCAGGCATTTTGTAAACACTCTGGGCGCAGTAGATAAGCCAAAGGGCAATGCAGAGAATTGGTAATGGGTTGAACCTGCAAGAAATCTGAGGTATCTTCTGCAATCTTGTCTGATAGGGACATGCAGGTATGCCTCCCTGAGGTACAATGTTACCAGCCAAAACTCCTTGCCCAGCATGGGAAGAAGCTGCTGTAATGTGAGCATCTTGAATTTTGGCACCTGTAGACGTGTTTAGGATGGATAGGTCTCCAATCTTTGTCTTTCCTCGGTACCAGGAATAGTCTGGAATAAAACCCTTGACCTTGTTCTTTTGCAGGTACCTCTTGAATTGCTTTCATGTCTATGAGAGCTGAAACTTGTTTTTGTGCCTCTGCCCTTTGATTTTGTGCCAGGTTTGGCATGCCTCTCATTTTTGGAAGGGTATGAAAGTGGAACCTGTAGCCTCTGTCTATAATGTCCAGAATCCATTTGTCTTTTGTTACAATATGCCAATTTTTTGAGAATAGCGTCAATTTTCCACCCAAAGGTGCTGCCATTAAAGCTTTGTTTGGCAGGAGTAGGGGGAAGCCATTGTGTCTGTTTTCTAAAAGACTGTGATCTATCTTCTCCACCTCTTGGGGTTGGTGTTTGCCACTGTCTGGCTCTGAAGGATCCTTGAGGTTGCCCTCTGCCCCTTGGGTGCCTGTATCTGCTCCTTTGAGGTCTGTCCGTGGCTGGAAAGGACCAACTTTTTGAAGGCCAGTTTCTGCTGAAACGTGGAGGCTGTATCTGCAGGAAATCTTTCACTGTTTGCATTGATTTCACTTTTTCCTCCATTTTCTTTAGCACCTCCTCAGCTTTAACACCAAACAATACATCTTTTTGAAGAGGAGCATCTAATAATTTAGCTCTGACATGATCTGGTAAGGTTTGCTCTTTGAGCCAAGCATGCCTACGTATAACAGACCCCGTAACAGCAGCTCTACACGAGGCCTCTAAAGCATCAAAACCACACTGCAAGGTATGTTTACCCACTTGCTCTGCACCATGCAACAAATCCTGCAACTCTTAAATCTGGTTGTTCTGGTTGTGTCATCTTGCTTTTCAGCTGAGATATCAAAAACTGTTGATACTTTAACATATGGAACTGACAGTTTAATGCCCTCATGGTTAAAGTGGCTGAGGTGTACACCTTTTTCCCCCACCTTTCTAAAGCTCTGGAATCTCTCTCTGAAGGTAATGGATTTTTAGCAGTAGAGGCCTTAATTCCCTTGGGACCCTGTGAAATTGTTTCTGGGTCAGCAGTATGGCTTTTATATAGGAACTGGTGAGAATCAGGAACCCGGTAATACCTGTCTGGTTTAACAGGAGCTGGTGGCAAAGAATCAGGATTAAGGCTGGCTTCTGTGTACACATCATCCAATATATCTAAAACAGGAGGGATAGCCAGAGGCCTATGCTGGGGGAGCAAAAGAAATTCCCTGAGCCTTTATTTGGAATCTGAATAATCTTGGCCTTCCCAGTGAAAGTGTTCCCTCAATGTATGCAAGGTTTCCCCAAAAGAGAAGTCCGCAGGGGGGGAGACCGAGGGAATAGACTCCTCTGCATCAGAGTCTTCGAATGGAGAATAGGCATAATCCTGGTCCTCAGATAGTTCTGAGGTAATAGAAGCTTGATCTGAGGAAGGGTAGTCTTCCTCTAATCTGGGCCTTTTGTCAGAGGGGGGATGAGAACCCCTGATAAGAGTAATCAAATCCTCAGCCATTTTAAGCATCTGTTTTTTAGGCATGGTGCCTTGACAGGGGGTCTGAAGAACCTGTTTTTTGGTTTTCATGGCTGCTTTAGATTTAGTGAAGGCTTTAATAGAGAAGGAGGAAGGCCTGAAGACCCCTTGAGAAATGGTAGGCCTGTCTAAATTCTGACTTTCCCCGCCAGGAGTGGCATCGGGATCTGTAGTAGGAATGGGGGCCGAGGAGCCTGCCACCTTGGGTACTGAAGACACCGGTAATGCATTGTCATCGGTACTCAGGGGCTGCGTAGGCGCCTCGCTGAGTATCGGAGAACCGGTAATCGGCCTTAGCGTGGTTTCAGTAGGAGGTGCGGACCTCGTATGTCGGTCCTTATCTTTGCGTTTTTTGCTCAAAACTGGAGTCAGAGTATCCGACGACATAATATAATTAAATTTTTTTGCCAAAAAAGTGAAGGGCGAACTCCACCCGATGCTTAATAGTGCGCTTATTGAATCTACATCGGTCTGAGGCAAGAAAAGTTTCCCCAACGGGGTACTTAGCTTTCAAGAAGACCGGCTGAAATACTTTCGTAAATCTCAGGAGCTGGCCAACCGGCATTTGCGAACTGCTTCTGCTTCGGGCACCGCACGGCAAGAAAGACTGAAGAAAATGGCGTTGGCTGCCTCTTTTATACCCCTGACGCACTGACGTCAGGGAAGAAGCGACGACAACCGATGCCGGACCTAGACTTTGTAATTCGGCCGACCGAGGACCCACCTGATGGCAGGATAACCCATCTGTTATGACTGCAGCTGTATGCACGATGAACATTTGGTAGTGCATTGAACAAGCTATGAATCTGAGGTATCTTCTGCAATTTTGTCTGATAGGGACATACAGGTATGTCTCTTTGAGGTCCAAAGTAACAAGCCAAGCTTTCTTGTCCAACATGGGAAGGAGCTGTTGTAGGTTCATAGGTAGGTACTAGGCTATCTGCCTGAGGCATTTATAAGCCTAGCCAGAGTGTGTCGGCTTTCACCGCCCCATTGATTAATTAACTGAGCCTCTGTCAAGCAGAGCCAATGAAGTGATCCCAGGGGTGTACTTTCTGTTACTCATCCACTCTTCAAGGCTTCTCTTGAGGAGTGTTAGTGAGGGGCTCTGCCTAATGTAGTTAGGAATTTTGTTCCAAAGCATGGGGAGTCTCTGACAGGAATCTATCCCTCCAGCATGTTCTATTTATTCTTGTGGCGAGGTTTAGCTCACTAGATCGCGTGGCTCGCAGTGACTTGGATTTATTTAGGTGGAGCATGTCCATCAATTCTGAGTTGGACATGGCTTTGTAAGTCAGGCAGAGATCACCTCTGACTAAGCGATATGCCAATGAGTACAGCCAGAGTTTTTTCAGTCGGGCTGCATAGGACATATGTTTGAGGCCAGTAATCCTCTTGGGGAGGTGCTTTTGTGGTCTTTCAAGCTGTTGGAAGTGTCTTGTGAGGTACATCCCAATGGGGCATTGTACTCTATGATGGGTCTGATGAGTAGAGGGGCACTATAACCTCTATTTCTAGATGCAAACCCCTTAGTAATTAGATGGGCCACATAGAAGGATTTCCCAAATACTTTGGCAATATGATTGCCAAAGGAGAGATTACTATCAACCTGGGTCCTCAGATCTCTTATTACCTCTTCTGTATTAAGGGGGCTGCCGCCTATGTGGTAATTCGTGGGTGTTTTGTTTTTCCCAAATGGGATGACTATGCATTTTTTGGCATTTAGCTTGAGGCCATGACTTTGACACCAGGTGTCTGTCTCAGTAAGGCCTTTTTGGAGGATGTCTATCAGCCGGAGAGTCAATTATGGCTCCCAGTTTGCAGTCATCGGCAAACTTGGTTAGCCATAGTCCTCCTGTGTTTGCCTGTACTTCTGAGAAATATATGCCGAACAGTAGGGGTCCCAGAACTGAGCCTTGTGGGACACCACTTGTGACTGGTTTAGAGTCCGACCTGGAGCCCGCTATTCTTACCGTGTGAGTTCTGTCTGTAAGCCAGTTGACAACCCATCTTGTGACATAGGGGTTTATGCTCAGGCTGGTGAGTTTTTCTATAATACCTGAGTGAGGAATGGTGTTGAACGCCTTGACAAGATCAAGGTAGGCTGTGTGAACCAACTTTCCCTCATCTATGGCCTTGGTAACTGTCTCGAAGAAGTCAACCAGGTTTAGTAGGCATGATCTGCCCTTAAAGCCGAACTGGGTCGGGTCAAGTGTTTGGAGGTTCCCAATGTCTTTGTTAAGGAGTTCCATGATGATGCGCTCCATAGCCTTGCAGACCAGGCTTGTCAGGCTTATGGGGCGATAGTTACCAAGGTCAGTTGTGGCTCCTCCTTTGTGGAGCGGAATAACCATTGCTGTGTGCCATTCTATGGGCACGTAGCCTGTGGAGAGGCTGAGGTTGAACAGCGTGTTTAGGTGGGGGGTTAGTTAGTTCTGTAGTTCATGCAAGACGCAACCTGGGACACCATCTGGCCCCACTGATGCTGTGTTTTTGGCTTTTGAAAGGGCTATTTTCACTTGTGCTTCTGTGATTTTCGGGACACTACACTTTTCCAGTATTGTTGTGGGCCCTTTTGAAGGTGAGAGGGAGGTGAAGTTTGCACTGAATCTATCTGCCAGTATGTTGGCAATATCAGTAGGTTCAGTATATTTTGTGCTATTTTGCACTATCTCCGAGCATATCTGCGAGTTGCCACTTAGATTCTTGACATAGCTAAAGAAGGCTTTGTGGTTATCTTTCAAATCCTTGGCTATTTTTCTTTCGAAGTTAGCCTTGGATGATTTTATGAGGGACCTTAGTTTCTTACTGATACTGATCAGGGATGTCTTTCCTTCTAGGGATTTGCTTTTTTTCTGAACTAGTATCCTCCTTTTGTTGTATAACCTGTTTATGGCAGGGGTCCACCAGACTGGTTTCCTTCTCTTAGGGGAGTGAGTCTTGGTTTTGCTAGGGATGGCATGATCCACGCATCCTTGTAAGTGCTCAAAGAGTGCAATTGTAAAGGATTCTGTATCTTGGGCAGTGTTATCCTTTAACGTGGGGGCTGTGAAACTTACCACCTCTGCCTTAAGTAAGGTGAAGTTTGCTTTAGAAAAGTTTTTCACTGTGGTTTCCTTGGTTGGGGGTGGTGGTGGGGTGTGGACATCCAGGGTGATTAGTTTATGGTCTGATCTAACCAGTGATGGGTTGACCTCTGGTATGGAGCACCTGTCACCCATGTTGGTGATGACCAGGTCCAATATGTTGTGGCCTCGGGTAGGGGAGTTTACCAGCTGATCCAGGGCATTTGAGTTGATAAATTCCAGGAAGCGCTGAGCCTGGGAGTTTGTACTCAAGTAGTTTTCCCAGTTAATGGTAGGGTAATTGAAATCTCCCAAGATCAGGGTGTTCGGTAGGACCATCATGTTTTCCAGCGTCTCCAGAAAGGCGGAATGGTGGTCCTGGGTCATGGAGGGTGATCTGTAGCAGGCCACAATTTGCATTGCAGATTTGCCCGATGTTAGTTGCACATAGATGATCTCAGAGATATCATGCTGCGCCACTAACCTGGAGGTGTGGGTATCCTTGATGAATATGGATACACCCCCTTCCTTTTGTGTTTCGGTCCGTGTTGTGGCTGAAATGTGTGGCATGAGTTGTGGCCCAGTAGTGCTGGAGTGCTCTCTGAAGCCTTGAACCAGGTTTCAGTTACTGCACAGATGTCGACGTTCTCCATACTTAGGAGTGCTTCGAGCGCATGCATTTTGAGATTTAAACTCCTGGCGTTGAGTAGCATAACCCTCAGTTTTTTACTTGTGCTGTTTACGGAGGTGGGTTTGAATTTTGAACCTTGCCTAAAAAAGGCACTATGGGGGCAGCAAGAGCCTTGGCCAATATTCGAAAGCCAAGGGGTGACAGGTGCAAGCAGTCTCTTGCGAAGCAACGCGGCTTGTTGAGCATGTCATCCCAGGCTGACAGACACTGGATCCCCTTTGAATGACACCAGAAGCTTAGCCAATTGTTGAAATTGATCATTTTTTCTTTATACTGAGGTATCATTCTTGGTGAGGGCAGGATGCTACTCAGGGTCAGGGTCATACCCACCTGGGCTACATGATCAGAGAGCTCTTCCATGTCTCTTTTCATGTAGTCCAGGGAGGTACGGCTCAGGTCATTCACACCAACATTAACAATGACAGAGTCATATTTGTACTTGTTCTGGAGTGACCTGAGTGCTTGTGTTATGTGGCAGATTCTGGCTCCCAGCAGGCAGCTAACAGTAACCTTCTCCTTGTCCAGCCTAGTGAGTGGGGCGTCAATGTACCTGACTATTGAGTCACCTATTACTAGTGTGTTAGGTATGTTATTTCGCCTTAAGGGCTGTGATTGTGCGGCACATTGATTTTGTGTTTTATGTGTTGTCTGGTTTGTGACGGGAGGTGCAGGTTTTGTGGGTGTCTGCTTTGGAGCTCTCTGATGCTTTTGCAGGTTTTTATTTAGAGCCTCCGAGTATGATTTTGTGTATTTATGTGTATTTTTTGCCAGTGCTGGTTTAGTAGGTCTATGTGAGGCTGGAGGTGTGGTGCAAGTGTTAACCTTCTCCTCATGACTGTCTGTTCCAGTCTTTGGTGGAGATACCTTAGCCTCCAGTTTGGCTGTATAATTGCATCTCTCACATATGTTAGTGTTTTGTGGTAGGAGGAGAGTGCTGTCTGTGTACGAGGCAGTTGTAACATTGCCTCAGGATACCCAGATTCACCAGTTGGACTGGAGAGTATACCTGAAGTTGCCCTTTGGTCATGCCTGAATAGTAGGGTGAGCTGCTTAGTCGCTTGGTTGGTGAGGGGTGGATAAAGAGCCTTGCCCTGCTGGGCAGTCAAGTGTCAGGGTATATTAGTGCTTGCTATTAGGTCTGAGCAAGTGCTGGACTGTAGGATGCTTTTTGAGTGCTTAGGTTGAGAGTTAGACTAGTTTCGTGAAAAACTGAAGAGGAGACTTAGTGGAGCCGGGAATATTTTAACCCTAGCTAACCAGTGCTTCTGTCAGCATTTTGAATTTCGGAACATCCAGGTAAGTATGGAAAGGTCCAGAATGGGTCTCCAGGCTTTGCCCTTTCTGGGTACCAGGAAGAGTCTTGAGTAAAATCCTTGTCCTTTTTCCTGCTGTGGTACTTCTTGAATAGCTCTCATGTCCATGAGAGCTGTAATTTGTTTTTGTGCCTCTGCCCATTGATTTTGTGTCAGGTCTGGCATTCCTTTTAACCTTGGAAAAGTGTGAAAGCGGAACCTGTAACCTTGAAACACAATATTCAGCACCCATTTGTCTTGGGTGATTGCTTGCCAGTTTTGAGAAAAAAGTGCTAGTTTCACCCTAAGGGAGCTGCCAATAGTGAAGAGTTTGGCATTGGAAGGGGGAAGTCATTGGGACTGTTTCCTGTAAGGTTGTGACTTGTCCTCACCTCATTTTGGTTTTGTAACACCCCGCTGTCGTGGCCTGTAAGAGCCTTGTGGCTGAGATCTGCCTCTTGGACGTCTGTATCTGCCTCTTTGTGGCCTGACACTGGAAAGGACCAATTCTTTGTAGGCCAGTTTCTGCTAAATCGTGGTGGCTGTACCTGTAAGAAATCCTTCACTGTTTGCATACATTTTGCCTTATCCTCCATTTTCTTTAATACCTCTTCTGCCTTAATACCACATAAATTATCTTGCTGCAAAGGAGCATCCAATAATTTTGCCTTAACATGATCTGGTAAACTTTGTTCTTTTAACCAAGTATGCCTACGAATCACAGATCCTATAACTGCTGCTCTACAAGAAGCTTCTAATGAATCAAAACCACATTGCAAAGTATGCTTTCCCACTTGTTCAGCTGCATGCAATAAAGCTTGCATTTCCTTATAATCAGGTTGTTCTGCATTTGTGCTCATTTTCTGTTTTAATTGAGACAGTAAGTATTGTTGATATTTAAGCATGTGAAACTGGCAATTTAGAGCCCTCACTGCTAAAGTTGCAGAGGTGTAAACTTTCTTTCCCCATCTGTCTAATGCTCTAGAGTCCCTATCAGAGGGAACTGGATTCTTAGCCGTGGAAGCTTTAACCCCTTTGGGACCCTGGGAAATAGTTTCTGGGTCAGCAACAGGGTTTTTATAAAGAAATTTGTGAGAGTCGGGGACTCTGCAGTACCTGTCCGGCTTGACTGGAGCTGGGGGTAAAGAATCAGGATTTAAACTAGATTCAGAGAACACATCATCCACAATGTCTAACACTGGCGGAATAACAAGGGGCCTGTGTTGAGGCAGTAAAAGAAAGTCTCTGAGCCTTTTCTTAGATTCGGAGTAATCCTGGCCCTCCCAATGGAAATGCTCCCTTCATGGTATGTAAAGTTTCCCCAAAAGAGTAATCCTCAGGAGGAGAGGCTGAAGGAATTGATTTTTCAGCATCAGAATCCTCATAGGGGTGTAAATAATATCCCTGGTCTGAAGAGGAATCAGAATATATGGAAACCTGGTCAGAGGAATCATAGTCTGTATCCTGCCTAGGCCTTTTATCAGGAGGGGGATGGGAACCCCTGATCAGAGTTATCAAGTCTTCGGCCATCTTGAGCATCTGTTTTTTTAGGCATGTAGGCCTGTCCAGGTGAATGCTGTACTTGCTTCTTTGTCTTTAATGTAGGCTTAGTCTTGGCTGTAGTTGTAGGCTTAGTCTTGGCTGTAGTTGCAATGGTAAGTTGAGTAGGCCTGAAAACACCCTCAGAAGCCTTTGCCTGCTCAGCAACTCCGGACCCATCTGAAGGGTTAATCTCTGTTGGCCCAACACCTTGGGTACCCAGAGGCCTAGGCACCTCCACGTGGGAGTCTGTCGCGGCCTGTGGCTCTGAGGTAGCGGGTGTCAGGGGCTGCGAAAGCACCTCACTGAAAACCAGCGAACCGGCGACTGGCCTAGAAGAGGCTTCGTCGTCAGTTTTGGGCCTCGGATGCCTTTCCTTATCTTTATCTTTGCGTTTTTTGTGCATTCCGGTCATTGGTTGTTCCGATGGCATTGTATAATAAAACCTTCGGCCAAAGTAATGGCGAGCAAAATCAAACCGACGTTTTATAGTGCGTTTGTTAAATCTAGCACAAAACAGACATCTAGTGATGTTGTGATCTGGGCCTAGGCATGGAATACAGTAAGAATGAAAATCCTTATGAGGTATTTGCTTCCCACAAGAAATACAATTATTAACTTTTACTGACATCGGTCTGAGGCAAGAAAAAGTTTCCCCAACGGGGTACTTAGCTTTATTGAAGACTTCGGTTCTGAAATCGAATTTGAAATCTCAGGAGTCGGCCGACCGGCACTTGCCAACTGCTTTTGCTTTGGGCACCACGCGGCAAGAAAGACTGGAGAAAATGGCGTCGGCTGCTTCTTATATACCCCTGACGTCAGGGAAGAGGGGACAGCAACCGACGCCAGACCAAGACTTTGGAACTCAGGCCGACTGCGGGCCCGCCTGACGGCAGGATAACCCAAGTGTAATGACTGCAGCAGTGAAACACAATGAACATCCTGTATACTTCAACTGTCATTATTATAATCAAATATTTCTGTCAATTTCAGAAAATAACAAGAACAGCAATTAAAAGCTTCCATCTGGCATTCTGAAACACCAACAAGTGCATGGATAAATTGCTTGATATAATAAAGTAAACAAAATAACTAGTCAGGTTTAAGACAGAATCCTACTCTTGGCCACATCAGCACATAGGGAACTGCATACTCTTTCAATGACAAAGCTACATTTCAGAGTTATTCTAACTCTGCAGTTCCTTTACATGCTGAAGTTACAGTGATTAATGAGTAATATGATCCTTAGCACAAGTTATTCTCATATTACAAAAAGAATTCTGGTCACATTCTTTAGAAAAGAAAGAAGGCCTTGACTGCCCCCAATGACAAAGGAGTCAACTATCAGCCCAGGTGTTAAAGGAGCTGGCCATCATCATCATCTCATTTTCCCCACTTTCGACACAGGGTTGGGTGTCATATCACCTGTTGCCATCTTCTCTCTTGATTCAAAGTCTGTCACAGGTCTCTCCCTCAATCCACCCATCATTTTACTGGATGTCCTCCTTTCCACTTGCCATCTTCCTAACCCTTCCAAATCATCTCTTATGCTTTCCTGCACACATGCCCAAACCATTGTAAAATATTCTCTGACCTTTTCTGCAATTGGAACTACATTGGCTTGTACTCTGATGTCCTCATTTGTTCCAGTGAGCATCCTACCACTTATCTCAGGCACTTCTCCATCACCTCTAGCTTACTCAACTGCTCTGCCTTCACTCTGTACCATACAGTGCTAATGGTCACAAGACTATTTTGTGTACCTTACTTTTTGACTTCTCTGGCATTCTGTCACATACTGATTCTAGCTTTGACCTCCTCATTCATATTTCCATTCTCGTCAATCAACTTCCAAGATACTTCAAGCTGTAAACCTGTTTCACTACTTTCCCTTTTAATCCCAGTCTTCAACTTCTTCCGATTCCTCCCATTTGCTGCAAGACAACTGTCTTTGTACTAATCCTGAGTGCATTCAGTTTTGCATTCCATTCCCCTACCATTTGCTGTTCTTGTTCAGGGTCTGTTTATAATACTGCCTGATCTGCATACAGCAGCTTTGTTATTCTGACCCGTTTGCTAATGTAGTTCAGCATCAGCATGACCAGCAGTTGGCACAGAGCTGAACCCTGTGGCACACCCACTCCCACTGGGATTCCCTCAGAGTCCGAACACTGCTAGATGTGTCATTTAGATCTTTGAACACAGCTTGCACTGATTCGACCAATGTTTGTAGGCCTCAGAACTACTGCAGGGCTTCCTAAATCAGCTTTTTTTTTTTTTTTTTAGACTTTATCATATGTTTAGCCAAATCTAGGAATACCCAGTTAAACTCTTTCCTTATCTCTAGCTTTTTTTCCTCAACTATTTGTTTCGATGCACCCTGATCTGAATCCAAACTGCTCATCTTCCATCTTACTTTCTACTACAATACGTTTTTTTATCAATCACCCTCTCCAGTACTTTCATGCAGTGTGACAGGAGTCTGATACTGCTACACTGCCCATAACTGTGAATCTACCCTTGGTTTTTGTACACTGGCACTACAATATTTAGTCTCCAGTCATCTAATATACACCTTTCTCTCCATACTACTCACCCAATCTGTTGATCTTATTTGCGGTGACCTCATCTCAGCCTGCTGCTTCCCTGACTTCATTTTCCTTGGTGTTTACAGTTCTACTGGGAGCTCTTCTTCCTCTTTTATGGTAGGTTGTGTCTGGGACAGTAGATTTGTGGAATTTTCTTCATTCAGAAGTTACTGGAAGTACTCCTTCTGTCTTTGTTGTCTTATATACTAGTGAAGAGGCTGTTGCTGGCACTCCTTATGAAGGTATCCGATAACTATCATTTATATCTTTCTGTCTTTACCTTATGAGCTGATAGAGTTTCTTTGTTACACACAACAAATTCCCTGCACGAGAGCTGATGCACGGCTCCAAAAAGTAAGATACGATAACACACAAGAAAAAAGAGCCAGCAAACAATGACCAGATACGATAAGTGTTGTATTCAAAAATACATGACAGCAAACAGACCGGTTTCAGCTGGAAACAAATTATACAGCCTTCTTCAGTGTATAAAAAAACATCAAATCAAAGCTGTTTAAATAGCATGAAGTCAGAACCCATTGGTGGATACTCATAAATATTCATTTAATCCAGGGGGAAACAAGCCACCAAGTTTAATAATCCATTTCTTTTCTTTCCCATTCAGTACTGTATGCCACCCAGTTTTATTAGAACGATTTCCATGTACCATATCAATAATGGTAAACATGAACTTAGCTGTGGGGTGTGCCATATGGTGCCCACCTGCTCAGTCACTTTTCCAGCAGCTGATGAGTTCCACTGATGCCTTGTACTTTGCTATGACTGCTCTCTTAGCCTCTTTGCTAGCCAACCAGTATTCCTTTTGAGCCTAGTCCATCTTTTCATCTCCCACTTTTTCCTGACTCCTCCTTTATTTTGATAAAATCCTGGATTTTTGCATTCCACCACAAGCTTTCCTGATGTACTTTATATTCGCACATGGCTCAGCCATATGTCTGCTCCAGTCCTCACACATGTTTTGAGAAGATGACACACTTCAACTCCACCTATTTCCTCTTCTTCCTGAGGTGTCACAGCCCTTGAGTAATGCCTTGAAATCTTATGATTTTGCTCCAGTCAACTTACAGGACTTTAGTCTAGTGTCAGTTAACCTTACAGTTTTTTTTTTCTGTCCAGTGCTTGTATCCGATTGTGGCCACCAGTGGTTTATCCTGTGGGCAGACTGCTTCAGTAGGGATGACTGCAGTCTCAGAGACCATCCTCCCAATGTCCTTTCTTTACTAGGAGGAAGTCTACCTGAGTTACATGTTGGTCATTCTTCTAGTGATCGTATGACTGTCTCTCTTGCTGAACCATGTGTTGGCAACCATCAAGTCATTTCTAGACAGAAAACTAGAATAGCCTGTCCTTTATTCCTGTTGTTCTAACCTTGAGGATCTAGGTAGCCCTCATACCTTTTTCTCTCTGTTCAAATAACAGCATTCAGGTCCCCCATTATCAACACCAATGCATGTTGCTCTGCTTTATCTAGCAGGCCCTTGCAACTGTTTCCTGCATGCAATGTTTTCTTTGTTATCATAACCCTGCTGTAGGGCATAGGCTGACATTAGGAATACCACCCTATCTTTACAGTGGAGTGGAACTACAGGGAGTCTCGTGAATTCAGATGACATCCGTGTCTTCTGGAGACTGTTCCTCACCACAATTCCCATAACATTTCTAGTTGGTCCTCGCCTTGTGCAGTAAACTCTGGATCCCAAGCCGACTGACTTTGCCACACTGCCATTTCTGTCCACTGGATACACAAGATGTGCACCATCTTCATTATCATGTCATCCACTTCCATGATGCATCCTGTTAGTGAACCTTAGTGAACCTATATTTCTGTAGCAATTCTTAGCTCAGGTTTTGCAGG
The DNA here is from genome assembly GCF_019279795.1 of Protopterus annectens. NCBI lineage: Eukaryota > Metazoa > Chordata > Ceratodontiformes > Protopteridae > Protopterus > Protopterus annectens. The sequence goes on from NC_056731.1 coordinate 1,740,678,586, forward strand.
TTGACTGGTTTTATGTCCAAATTTTGCTCAACAGAGCTACCCCCAGGTAGAGAAGCTGGTGATAGAAAGTGGAAATGATCCATCAATGCTGGCTTATCTACACTTGAGAATGGAGGATGTGGTGAGGCAGTCTGGTCCACTGCACATTCTTGCAAGTACTGCAGGAAGAGATGCACATGTCCCCAAACCATGCTGTAGATGACTCTACCAAGCCTCATTCACAAGGAAGTGTGTACAGGAAAGTGCATGCTAACATGGAATAAGGCTCTTGTGCATGGAAATGTGTAAGTCAGCCACAAGAGGGAAGGGTTAGGGCCAATAAAAAAGAGAAAGCTGGATGGCTACCTAACAAATAGTACTTCCCTCCCCAGAGATCAGCTCTCACCTCTTAAAGGAGGACAATGAATGGGTAAGATCATGAGAAAGGACAGGTGAGACACTATCTGTCCCCAGGTTCCCAACATCGCCATACCAGTTTTACACAAACACTTCGTCAAACTGTAACCACCAATTGGAATTCAAAAGGTAAGAAAAAGCTGTAATCAAGATGGTACACACTGCTCATGCACAGAATTATGGACTGTACGACTGAGTTATGACACCAGACATTTGTGTAAAACAAGAGTTCCTAAAACTATTTAGTCATGTACTTATTCTTAAAAGTTTCTGTCAGAAAAGAATACTCCATTTACAAAGTTTAATTTTCTTAATATTTTATTAGTTTCTTTCTCCTGGCACTTTGTGTGTGACCACAACCAAAAAAAAGTCACAATAAAGTTTTAGTGCAGCAACAACAAATTCTATGCACTTTACAAATCTAAACAATTTCTGCTCTCATTATTTTCAGTTTATATCAAAAGTATGTTAATTTTGCATAAAAGGCCACATGACAATAGACACTTCCTATTACTCCTACTGTGCATTACTCAGACTGGACACTGTGCATTACTCTTACACTGGACACTACCTGACACCTTCTTACTGTGTTTGTTTACATAACCGTTGCAATTTAGATAGTGATTTTTAGGTTCTGTGTCAATGCAGCTGAAAATGACAGCAACGCACATTCACGTAAAACAAAATATGCATGTAATGACAAGGGAGGTCTCCCGTGCTGGTAAAGCAAAAGACAGTTTTTGGCCCTGCTATATTTTGTCATAACGCCACAGCTGAAAGTTACAACTAAGAAAAAATGATGCAAGTCACAAAGTTCTGTCAAAAGTGCACTCTGGTAATTGAGACAGCAAGTGTCTCATTAGTAGCAGTGATATTACTACACTGATATGCAGTGGCATACTGTACTATGAATGACTTTCATACTCATTTCATTCCCAGTTCCTACCACAAAGCTTTTACTCCAAATGACTAAGTGATTCACAACAGCAGCAACCACCAACTGGAGTAAGAAGGACAGCTATGTATTCAAGTGATCCCAAGGGGTTTCAAATCATCTAGAGGGGGACTGAACACAGGCTCTAAACTCTGCATATACACACATTCTCTGCAATATTAAACTACTTTTATTGCAGCCAAAATGTAGGATTCAGAATATTTACACTTAAATCAGCTATTCTTAGTGAAGTATTATTATCTGCCTACAGTACAAGCCAGAGTTCCAGTAAAAAGCAAGACCTCTGTCCTCAGAAATCTTTGGCATGAAATCAAGCCACACACCATGCTATGTACTAACCACAGCCTGCAAGTACAGTGAGCACAACTGCCCTGGACACAACCTAGATGCATCAGAATGCATGAGAGATGGGGGGAAAAAATAACCAAATCACATAATCTAAAACAGAACATACACTGTTACACCAGCTGTTCTACATCTATAGATTATCCGAAAAAAATGTGTATGCTCCTTTGATAGTCTTTCTGACATGTTACCAGATGTAAGCATTTATTCAGCAGGACCAGAAGGTTCCAGCATCAACATACCAGGTCAAGAAAGCCAGCTCCTTAGAGTAGAGGGACAAAGCCCGAACCGCAGTGCAGGTAACCAAAGTTTGGATAGTGGCTTGGGTACCTGCAGGAGCAAGCTGAGTAGGACAGGAGTGAGCATCCACTGTCAGCTAACCCATATTAGGAGGAGCAAGATGTCTCTGGTTCTCTGCAACGGAGATACCTAGTAAAAGCACTAGGTATTAGCTGTTATGGAACATCTGCACCAGGTAGCCAAGGGAATTTGGCATGCAGATGCAAGGTTTCACTTTTGTGACACTGACTGCAGAGAACAGAGGGTCAATAGGAATTGCTCTGCAGGAATGAATGGGCTGGAGAGCTCTTGCCTAGCCCAGGAATGCTTGCCTCCTCTTCCCGTGGATCAAACAGGCCAAACCGGGGCCAGCACTGAAACCACAGGACAGCAAAAAAGGTCAAGCGACTTCCACTTTAGATGTCCTAATCTGTGTGCAGCTATTTTATTAATTAGTCTATGCTTTAAAACAGCTTATCTTGGTCATTACTACTTCCTGCCTGCATACATGTTACTGCACCCTGTAATTTGTTCACAGCACATGCAGACGACTCTACTCTAATCTGCCAGCTTTGCCCCCCCCCCCCCCCCCTGTGCTGCAGATCACCTGGGAGAGCAGTTAGAACTCCCATTTAATCATGGTCTGTGTCGATCTATTAGCAAGCAAAGTTTCTATGAAAAGTTTGGTAGTGTCACTTGTCTGTTTACAAACTCTTTTTACAACAGGTGGCCAAGTCCGCCTGGTAAAAGGAATGAGTGTGCACCAGAGCAGCCTGGCTGGTTTCAGTGGAATTCAAGATAACACTAGGGTGATTGAAGCCACTTCTGATACACACCCACTAAAATTTCAGTTTAATTATTGCCAAGTGAACTCATATAACCACTAAAGTTATTCAGCATTTTTCAGTGAAGCAGCCAACTTAACTTGCTGCCTGCATATGAATGACAAGCCAAAGCTGGTACTGTACAATGCAGGTATGACAAATAAAATATATGTACTTATTAAACTAGCAAGTCTGGGATGAGCAAGTCTATCCTTAGCAGGAGTAGGACTAAACCAGTAGACTTTTACTTAACACAGAACATGAAAAACTTTCAAGATACCAGCCCCTAAGCTCTACCATACTGAGGAGAAAAACAGAATAACCAGCAAGGCCCTTCTAAGCCATGTCAGCAGTGAAACTGGTGGACAGAGTGGGATATGTTGATATGAATGGACCTGCTCATCCAGATGTACTGTTAACATTAAATACAGAACTTTTATACTTAATATGAGGAAGTACATTCTTGTCAATAGCAAGACGCAGTTCCAACCTTACCTTCCTGGGTAGTCACTTCATGAGAACAAACCCTAAATGTGGCCAGAAAGGAAGACCAAGATAGAGATTACATCCAGACTGTAATGTGCTTGGAAAGTATGCAGTGCTGCCACATATCACCTAAAGATTGATTTTTGACAAATGGCTGGTGGATAGCGTATAATTAGGCACAGAAGGCAAAAGTTTAGTGCGTCTCTCATTAACAGATTTTAATGCAATTAGCTACCATAGATTCATATTTATCTACTATATATGCGATCCAGGAGACCATTTAGCAGCCTAACCTAAATTCCCAATTACTCAACAGCAATGTGATTATAGGACTTGCAGAGTCACAAAGTAAGCAAATGAAAGCTGAGAGAATACAAAACCCTGTACAGGAAGCAGCTGACAGCCTTAATACTCTCCTCTAATGCGTAGCCTTTGATGAAGTAATTTTAAAACAGATTTTAGAGACCTTATAACCTTTATTATTATTAAAAAGGAGACAAAACTGTGAATCTTTCCTTACAGATTTGATTCTGTCCACATAAAATCTGAGCTGTTTGAGAACATCCATGTAATGCAAAAATGTTCACCTGTGTGAGGGGAATTAAAACAGGTTGGCGGACTGACGAAGATTGGTTTTGGTGGCTACTGCAGGCTGCAACACCACTCAGTCCCTGGGGAATATTAAGTTTGGACTATTGACAATATCTGTAATGCAAATGCTTACAGAAAAAGGAATGGCTACTCATGTAGCACATAGTTCAACAGGAGGAGGAAGAGGCAATTTCTCCAAAACAAGGTGCAAATACCAGGGACAGACAAGATCTTAGGTAAGAGGACCTGTGAAGAAGTACCTCACATACTTTCAAAGATGCTAATGCAAGAGAAACAAACATGGTAAAATACAGCAATGTGCACCTTCATTAGGGACTACCTTAATCCAGTGTCAAAGATCTGGGAGAGAGAACCTAACATTTCTTATACAGCGGTGAAGGGATTAAAACTTTCTGGCATTTATACAGAAAAAGACATCTAATTACTCTTGCACATTTTCCTAGTTTGCACCTCTGGGTAGAAGCAAGTCTCTGGAAAAACCTTGTGGGTTATAAGGTGACCCTAACCATTACAGGGACTGCAATAACTATATGGTGAGACACGTGAAGTGAAGGTTAAAGTGAGCTCGGATGGGTGGTTTAGGAAGGTTATGACAAGCATCACATGTACGTTGGTTAGCGTCTGTTGGCCTAGTCATACTACATGTGGAACATGAGTTATCTTAGTGATATTAACAAAGAACACAGCTGCTATTTCTATCTGTAATTTAAGCTTAAGCTATTCATCTTGCAACTTAGGAACTTTCTCATTTTGTAAGGTAGCTCTGTCTGGAATCTCTAGATAGTAGAAAGGTAGTTCACCACACTCAGTAGAAATATAACGGCAGGTAAATGAGTTTCCCAAATTTGTTTAAAGCCTTTTATCCCTTATCAAGGGGGGGGATGTGTACCAGGATCTACAGTGTGGGAGCCTTTTCAGAGGCAGCCACAGCGACAACGGAACCAGGCTAGGAAGTCCCTCTCAATAAAGAAGGCACAGTTTATATAAGAGCAGAGAAGGATCTTCTCCAGTTTCCTCAAAGCAAGGGCCACATCACCAGAGTTTTCATATGAAATTTTGAAGAGAATTCACACCATTTCATCATTTGGAAAGAACCCCCCCCCCCCCAACATACACACGGAAGAAGGCTGGAGAGAGGATTCTGTAAGACCTCTTTGCAGAGAGGCCATAGGGTCTGAAGACCTGTGCTCAATTACAACATGGGCACTGGAAGGACCTGGTAGAAGAGGATGTGAATGAGTAGCCAACACTGACTCACCCACTCCTGGGGGTGGGGGGCAGCTTGGATGACTACTGCTGGAGTATCACTGGCAGGAAGTAGAGTTCAGCATGTCTGTGCTGCAATGGTCACAATCTCAGAGCTTACAAGATGAAATAGGGATAAGGGTGTGGAATAAAACAATCCATGGGATCTGCAAACTAGGCTGCTCTCTAACACCAGACTCCTGCCTCTCCTGGCAAAGAATGAGCTACAGGCTAATATCACAAAAAACTCAAAGCCAAGGGAAAGGAGTCCACACTTAGCCACACACAGGTATAAGATACAAACATTTATTGAGTGCTTTCGTCAAGCTATATCAACTGACTTCTTCAGAATAAACATCAAAGACTGAACCACATTTAAGTAATGCTTTTTCATGAAAGCACATAATCCCATGAAGCCAATAAAAAAAACTAAATTCATTATGTTAATTATTACCAGAAAGGTCACGAGAAACAGCATAAATAGATTTCACTTTTACTGACAAACTAAAAAGCATCATTACTTAAAATTAAATTTGTTTTGAAGCAGATATAAAATTAACACTAAAAAATAGTGAATCTAATAGAAACATATCAGAATGAATTAGTGCATATTGTAATACAAATTTACATACTAAATAATATAAGAACGTAGCCTAAGAAGGCAGCCTATAGTAAATGCTGTCATTGAGCCCCACGAGGTGCAAGCATTCAACCTTATCTGCAAGCATAATTCCTTAAACTCCAAAAAATCTTCCCAAGGACCCCCCCTAGGATCTTTTTTCACCCATTCAATGACTACAAAATAAAAACTGTGGTTAGGACGTTTTTCTATATGCCTATATAAAGCATTACTTCCATTATAGTTTCTCATATCCCTACTATGTTCATAAATTCTATCCGTGAACCTCTTTTTGGTTTTACCAGTATAGAAACCATTACAATAGTGACACAGGGCAGCATATACCACACCTTGGGAATTACAAGTTTAAATCCCATTAGGCTTGATGTGGTTAATAATATTATTATTATTGGTGTTAGGAGTCAAGCTACATTGTGTACAAAATCCACATCTCTTCGTTCCAAAATCTGCTGTCCCTGCATCAGTAATCGGTATCAACCTCAAGGAGGTTCTTAATAGTAAGACCTCTTTTAAAACCAATTTGCGGCTTGTCACCCACTTTTTCCAATAATCCAGGATCACTACAGAAAATCTGCTAATTTTCTGACAAGATGTTATATATAGTGCTGTGGCAGCCTTCTTAGGTTACATTCTTATGTTATTTAGTATGTAAATTTGTACTACAACATGCACTATTTAATTCTATTAGATTCACTATTTTTTAGTTTATATGTTTCAAAACAAAATTAATTTTAAGTAATGACGCTTTTTGTTGGTCAGTAAAAGTGAAATCTATTTATGCTGTTTCTCATGACCTTTCTGGTAACAACATAATGGATTTAGGTTTTCTACTGGCATCATGGGGTCATGTGTTTTTATGAAAAAGCATTACTTAAATGTGGTTCAGTCTTTGATGTTTATTCTGAAGAAGTCAGTTGATACAGCCTGATGAAATCGCTCAATAAACGTTTGTATCTTATACTTGTGGTGGCTAAGTGTGGACTCCTTTCCTTGGCTTCGAGTTCTTTGTGGTATTGGTCTTGGTTTTTGTTCTCAGTTTTTAATGGGCTATAGGCTCTTAACCCACAGTAGAATGAATGGATCAATTAAGAGAAAGATGGACAGCCACTGGTTCAATTCAGATAACCAGTAAAAGAAAGAAATAGAGAGAGGGAAAAAACTTAACTTGGTATCATCTGGAGTAACAGTGGTAAATCAACACACTGTCCTAAGTATCTGTGGTGAGGGACTCTTGAGGAGATGCCAAGTACCTTTTCTTACAACAATCTTTCCTGACAGACCTAAGAACTGATAGGTCTAAGTGTGATGAGGAAGCACTCAATGGGACTTGCTTCCAATTATTCTGTTCTTATGACTGAAAAGGAAGGCATGTAACGGACCAAACAAAGTGATTTCTCCTGCACACATCATCATAGTAAGAAAAGACAATGAAGACAGCAGATGCAGAATGGTCTGCACTGTCACTATCCATATCAATGCCAATAGCACACTTAAGATCAAGGGTACTGGACCCTGCTGCCTGATGCTGAAGTCTGTCAAGGCTGACACTTAACTAATCAGCATAAAGCCTAGTTCCAACTACCTGACCTCTTACAACTGGAGTAGATACCTGTTGACCCCTGGGCTGACACTGACAGTCGGAACAAAAGACAAAAAGTAGCTAGCCAAACTGTTGATTAATATACCAAATGAACCATGAAGCCACAACAGTTTGACACTGACAGTCTTCAGACTAAAGGCTGGAATGCCAGTCATGTCAACATCAGCACTGAAATTAACACAAAATGCCTTCCCTAACCCTCAAGCTCAAAATAGCTCCTGAATATCCGTTACTGTAACATCAAGAGCCTGATGGTAAAAGTCCTGCCTAAAAGGGCACCTGAATAAGGGTCAATGAACATTGGATTTTTATTAGCTGAAAAACAAGGCACCTCTGCCCTTCCTAGAGTGTGTGTGTGTGTGGGGGGGCACCAAGAGACTTTTGCTGAACCTTAGTAAAGGCCCCTATCAACTTTTCACAGTCAATCTCTGTGGGGAAATGTAGTGACTCACAATGGTCTACAAGTAAAATTCTATACCCCTCAGAATCTGAGAAAGAAGGTACACTCAGTTTGTAAAAATTTAATAATAAGTTTCAGGAAAAACTTTACCAGGAATGTTAGACACACTAAAAAAAAAGTATACTGTCAATTTTTCCTAACATTCTGCATTTTTTAACATTTTTTATTTCATAAGTTTTGTGCTGACAAATAGCTGACAGATACCACTAAATGGCATTGAAATGTTCTTCACTTCTTAAACAAAACACACAAACTATGTGTATCGTGGGGTGAAATTTTGGGCCCACGTTTGCACTTTTTGAACACTTCATTTCCATTACTAACAAGGTATCAAAAACAACCAAACAGCACAAAACAAAATCCAAGAAAGAAATAGCATGAAATAAGAGCAACACTAGCACAGCAATGAGAAAGCACAAGGTATTAAAAAAACAAGGCATAGAGCAGACAGTGAAGAAATGTTAAACCTGTCCAAAAACACGAACAGAGAAGAATCTGAGCTGTAAGTTCATCAGATTTAGAGAATGACGCAAACAAATAAAACAAAACTAGTTTTAAAGTAAAAAAAAAATTTTCCCGCCAAAAAAAAATTCCACTTGGTGTATCCTGGGTCCATTTATGTGTTGAATGACACTTGATACAGCTATCTGGAGAGGAAAATACTTTGTAAATCATTGTGGGTAAAAGAAAAGGGCTAGCAATCTGGGAAAGTTTCAAATGCAAAGCTAACTACAGGCCTGTGTCTTCAGTCCTAATGTTGATGAGAATATAATTCGTCTTGCCAGACAACGTGAACTTAAAAGTGCAGCTTATGCTATTAAATGGTGCCCTTGCAACAAAGGTCCATGAAAAACCTATAAACTATTCATAACAAATGTCCAAAGATTGCCCACAACTAGTATTATCAGCAAGGTCATGCATTTCTGTTTAGTCAGTAACACTGATGAAAGGAAGGGCATGGCCTATAATTTAGAGGATTGTAAAGAACACAAGCAAGTTTTCTAGGCAAGAACAGTGTCCATCACAGTTACCTTGATGCTTTACGATTTGGGACATGTAGAACCAGACCACTTCCTGAAGACTTTGCATTCTAGACAGCAATCTCAAACACAGAATATAATTATTTTGTTTACTGTGGGTGTACAAGGTTCCACTAATCAGAATCTGAAAGAAGACAGTTTTACAGTGATCAGTATCCTTGCAGTTCATGTTGTACAAAGCATTAAACATTTAGTGTGCGATACTAATCATGAGTCAAGGACAGCTGTCTGCAATAAAGCAGAGAAGCAACAATTTCCTTAGGATTTGGTCCTAAATGTTGGAAGCAAGATTCTCAAGTGTCCAAATGTAGTGCATTCCAGAGTTTTGCATGGACACCTAATTAAATGTTAGTACAAAAAAGCCTTACTACTGACGTTTAAAAGTGCATGTTAAGTTCTGCAATCAGTGACAGCAGTATGTCAACTGTCAGTTCTATGAACATATGTAACACATGGTAGTATTGGTGATCATTTATAACATTATAAAAATGTCAAAAATGCACTGCTGCCACGGTGGAGTACCAAGACTGTGATGCATTAATAAAGAACAGAGAAAGTGTCGACCTGAATGCTAAATAATTCCACTAATTACATCTTTCTGATTAGGCCATTTTATGTTTCCTGGAATGAATGATTTTTGCTGTGGACTGTTTTGTCTAATATTGTGGCTTTGTATTTTACTTTTCTGACATGATACTCCAAGAAGCCAGGCTGACCATCATCTCAAAAGGGATAATTTATTCAGTTCCAGGCTGCAGTATTTATTGATTTTTTTTTTTACTTATGTACTCTGTTGCATTTGTCTTAACTCCGTTTTTTTCTACATAGAACTGTTCTGGTGGGTCATTTTACTTAGAATCAAATTTTCAAAGTCGTTTTCATACTGTTGACTAAACTGGCACCGTTACTTGTTCTGTAACTTCACCCTTATAACACTCTGGTTACATCATATTCATTCAATGGATGGCAACCTTACAAACTGCTGCCTTCTCTAAAAGTTCAAATTATACACAAGTATTAGTTTAGCTGATAAGAAAGGGATATAAGCATCAGTTTAGCTATGCTAAAAATCACCAAAATGACCCATTTCACTTCAGAGGTGTGCTGGCTGCATTTTAGTTATAAAATGGAGTTCTCCAACATACAGTTTGGTTCTCAAAAGATGCACACCTCATTAGATGACGATGATGATCTTTTTTTAAGGAAATCCTTGTTTTGATTCTCAGGGCAACAATATGCTGAAACAGCACTGTTAACTAATCAAACGTCTGAGAAGTTGGATTAACTTTAGGTGCACACAATAATTGTTCCTTGGTCTTTTTTTTTTACTCTGCATCCTCCCTCTAAACTTAACAGCCTGTATTCCAGACTGTTCTTTGAAATACATGCCTAGGAATGAGCCCTGTCAACTAAACAATCCTGTGAAATGGCATTGATGATGATGTGATTATTTTCTTACTTATAAATCTAACCTTGTAGTTTGAAGCTATAGTTTAGCATTGCCAAAAATGGTCAGTGCTAACTGGGACCAAAGCAGAGCTCAAAGTGGAACTGAGCTATAGCAACTGGCCATATGCATACTCAGAATAAGCTAATGTCCTATTTTATTTATGCTGATATAGTTTCAAATTTTTCTGGTCCATCTCATACCCAAATACTTTTTCAACATCAACTCTCTGAAGTTTTTCTTTTATCCTGCCCCATGTCCAACTTTTAGGTATCACAGCGGGATTTGTTCCTGGAACTAAAGCTACACTTTGGCTTTCTTTTAGCTAGTCTGTTGTCTGGTTGGCACTGTGATGTATAATATAATGTTGCTGGGTATAACCAGCATTTTGTCTTACTGAATTGCCTTTCTGCCAATTTATTAGTTCCAGGACTCAACTGTCAGGACTAATTTTTTGCTGCAATTTAATAAGTTGCCAGTTATTAGTATAGCAGTATCCATGTTTAATGTGTTCCATAATTAGAATGTCAACTCCTTACAGACGTTTATTATACATTAGAATAAAATGCAAGTAGAGAGTCAATTCAATCAACAGACAAGTTAAGATATATGACTGGTTTCTGAGCTTAATTATTGTTTTTTCTGTTTTTACCATAATGAAGAAATATTCTTTCAAGTTTTACTGCCTATTTTTGGTGGTCATTTATAGTATGGGATCATGCTGAATGTTGGAGTGCAATCAGCTTTTTGGCCAATGAGAGAGATTGCATTTGTTTTGGCTTTGATATGATGTCCTAATTGTCCATAGCATGTTTCAACACCTAAACATTCAGAATATTTTAAGAACTCAAAAACTTTTAACTTTTAACTTTAAACTACATCCTGCCTAATGGGTGAATGACAAATATTAAACTTTCTTTTTAAACTCTGCATTTACTGTTCAGCAGTGCTCTGTCTGCTCCATCCCAAGAACACCATCTACCCAAGACCAAAATGTCTGGTCTAACCTCCCAATGCCTGAACAAGTTCTTGTTAAAGGCCTGTGAACACTGGAGATGGAGAATACAATGGATAGGGCTATGGTCTCATAATCCACAGCACCGGCACCAAATATACAAGGGACAAACTGCATTAAGAATGAAATGTAAATTCACACTACTGCCTTGGACAACAGCCACCACCTGTGACACCCAAATAAGCTTTACACTGTGTAGCTACAGATCAGCCACCACCTGTGACATACAAATAAGCTTTACACCGTGTAGCTACAAGATCAGAATTACAACTGCATTCACAAGATTTCACCCATTACTGTCAGAGTCCAGTGCCTCAAATGCAGTCTTTCCAAAAGTAACTGAACTTTGACCAAGATGAGTTTATTTTGCACACATGTATGCTAAAGGTGTACTATACAGAATAGATAGAGCTATATTGCAAAATATGCAAATAACTTTACAGAAGGTTATTAGGCTAACTGTCCTAGAGCCCTTACAAGCTTAGCCATATTTATCCAGAGTTGCCCCAATTATCACTTGTTAGGTGAGTGAATTTCATAGTGGTAAGGGTCTACTGCAGTTAATAAGGACTTCCTCTGTCCAGAAAAGACATAGGCACCACCCAAGAATAAATATGTGGTCATCCATTCATTGATCTAGGTTGCATTTGAATAGTGGGTCGGGAGGGGCTCTGTGTCACATGAATTGGAAGCTTGTTTCAGAGAAGTGACAGTCTCTGGGAGATGTATATATCTCTCCAGCATGACCTGCTCATGTCAGCTGCTAGGTTAAGATCCCTGGAGTGAGTGACCCTCGTGCAGTTTATTTACGAATGTGTTACATTTCCATCAGGGCCGGGTCAGAGACTGCCTTGTAAGCCAGGCAGAGGTCACTCCTAGCAACCTGTAGGAGACAGAATACAGTGACAGGGCTTTCAGTCTTTCTGTGCAAGACCTGTTTTGTGTATCCTCTAATTTCTTGGTGAGAAACCTGTGTGGTTTATTCAATTGTTGTAGGTGTCGGGTGAGGTACATGCAAAAGGGAGCACTGTACTCAATTATATGTCTGATGAGGGCCGAGTATAATAGAATAATAACAACTTTAGATCTAGATCCAATGCCTTTATTTATAACATGTGCCACATAGGATTTCCTTACTACTGTAGACATGTGATGGTCAAAGTTCAGACTGCTATCAACCCGACAACCCAGATCACGTACCACTGGGTCTATGCTTGGGGGGGGTGTGCTCTCTATAATGTAATTACCAGGGATGTCAACTTTCCCAAAGGGAATAATAATGCCTTTCCCAAAGGGAATAATACTTTTTTTTTGCATTTAACTTTAATCTGTGGCTTTGGCACCAAACATTTATCTGTGTTAACCCTGCATGTAGTATATTAACATCATTGGTAGACTCAATGATTGCTCCTCATTTGCAATAGTCAGCAAACTTGGTCAGTCACAGGCCGTCCAAGTTTGCCTAAACTTCTGAGAAATAAATTCCAAACAGTAATGGGCCCAGCACAGAATCCTGTGGTATGCCACTGGTGACTGGTCGTTTGATAGACATGAAAATCACTCACGCTGACAGTATGCATCCTGTCTGTGAGCCAGTTGGCTACTCATCTGGTAATGCAGGGGTTAATTCCCAATTGGGAGAGCTTCTCTATTGTGTCAAATGCCTTGGCTAGGTCAAGATAGGTGGTATGCACCGTCTTTTCCCTCATTCAGGGCCTTGGTGACTTTCTCGAAGAAGTCAACCAAGTTTAACATGCATGATCTACCTTTAAAGAATCCAAACTGGGTTGAGCCTAGACTTTGAAGATTACCTATGTCCTTTTTAATACTGTGTATTCTTTGATAATTCTCAGTCAAGATGTTACTGTTAACATGTCTTGCATTTGGAGCTTTTCTCCATGCCTTACTATGAAAAAGGGCCATTAGCTAAGTAGCTAAGTAAGACTGCCACAGCCAACAAATGGAAATGTGTACACAACATTTTCCAGGAGGGGTTAATTTTATACCTTTTAAGAACATTCCCCTCCCTTCCTTTCTTAATGGTAATGCTGCCACCAGATAGAAACACAACAGTGTATCAAAAGCGCATTTACTGATTATCCATAAAACAAGCCAGCCATTAATAATGTGTGGCAGCATCAGCTTTAATAGTTACACTTTAAAATGCTGAAGCCAGTTATTAGTGGTCCATTTTAATATACATAAGCTTACAATAAATAAATTCCAGCAACAGGTATATAAAACACCTGTACTAGGGACCTAAATTTACAACAACAAATAAACAAGACTTACTAGAGAGATTCTTACTTTACTCAACACATTCACAGCCTATGGAACAAGTTACCACAACAGGTCAAAGTAGTACTTTGGCTACCTTTAAGGCTAGTCTCGTTGACTGGATGGGTAGACAAAATTTACTCCATGGTGACTATGTATCACCCTCTTCAGTTTGGAAGGTGAGCACTATTAAATGTTCTTGCCAGCATTTTTAATAATCATTTGCCTAGTACAGTTGCCATGTTCCTAAAAGGAAGGCTGGCTAAAAAAAAAAAAAAAATCTAGTCTGCTGAGAGAGAATCCAAAATGGTGAGAGATTAGAAGAAAAGTGCAGTTTTGTACCTACCATAAATGTAGATGTTCGAGTGTATACACTGCTGCAGTCATTACACTCGGGTTATCCTGCCGTCAGGCGGTTCCCCAGTCAGCCTGAGTTCCAAAGTCTTGGTCCGGTGTCGGTTGCTGTCGCCTCCTCCCTGACGTCAGTGCGACAGGGGTATATAAGATGCAGCCGACACCATTTTCTTCAGTTTTTCTTGTCCCAGATGTCAGGTGCCTCTAAATAGGTAGGCAATTCCAATTGCTAAAAAAACATACATAAGAAAAGAAAAAACAACTTACAGCTACCAGCAAATACTCCCCATAGGTAGTAAGGGTAGAAGACATAGGTACGTACCAGCCAGTAAGAGGGGAAGGAGGGAGGGTAACCTGGACTGCAGCAGTGTATACACTCGAACATCTACATTTATGGTACGTACAAAACTGTACTATGTTCATCGTGTTACACTGCTGCAGTCATTACACTTGGGTAGAATCCCAAAGCTGAGGTAGGGTGGCTGGTTTTATAAGGCATTAGGGTGGCTATAAGGCCCTGCAGCACTGCAGTGGCGAAGCCAGCTCTGGATTTAGAGTATAGAGGCAGATGGTAATGCTTGGTGAAGGTATGTACAGAACTCCAAGTTGCTGCTTCCAAAATATCCTTGGTAGGTACTCCCCTGAGGTAGGCAGTTGAAGTGGCTGTTGCCCTGGTGGAGTGAGAGCTAATGCTGCTAGGTACAGGTTTTCCATAGTATGTGTAGCAGAAACGTATACAATGTCCTATCCATTTTGAGATACTCTGTTTTGAAATGGCTTTTCCCTGTGCTCCTGCAGCATATGCTACCAATAATTGCTCAGATTTTCTGAAAGCTTTGGTTTTGTCCAAGTAGAAGCGTAACTGCCAGTGAATGTCCAGAGAGTGCAGTAGTCTTGGCAGGTGAATAGTTTGGTTTACAGCCACACTGGATACCACCTTTGGCATAAACGTAGGGTTAGTTCTTAAAGACACCCTGTCCTGGTGTAAAATGAGGAAAGGTTCCACTGCCATTAGTGCTTGTAATTCTGAAACTCTTCGTGCTGATGTTATTGCCAGGAGCACAGCAGTTTTCCAAGAGATATATTTTAATTCTGCTGTGTTAGCTGGCTCAAAAGGAGGTAAAGTTATTTTTTTCAAAACAAAGTTGAGGTCCCAAATTGGAGAAGGGGCTCTATGGGGCGGTCTTATCTTTTTAGCCCCTCTGAGGTACTGTTTTAACAAAGGATTAGAGAAAATTGGTGGATCCGTGTTGTAATGAGCAGAGATGGCAGAGGCGTGGATCTTGATGGATGAGAAGGAAAGGCCTTTGTCCAGCATCTCAGTTAAGTATTGTAGTATCTGAGGAATGTTTGGGACAAGAGGGTCAAGGCTGTGAGCTTGGCTCCAGGCACAGAATCTCTTCCATTTATCCGAATAGGCTTTCCTGGTACTAGGCCTTCTGGCCTCCAGAATGACATCCATAACAGCCTTGGAGAGGCATTGCTTGCTTGACTAATTTAAGTTACCTGTAACACATTGCACTTAAGTTACCTGGCACTTGCTCACTAAAGCAATTATATAAGTCAGCACTAAAAATTAAAAGCACTACACCCTCACTCCCCACTGGCCCTGGTTTTCAATTATTAAGGAATTCCCAATATTATTCTAGCATGTCCAAAGGTCAGTTGTCAATCTCCTCTCCGGTCCAGCTGGTGAATCTGGGAATCTTGAGGCAATGTTACAACTGCCTCATGTACACAGACAACCCTCTCCTCCTCCCAACAAATTCCAACACATGTGAGAGATGCAACCATATAGCCAAACTGGAGGCTAAGCTCTCTCAACTCAGTACTGGCATAACCAGTCAGGAGGAGAAGGAAACCATACTCACTACAATTCCAGTCTCACATAGACCTACCACGACAGCAAACCAAACACATAATCACACAAAAACATACTCGGAGGCTCTAAATAAAGATCTGCCAAGCAGCAGAGACCTCCAAAGCAGACACCCAAGCAGCCGCTACCCCAAAACAAAACACGTGCAACACATATCTCACAAAGCCAGTGTGCCAAACAGTCACAGCCCTTAAGACTAAACAACACACCTGATACACTTGTAATAGGTGACTCTATCGTCAGGCACACTGACGTCCCGCCACCAGGCTGAACAAGGAGAGGGTCACGGTGAGCAGCCTGTCGGGTGCTAGGATCCGCCACATAACACAAGCACTCAGGTCACTCCAAGGCAAGTACAAATATGACTCAGTCATTGTCCATGCTGGTGTGAATGACCTGAGACGCACCTCCCTGGACTACATGAAAAGAGACATAAAGGAGCTCTCTGAGCATGTAGCCCAGGCCGGTATGACCCTGACCTTGAGTAGCATCTTACCCTCACCAAGAATGATGCCACAATATGAAGACAAGATGATCAATTTCAACAATTGGCTTAAGTACTGGTGTCATTCAAAGGGGATCCAATGCCTGTCAGCTTGGGATGATATGCTCGACAAGCCACGATGCTTCGCTAGGGACGGCTTGCACCTGTCACCCCTGGGCTTTGGATATTGGCAAAGGCTCTTGCTACCCCATAGTGCCTTTTTACGCAAGGCTCAAAAGACAAACCCACCTCCATAGGTATCACAAGGGATAAGAAACTAAGAGTAATGCTACTCAACGCCAGAAGTCTAAACCTCAAGATGCACGACTCGAAACTCTCCTTAGCATGGAGAACATCGATATCTGTGCAGTAACAGAAACCTGGTTCAGGGCTCCCGAGAGCACCCCAGCACTACCAGGTTATACCTCATACCATGCTTTTCCGCCCCAAAACTTGGACCGTACCACAAAAGGAGGGGAGTATCGATATTCATCAAAGATACCCACACCTCCAGGTTGGTGGCAAAGCACGAAGCATCAGAGACTATCCATGTGCAACTAACAGTGGGTAAAACTGCCTTCCAGTTTATAGCCTGCTACAGACCACCCTCCCAAACCCAGGAACCCCACTCGGCCTTCCTGAGAACACAGGAAAATATGAAGGTCTCTCCAAACACCATTATATTGGGCGACTTCAACTACCCAAACATAGACTGGGAGCATTACTCTAGCTCCAACACCCTAGCCCAAAGGTTCCTAGAATTTATAAACTCAAATGCTATGGAACAACTTGTTACCACTCCCACAAGAAGGGAAAACATACTGGACCTGATCATCACCAACATGGGGACTCTATGCTCCAGACCAGAAGGGTATCCCTCACTGGTAAGATCAGACCATAAACTAATCTCACTGGATATTCACATCCCGACCCCACCGCCTGCCCGGAAAACCACAGTGAAAAACTTCTCTAAAGCAAATTATACACTCCTCAAAACCGAGGTGGAATCCTTCAAAGCCCCCAGGCCTGTGGAAAATACGGCCCAGACCGCAGAATCCTTTATAAACGCATTCTATGAACACCTTCAGGAATGCATGGATCATGCAATCCCAAATAAAACCAAGACCCAATCCTCCAAAGGCAGAAGTCCTTTCTGGTGGACCCTAGCACTAAGCAAACTATACAATAGATGGAGGAAGCTGGTAGATGATAAAGCAAAATCCCAAAAGGGAAGGCATCACTGATCAGTATTAGCAAAAACTACGGGCACACATAAAATTGTCTAAGGCCAGCTTGAGAGAAAAATTGCACAGGACACTAAGGATAATCACAAGGCTTTCTTTAGTTATGTTAGGAACCTGGGTGGTAATTCCCAGATATGCTCAGAATTAGTCCAAAATGACAAAAATACACGAACCCACAGACATTGCCAACATCCTAGCTGACAGGTTCAGCGCAAACTTCTCCCCTCCCACCAAAGGGCAAATATCTATCCCAGCAGAGTGCTGCCCCTGACATCTCAGATGCTCAGGTAAGAGCCGCCCTCTCCAAAGCAAAAACACAGCATCAATGGGACCAGATGGTGTCCCGGCTCGCCTACATGAACTCAAAGAAGAGCTAAACCCAAACATAAAACTACTGTTCAATCTCAGCCTTACTACAGGATATGTGCCCAAAGAGTGGCGTACAGCAACAGTGGTCCCTCTCCATAAAGGTGGTGCCTCAACGGATCCTGGAAACTATGGCCTATAAGCCTGACTAGCTTGGTCTGCAAAGCTATGGAAAGGATCATCATGGACCTCATAAATAAAGATATTGGGGACCTACAAACACTGGATCCTACCCAGTTTGGCTTTGTTAAGGGCAGATCCTGCCTCTTAAACCTGGTTGATTTCTTTGAAACAGTCACCAAGGCCATTGACGAGGGGAAGGTGGTCCACACAGCCTACCTGGACCTCGCAAAAGCCTTCGATACAATACCCCACTCGGGCATTATAGATAAGCTCACCAGCTTAAATATAAACCCCTATGTCTCTAGATGGATTGCAAACTGGCTCAAGGACAGAACCCACATGGTTAGAATTGCTGGAGCCATGTCAGACTCCAAACCAGTTACAAGTGGTGTCCCACAAGGCTCAGTCCTGGGACCTCTCTTGTTCGGTATATATTTCTCGGAGGTACAGGCCAGCACGGAAGGACTGTGGCTGACCAAGTTCGCAGATGACTGCAAACTGGGTGCCATAAGCGACTCGCCAGCCGACACAAGCATCCTCCAAAAGGGCCTCATAGAAACAGACAACTGGTGCCAGAGCCATGGCCTCAAGCTAAATGCCAAAAAGTGTATAGTCATCCCCTTTGGCAAAAACAAAGTGCCCACAAATTACCACATAGGTGGAAATCCATTAAGTACAGAAGAAGTAATTAGGGACCTGGGGACCCAAGTTGATAGCAATCTCTCATTTGACAACCACGTGGCCAAAGTGGTTAGAAAAACATTTTATATAGCCCACCTAATCATGAAGGGATTCACATCTAGATCAGGGTAGGTCATCATGCCTCTTTACTCATCCCTCATCAGGCCCATAATTGAGTACAATGCCCCTTTTGGGATGTACCTTACCAGACACCTGCAGCAACTGGAAAGACCCCAAAAGTACCTCACCAAGAGGATCAAAGGGCTCAAACAGATGCCATATGCTGCCCGGTTAAAGAAACTCCAGCTCTACTCAGTGGCATACCGCCTGTTCAGAGGAGATCTGTGCCTGACGTATAAAGCCATGTCCAACCCGGAATTAATGGACATGCTGCACCTCAGAAAATCCAAATCCCATCGAGCTCTGGCTTGAGAGACTTGAACCTCAGCACTGAAATAAATAGGACATGCTGGAGGGACAGATTCATAAGCCAGAGGCTCCCTTCACTCTGGAATAAAATCCCAGTCCAGGTTAGGCAGAGTCCCTCATTGACTCTCTTCAAGAGGAATCTTGATGAGTGGATGGGGGATCGTAGGTTTACCCTGGGTATCACTTCTGTGTCACTGTTAGATAGAGGCACAGTATACTAACCTCGAAAAAGGGCATAGCAAAATAAATTTAAAATGGGTGGCGAAAGCCAAACACATTCTGTCTAGGCTTATAAATGCCCTAGGGCAGATAGCCTAGTATGAACCTATGAACCTATGAATCTTCCATGCAGCTAGGTTTAAGGTCTTTAGCTGGCTGTGTAGTATTTGACTGTTGTGCTGAGTCAGCAGATGTGGGATTTGAGGCAAAATCCAGGGTGGTTCTTGTGCTAAGCTCCTTAAGATTGGGTACCAGTGCTGGCGTGGCCAGTCTGGTGCAATCAGGATCATCTTTGGCACTTCTTGCCTGGCTTTTATGAGTACCTTTGGCAGGAGAGGTAGTGGTGGGAAAGCATATACTTGTAGGTTCTCCCAGATGAATAAGACGGCATCCACTTTCCATGCTTGTGGATGGTAACTCCTTGTGCAGAATTTTTGTAGCTGGCAGTTTATTGGGGATGCAAACAGATCTATGTCCGGGCTCCGCCATTTCTGTGTTATCATTCTGAATATTTGTGGATTCAATTCCCATTCGTGTGGATCCATGATGTTTCTGCTTAAGTCATCTGCCAGTGTGTTTTTCTCTCCTGGCAGGAATTGTGCTTGCAAATGAACTTGAAGGTTTATAGCTGTGTTCCATAAGGTCATAGCTTGTCTGCATAGGGGGTAGGAGTGAGTGCCCCCTTGCTTGTTTGTGTACCACATAACTGTGGTGTTGTCTGTCTTTAGCAGTAGTTGTCCTGGATGCAGCAGGTCCTTGAAAGCTATAAGGGCATTTTGTACAGCTAGCATCTCTTTTTGATTGATGTGAAGATGCCTTTGTTCTGCAGGCCACGTGCGCTGAATACATTTGCATGCCATGTGTGCTCCCCAGGCATAAACCGATGCATCTGTTTGTCAGTGTTTGCCTGGCTGTGGGTTGTGTAAAAGGCTGCCCCTTGTTGAGGTGACAAGCTTGAGCCCACCATTGAAACTCCTGTTGAAGGCACAGGATTAGTGGTATAACTGTTTCCAAACTTTGACAGTGTTGAGACCATACATTCTTTAGGTACCATTGTAGTTTCCTCATATGCAGTCTGGCATATGGAATTAGTAGTATGCAGGATGCCATGTAACCCAAGGTCTGCAGAATTATTCTTGCAGGGAGCTGGGTCTTTGTTGCCATCAATTGAAAGTATTGAGTCAGTTGTCCTTGCTTGTCTGGCGTGAGATAAGCCATCTGGGCCGTTGTGTTCAAGCTGTCACCCAGGAATATAATCTCTTGTGAGGGCACTAGTTTTGATTTCTTTTCGTTTACTGTGTACCCTAGGCAACTTAATAACTTTTTTACAAACGCCAGATGCTTTAGAAGAATGTCCTTGCTCTCTGCTTGAATCAGGTAGTCGTCCAGGTACGGATAAATTTGAATTCCTTTCTGTCTGCAAAATGCAATTACTGGTGCCAGGCACTTTGTGAAGACCCTGGGCGCAGTAGATAAGCCAAAGGGCAGTGCAGAGAGTTGGTAGTGCATTGAACCAGCTATGAATCTGAGGTATCTTCTGCAGTTTTGTCTGATAGGGACATGCAGGTATGCCTCCTTGAGGTCCAAAGTCACGAGCCAAGCTTTCTTGCCCAGCATGGGAAGAAGCTGCTGTAGTGTCAACATTTTGAATTTCGGAACATCCAGGTAAGTGTTTAGAGATGAAAGATCCAGAATGGGCCTCCAGGCTTTGTCCTTTCTGGGTACCAGAAGGAGTCTTGAGTAAAATCCTTGTCCTTGCTCCTGTGATGGGACCTCTTGAATAGCTCTCATATCCATGAGTGCTGTAATTTGTCTTTGAGCCTCTTCCCATTGATTTGGTGGCCGACTTGGCATTCCTTTTAACCTTGGCAGAGTGTGAAGGTGGAACCTGTAACCTTGAAATACAATGTTGAGAACCCATTTGTCTTAGGTGATCCTTTGCCAATTGCGGTAGAAGAGTGCCAGTTTTCCTCCCAAGGGTCTGCCAAGAGGGATTTGTTTGGCAGCTGTAGTGGGAAGTCATTGGAGCTGCTTTTTATAAGACTGGGGCCTGTCTTCCCCCTCTTTCTGGCCTGATGCAACCCACTGTCAAGGCCTGTAAGGACCTTGTGTTTGACCTCTACCTCTTGGATGTCTGTATCTTCCCCTTTGAGGTCTGTCTGTAATTGGAAAGGACCAATTCTTAGTTGGCCAGTTTCTGCTAAATCTAGGAGGCTGAACCTGTAAGAAATCCTTCACCGTTTGCATAGATTTTGCCTTATCCTCCATTTTCTTTAAAACCTCCTCTGCCTTAACTCCAAATAACACATCCTGCTGCAAAGGTGCATCCAATAATTTTGCTTTAACATGATCTGATAACGTTTGTTCTTTTAACCAAGCATGCCTTCTAATGACAGAGCCTGTAACTGCTGCTCTGCAGGAGGCCTCTAGAGAATCAAAACCACATTGCAAAGTATGCTTTCCCACTTGTTCAGCTGCATACAATAAATCCTGCATTTCTTTAAAATTAGGAGGATCTGATTCTGATTTTGTTTTAACTGAGACAGTAAAAATTGCTGATATTTTAGCATGTGAAACTGGCAATTTAAGGCTCTCACTGCTAACGTTGCAGACGTATATGCTTTCTTTCCCCATCTGTCTAATGCTCTGGAATCTCTGTCAGAGGGAACTGGATGCTTTACTGATGAGGCCATAACTCCTTTGGGTCCCTGAAAAATAGTTTCAGGGTCAGCTACATGGCTTTTATACAGAAATTTATGTGAGTCAGGGACTCTGTAGTATCTGTCAGGTTTAATAGGGGCTAGAGGTAAGGAATCAGGATTTAAGCTGGATTCAGTATACACATCATCCACAATATCTAACACTGGCGGGATAGCAAGGGGTCTGTGTTGAGGTAATAAAAGGAAGTCTCTGAGCCTTTTCTTGGATTCTGAGTAATCCTGGCCTTCCCAGTGGAAATGCTCCCTCATGGTATGTAGGGTTTCCTCAAAGGAGTAGTCCTCAGGCGGTGAGGCTGATAGAATTGATTCCTCAGCATCAGAATCCTCATAAGGGGGTAAAGAGTATCCTGGGTATGAGGATGAATCAGAAGAGATGGACACCTGGTCGGATGAGTCATAGTCTGCATCCTGTCTAGGCCTTTTATCAGGAGGGGGGATGTGACCCCCTGATCAGAGTGATTAGGTCTTCGGCCATTTTGAGCATATATTTCTTAGGCATGGAGGCCTGCCCTGGAGAATGCTGTATTTGTTTCTTTGATTTTAAAGGAGGCTTAGACTTAGCTGAGGGTTTAATGCTTAACTGAGTAGGTCTGAAGACACCCTCTGAAGCTATAGGTTACTCAGCTACTCCAGATCCCTCTGAAAGGTTAGTCTCGGTAGGCTGAATAACTTGTGCGTCCGAAGGCCCAGCCATCTCCAAGTGGGAGTCAGAGGTGGCCTGTTGTTCTACAGAAGCAGTCGTCAGGGGCTGCGAAGGCGCCTCGCTGAAAACTGGAGAACCGGCGA
This sequence comes from Protopterus annectens, assembly GCF_019279795.1. NCBI lineage: Eukaryota > Metazoa > Chordata > Ceratodontiformes > Protopteridae > Protopterus > Protopterus annectens. The sequence continues at coordinate 1,740,701,492 of NC_056731.1, forward strand.
CTGGCCTTTTTGTGTATTCCAGTCGTCAAACGTTCCATGGTACAATTGAATTTTCTACCAAAATAATGTCGGGCAAAATCAAACCGACATTTAATAGTGCGCTTGTTAAACCTAGCACAAAACCGACAACCAGTGACGTCGTGCTCTGGGCCCAGGCATGGGATACAATAGGAATGGAAATCCTTATGAGGTATTTGCTTCCCACAAGAAATACAGTTATTAACTTTTACTGACATTGGTCTGAGGCAAGAAAAACTTTCCCCAACGGGGTACTTAGCTTTGTAGAAGACTTCGGTTCTGGATTCGGAATGAAAATCTCAGGAGACGGCCGACCGGCACTTGCGAACTGCTTTTGCTTCGGGCACCGCTCAGCAAGAAAGACTGAAGAAAATGGCGTCGGCTGCATCTTATATACCCCTGTCGCACTGACGTCAGGGAGGAGGTGACAGCAACCGACGCCGGACTAAGACTTTGGAACACAGGCCAACTGGGGAACCGCCTGACGGCAGGATAACCCAAGTGTAATGACTGCAGCAGTGCAACACGAACATCCTCAGTCTACATGGCCTAAACAAATGGATGCATGTGAGCAATAACAGTGAAGGAAAAAGCAGTTTCTGAGGGTATAAATGAAGATACAGTTTACTTAGAGTAGACAGAACTTACTGGAAATCAAGCGACTGAGCTCGTTCTGCAGCTGGATGGACGACCTGCTGTCTGCACAGTCTGTGGGGCCTACAATAAATTCTATACTCCACGTCTCTGGTATTCTTGCACAGCATGGCTCAAGGTGCCTGAAACAGATAAAAAGAGCTTCCACAACACACTGGAAAAAAGATCAAGAGGAAAAGATGTGAAAGATCCAGGAAAAGGAGATCAATAGCTGGAATCTCTGTCAGACTGAAGGCAAATCCTTTCAGGCCTGCATTATCATTCTTACTTCGAGCAAACGTGCACTCTCTGGATAATAAGATGGACTACATAAGGCTGGAAAAAACATCACAAAGCACGGTCAAAAATACTTGTGTTCTTACGGTATGTTTACAGAAGCTTGGCTGCATAGTAACATTAATTACAGTGCAGTTCAACTGGAAGGGCTCACTCTTTTTCGTGCAGACAGAGATCAAATACTCAGTGAGAGATCTAGAGGAGGTGGAGTCTGCATGTATGTAAACAATAGCTAGTGCATAAAATGCAAGACTGCTCTTAGCCACTGCTCAGGAAAAGTAAAGTTGTGTACACTTACCATTAATGTAAATGTTACAGTGTATTCACTATTGCAGTCATCACCTGTGGGTTATCCCTGCTGTGGTAGCCCTCGGCCGGCCCAAATACCACCGTCAATGTTTTTCTGTGTCAGCTGCAATCACCTACAGTCTGATGTCAGGTCATCAGTGCTATAAAGCAAGGCAGCCATCATTACATCAGTTTTTCTTGCCCTAGCCCATCAGAAGCACAAGGAAATAAAGTAAAGTGGCCCTAGTGGCTAAAAGTCACCATGGGAAGCTTATGTCCCCCTAGGGAAAGAGGACATAAGGGGGATGGAGGAAGGGAAACTAGGACTGCAACAGTGAATACACTCGAACATCTACATTTATGGTAAGTATATACAACTATACTATGTTCTTCGTGTCTCACTATTGCAGTCATCACCTGTGGGAGGATTCCCAAAGCTGAGGAAAATGGGTGGAAAGATAGGTCAGAGCCCTAGGCATGGGTCGGCAAGTCCTGCAGAACTGCAGATGCAAACCCTGCCCTAGACTTAGAAAAAATAGGTAAATGGTAATGCTTTGTAAAGGTATGGACAGAGGTCCATGTGGCAGCTTCCAAGATGTCCCTGGTGGGGACTCCTATGAGGAAGGCTGTGGAAGTGGAGGCTGTCCTAGTGGAATGGGTAAAAACAGACTTGGGGGGGGGTTCCCATGTAGTCTGCAACAGAAATGGATACAGTGTGATATCCATTTGGAAATGGTTTGCTTGGAAATGGGCTTCCCCTCTGTCCCTAGGGCAAAGCTGACAAGCAGCTGGTCTGTTTTTCTGAAGGGTTTAGTACGGTCCGGATAGTATCTGAGTTGCCTGTGCGCATCTAGTGAGTGCAGAATTCTTTCTCCCTTGTTTTGAGGGTTGGGAAAGAAGGTGGGTAAGTGTATGGCCTGGTTGAGGGTCACATCAGATACCACCTTGAGCATAAAGGAGGGGTTAGTCCTCAGAGAGACCCTGTCTGCATGGAAAATGATGAAGGGTTCAACAGCCATGAGTGCCTTAAGTTCTGAAACCCTTCTGGCTGAGGTGATAGCTAGTAGGAAGGCAGTCTTCCAGGAGAGGTACTTCAATTCTGTTGAAGCAGCAGGATCGAAAGGAGGTAAGGTTAGTTTTTCTAAAACATAATTTAGGTCCCAGGCTGGTGTGGGAGGTCTGATATTAGAAGCCCTTCTGAGGAATTGCTTAATCTAAGGATGAGAGAAGAGGGATAGGTCTTAATCGTAATGGACTGAAATGGCTGAGGCATGGATTTTAATAGAAGAGAAGGAGAGGCCACTTTTGAGTAACTCAGCTAGGTAATCCAAGATAAGAGGGATGGAAGGATGCGAGGTACTGGCCCCCCTCTGGACTGGTTCCAGGAGAAGAATCTTTTCTATTTCCCTTCGTAAGATTTTCTGGTGCTGGGCCTTCTGGCCTCTGTGATATTGTCTAGGACCTGTTTGCTTAACAGGGACTCATTGCTAGCTTTTAAAGTATAAGCCATGCTGAAAGATTTAGAGTCTGCAAGTTTGGGTGCAGTACCCCCCCCCCCCCCACACACACACACACCTGGGTCAAGAGGTCTGAGATCATGGGAAGCTGCTTGGAGGGCTGTAAGGTCAAGCTGCGCAGTAAGGGGTACCAATGCTGTCTGGGCCAGTCTGGAGCAATGAGGATGGCCTTTGGTCTCTCCTCCCATATTTTGATCAGTACCTTGTACATAAGAGGCAGAGGAGGGAACGCATATCAGAGAGGGAGTTCCAGGGGAAGGTCAAGGCATCCACCTTCCAGGCTAGGAGGTGATACTCCCTGGTACAGAACTTTTACAGCTGGTGATTGAGGTTTGAAGCAGAGAGATCCACCTCCGGAGTCCCTCACTCCTGAGTGATTTGCATAAAGATTTCTCTGTGGAACTGCCATTCGTGGGGGACCAGTAAGTTTCTCCTTAGGTGGTCTGCCAGTGTGCTGTTGATCCCTGGTAGGTATTGAGCAATTAGGTGTAGACCCATGGAGGTGGTTGTCAGCCAGAGGTTCATGGCTACCCAGCACAGAGGGTAAGATTGCCCCCCCCCCCCATTTGTTGATATACCACATTACTGTGGTATTGTCTGTTTTTATAAGGAGAACCCATAGCCTGAGATGGGGTTTGAAGGAAGTCAGAGCCTTTTGCGCTGCCATAATTTCTTTCTGATTGATGTATAAGGGAAAGGTACTGGGCGTCCCAAAAATCTTGGGTGCACCTGCCTGCTAGGTGAGCGCCCCAAGCAATGCCTGAGGCGTCGTGGTGATGGTCTGGCCGGTAGGGCAGAGGATGAAGGGAAGACCCTTGTTCTTGGCACAGGCCTCTGCCCACCAGAGAAACTCGGCCCTTATACATGGGATCAGAGGGAGAGAGGTCTCTAGAGACCAACAGTGCTGACACCAAAGGTTCTTTAGATACCACTGAAGTTTTCTCATGTGAAGCCTGGCCAGAGGAATTAGAAGGATGCAAGATGCCATGTACCCCAGGGCTTGCAAGAACTTCCTCGCAGTGATGTGACTTCTGGAAGCCAGCTGGGTAAAGTAAAGAGGCGGGAAGCTCTGCTTTTCGGGGGATAGGAAGGCCATTTGGGATGCTGTGTCTAGCAGAGCTCCCAAGAAAATGATCTTCCTGGTGGAAGTTTGCTTTGATTTCTTCTCCTTGATGATGAACCCTAAGGAAGTTAGGAGGGATTTGACAAAGAGAAGGTTCTGGAGCAGCTTTTCTTTGCACTCTGCCTGAATGAGGCAGTCACCCAGGTAAGGGTAAATCTGTATATTTATCTGTCTGCAAAATGCTATGGCTGGGGCTAAGCATTTGGTGAATACTCTGGGTGCAGTAGATAAGCCAAAGTACAGCGCAGAGAACTGAAAGTGTTGTGATCCTGCTCTGAAGCGCAGGAATTTCCTGCAGGATTCCGTTATGGGGATGTGGAGGTAGGCATCTTTTAGGTGTAGGGTCACTAGCCAGGCATTTTTTGTCAGTATAGGCAGCAGCTGCTGCAAAGTTAGCATTTTGAATCTGCACACCACCAGGGAGGTGTTCAGATCGACTCCTGGAAAGCTTGTTTGTGCCAAGGCGCCAGAGTTTTTTTATTAAAAGTTCTTCTTACTTTGATTGTGGTACAGCTTCTACTTCCTGGCTGAGTAGTTTGTTTTTATATTTTTTTCACTGTGGTTTTTTTGAGGTGTTTAAAATGGATAGATCCAGGATGGGGTGCCAAGTGCCCTTTTTTTCTGGGAACAAGGAAAATTCTGGAATGAAAGCCTTTTCCTGTTTGATTTGAGGGTACAGGTTCTACTGCTCCCTGGGATATGAGAGTTTGGACCTGTTTCAATGCCTCTGCCCACTGATTTGGAGGTAAGTCTGGGTACCCTCTTGGAACTGGGAGTTCGCTGAAGAAGAATTTATATCCCTGAAAAATATTCTTTAAAACCCATTGGTCTTTTGTTACAGAATGCCAATTTTCTTTGAAGAGGGAGAGCCTTCCTCCTAGCTTTTGGTGAGTGAAGGGTGGGGCAGAGGGGGGAGGGGGAGTCATTGGAAGTTTTTGCCATAGAAGGGTGGCTTAGAACTCCCTGCCTTTGGTGCGGAAGTGGTCCACTGTTTGCTTCTCTGCAGGCCCTGGGGTAAGGGCCTGGATGGTCTAGCCCTGCGGGGCTTACCTTGGCCCTGTCTGCTAGATGCAGGAAAGGACCAGTGCTTAGAGGGAAAGTTCTTGCTGAACCTGGGAGGTTAACCCTGAAAGAAAACTTTTACTGTTTGCATAGATTTTGCTTTGTCTTCCATCTTTTTAAGTCACCTTTTCTGCTTTTACTCCAAACAAGCGGTCCTTATCCAGGGGTGCATCAATACGTTTAGACTTGACATGATCAGGGAGAGGTTGTTCCTTCAGCCATGCATGTCTCCTAATGACATAATCTGACACTTCTGCCCTGCTAGAGGCTTCTAAGATGTCATATCCACAGTGTAATGAGCGTTTGGCCACTTGACAAGCAGAGCACAGTAAACCTGCTAACTCTTTTGAATTGGCACAGTCCGGAAAAGTAGAAATCTTTTGTTTTAATAGTTCCAGAGTGTTGTTGATATTTTAACATATGGAATTGACATTTGAGTGCTCTGATAGCTAAGGTTGCAGAGGTGCATGCTTTTTTACCCAATCTGTCCACAGCTCTGGAATCCTTGTCAGAAGGAATAGGATTCTTGGCAGAACTAGACTTGGCTCCTTCAGGTCCCTGTGTAATGACCTCTGGGTCTGAAGCAGGATTTCTGTACAGGTATTTGTGAGAATCCAGAACTCTGTAATACCGGTCAGGTTTACGGGGAGCATAGAAAACTTCATCCACCACTTCTAAAATAGGGGGGATGGCCAGGGTCTGTGCTGGGGCAGGTCCAGAAACTCTCTAAGTCTTTTCTTAGACTGGGGGAAGTCCTGAGATTCCCATTGGAAATCTTCCCTGAGGGTGTGAAAGGTTTCCCCAAAGGAAAGGTCCTCTGGAGGGGAGGCGGAAGGGATGGATTCCTCTGCATCTGAATCCTCATAAGTAGTCAGAGGTTGCTGTTCCTCTTCAAAATCTAAATAGTCAGATTCCTCAGAATCCTGTTCTGTCAATTTCTTGAGAAGGGTGCCTTTTCCTTTTAGAAGTTGTGGCCTGACTACCCCGGATAAGGGAGATAAGATCCTCTGCCATTTTAAGCATTTTGTTGAGCAAGATGGTGTTTAGAAGCAGATTTTCTAGGAGTGGCCTAGCTTCTAGGCCTGAGAGAATCCATTGGTCTGAGAGAAATGGTAGTCGGATGAGAAGACGTCATTTTTTGTCTACATTCGGTAATGCGAAAGGCCTCCTCGGAAGCCGGTGCCTGCTCCGCGGCTCCAGACCCAACCGAGGCAGAGACAGCCAAAGGCTCAGAAGACTAAGAAGAGTTCTGCGGCATACCGGACTCCAAAAAGGTCTCGGTAGAGGCCTGCGTAGATATCGAATCGGGTAACTGAAAGCACCTCACTGAATTCCAGAGAACTGACAACCTGCTTAGCAGTAGAGTCATTGGAAGGCTTAGCCTTGTGTGGTCTGTCTGTATCTTTATCTCTACATTTTTTCAGAATGTCCACGGATTGTTGGCTGACGGATGCCATATTAGAATGCAAAGAAGGAACATGAAAATAACTGTCTACAATAAGAGCTCTACGGTGAATGGTTCTTACATTGAAGAGGGCACAGAACCGGTAAAGGGGGACGTCAAGGTCTGGGCCTAAACAAGTGATGCAGTAAGAATGGAAGTCTCTCTGTAGGATCTGCTTTCCACAGGCGAGACAACTGTTAACTTTTTCGGACATCGGTTAGTGCAAGAAAAAAAGGGCCTCCCAACGGGGGACTTGGCTTCAGACGTTTTCAGCTGAAATTCAAAGTCTGGTAGCGACCGACCGGCACTCGTGTTAACTGCTTCTGCTATGGGCTCCACAGCAAGAAAGACTGATGTAATGATGTTGATTGCCTTGCTTTATAGCACTGATGACCTGACATCAGACTACAGGCGACTGCAGCCAAAGCAGAGAAACACTGACTCTGGTATTCAGGCCGGCCTAGGGCTACCACAGCAGGGATAACCCACAGGTGAGGACTGCAACAGTGAAACACGAAGATCATCATAAAGTTCTTTAGCAGTCAGATATAGACCTTTTTAGCTGCCAAGAGAGTTCAATGGTGTCTGTATCATAGTGGTGTACATCCCACAGAGTACAAACACTAAAGAGGCACTGGCTATGCTGTATAACTCAATATGTCAGCTGCAGAATAAGAACCAAATCTGGAACATATTACTGCAGGGGATTTCAACAAGGCAAATCTGAGGTCAGTATAACCCAACTACAACAAGAGGTAGCAACATTTGGACAAAGTATACACCAATATCAAGATGGCATATAAAGCAGTGCAATACCCACACTTGGGCAGCTCAGACCACCTAACAATCATGTTAATACCAGCATACAAACCTGCACTAGTCAGGGGAAAACCCACTGTGAAGCAAATCAGGGTATGGCCAAATGGAGCAATCACAGCACTCCAAAACTGCGTCGAGAATACACACTGGAGCATATTCAAAGAGGCTGCAACAGCTGATCCAGACATTAACTTGGACGAATACACAGAAACTGTGATGGCATACATATCTAAATGCGTAGATGACATGACCATCAACAGAATCATCATAACAGCAAACCAAAAACCATGGCTTACCAGCAAAGTATACAAGCTTCTGAAGGAATGTAATGTGGCATTCAAATCAAAAGACAGGGAAGCTCTCAGTGTGGCAAGGGTAAACCTGAAGAGAGGGATAAAGGAAGCAGAAAGGGCCTACAGAAAAAGTCCAGAATCACTTCACTGACATGAGACCCCAGGCGCATGTGGCAGGACATAAAAGCCATAACTGAATACAAACTCCTGTCAGCCCAATGCAAGGACAACACAGAATTCCTGGATAGGCTGAACACCTTTTTCTGCAGGTTTGAGGAGAGGAACAGCTCCAAGGCAGTGATACTCGCTACAGACCCAGGAGACGAAGTGCTCAGCCTAAACGCAATACTGGTGAAGAGGATCGTAGAGCAGATGAACACTAGGAAGGCTGCAGGACCGGAAAACCTCATGGGAAAGGTGTTAAAGGACTGTGCTGAACAACTAAGCACTGTACTCATGGATATATTTAACACCTCCCTAGGTCAAACGAAGGTACCCAAACGCTTCAAAAACCCAATTACTATTCCACTGCCGAAGAAATAATTTCTCTCAAGCCTCAATGACTACAGACCAGTAGCCCTCAGGTCCACAGTTATGAAAAGCTTCGAAAGATTAGCCAAAAAACACCTGACAGCAAGCCTTCCAGCAGCACTAGATCCACTCCAGTTCTCACATCATGCCAATCGCTCCACAGTGGATCCCATTTTGGTTGCACTGCATCTCTCATTGGCACACCTTGAGAACAAGGACAACTATATTAGAATGCTGTTTACTGACTTCAGTTCAGCATTCAATACTGTAATCCCACAGCAGCCAATTGAAAAACTTGTTCATCTAGGTATCAGTGCCCATACATGCAACTGGATCCAGGACTTCTTCACAAACAACACAGCAGTATCTCAAAAGGCTGTATGTTGAGTCCACTATTGTTTACCGTACTAACCCAAGACTGTAAAGCTAAATTCACAATCAACCACATCATCAAGTTTGCTGATGACATTACAACCACGGGCCTCATCAGTAAAGGAGATGAAAAAGACTATAGGGAGGAAGTGAGCACACTGATTGGTGTGCCAAGTACAACCTCAACCTTAATGTCAACAAAACAAAGGAGATCATAATGGACTTCAGGAAAACACAACCAGCTCATTCTCCTCTCATGATTAATGGCGAGATGGTGGAAAGAGTAAAGAGTAGAAAATTCATGGGGGTTCACATTGCAGAAGATGTCTTGGTCGATAAACACCAGTCATATATTAAAGAAGGCTCATCAACATCTGCATTTCCTGAAGAGACTGAGGACAGTGAGTCTACCACCTCCTATACTCTCCACCCTCTACAGCGGTACCACAAAAAGTATCCTAATGTGTAAATTTTCAGTATGGTACGGGAGCTGCTCAGTTTCAGACCAAAAAGCCCTACACTGGATAGTGAAAAAAGCAGAGACAATAACAGGCTCCAAACTTCCAGCACTACAGGAGTTATACAAAGCAGGATGTCACAACACAGCTACAAAAATAATCAAGGATCCTACACATACACCCTGCTTATGAACTATTCACATGCTTGTCGTACAGCAGAAGATATCGCAGCATGCTCTGTAAAACATTCAGGTTCAGAAACAGCTTCTTCACTCAGGTTGCAAGACTTTTGAACTCCAGCAATAATCCCAGGGAAGCCAGACACTGAAAAGATATGGGACAGCAACTCTTTTGGTGCAAATAAATGAGAGAGAGTTCGGATTCTAAACACAAACAATACACAGCTAGTAATAAATGTGCAATATTATACTAACTAGACCCTCTTATTCATGTGAGAATCACACAGTGCAATAGGAACTTATGCAATAAGAAATCATTCAGCTGCTGAAAATTACAGATAAGGTAAACTGTGATAATATGTAGTCGAATAACCTGTCTAATATGAAATAATGAATGTTATGTCTGCTTTATGTGTTACTGTATGTACGCATATGTCTTCTCAATTTGAGCCTGATGCATGCAGTTTTGTTTAGACTGCACTTGCGTAGGCTAAATGGCAATAAACTTTACTTTGACTTTGAAGACCCTCTTGGCAGACTTAAAGGAGACACTGACGTGAGATTAACAGAGATAGTAGTCAGCTGGTGGAATACACTGCAGATGCAAAGGTTCATGAGTAGGAGATGGCAGGCACCATATATTCACAATGCTGAGGCAAATGGAGAGCTGTGGAAAGAAAATCAGCATTTAAGCAAAGTCATATCTCACCCATATATGTCTTTGTATTTCCAGCCTTGATCAGCATATACAGTAAGTGATCCTACTTGATTTTTAATCTACATCACTGGTAGTCAGTCCGCTTTACCAATTTATCCCATAAACAAGTATAATCCAGACCTGTTACTGTCTCTACTTTTTTCACTATCCATTGTAGGGCTTTTTGGTCTGAAACTGAGCAGCTCCCGTACCATACTGAAAAGTTACACATTAGGATACTTTTGCTGAATGAAGTAGAATTCACTGGAGTGCCAGTGATCAGTAGGTCTGGATTATACTTGACTACCAGTGATGTAGATTAAAAATCAAGTAGGATCACTTACTGTATATGCTGATCAAGGCTGGAAATACAAAGACGTATATGGGTGAGATATGACACCAACCTAAAAGATGATGTCTTGCACTTATAACAAAAGTTTGGGGGTAAGAGTTTTTTTTTTCCCAACTATAACTTATTTTCATACAAGAAAGTATAGAGTACAGTTTGTGACGGCCATGTGGGAGTGCAGAGTGAGGAGGCTCAAGTTTAACTTGTTATATCCAAATGGGTTTTGAGTGCTTTTCCTGAATGCCTGCAAGACATTTACAGAGTTACAGGAAGCAAAAGCTGTAACAGAATATCTCCAAGAAGAGGCTGTGGAACAATTAGCAAACTGGAAATAAAGAGGAAATTGAGGCAGTGGAAATAAGTCAGATTCTGGCAAAGAATTAGATTAAACAATGTAAGAGATTTATGGAGGGAGAAAAGCAAAAGGGAAAAAAAAGGAATAGTCTGCAAAAAAAAGTGTTGTAGCCATACTGAGAATGTTTTCTTTTATGTGGCTGAAAGTAATGAAAATATTCATGCAACATTTGACACCAACAATGCTTGCTTTCCAGGCTGTGTCAGGGAGGTAGCACTGCACATTTATAAACTGTGACTGAAATTACTTCATTGTGGGTACATGGATGAATGGGTGAGTGAGCTTCTTCACCATCTAAGAGGTCAGACATTTACAGGTAAAAATTAAGCAGGATTAAAGGGTCCGGAGTGGCTATGTGGGAAATGTGGAATAAAATAAAGTCAGCAATTTAAATATGTTATGTATTTAATCAATGAAAGATGTTGCTGATGGAGCTGGCTAGGCAGACTTCAAAGGTAGTGCGACATCTAATAATAGGATAACTGCACTGAAAGTATATTTGTAAACTTGGGTATACATTAAATATTATGTTTCTTTTAAGACATGTTTTAACCTGCATATAGTTTGACTTCCAGGATGTTACTTTATTTATGTTTTGGCTAGGAGTTATTTGGGACATCATTACATGAAAATGACAAAGTAGAGATGACTACAGGCTGTAATATTTAAAATGGGGGAGGGGGCAATGGCAATGTGATGAAGTTCTTGATGTGGTGAAGATAACTTTAGTGACATGTAATATAAATGGCTTAAGCAAATTTACAGATCTGAAAAAGCTGGAACTATGTGCAGTACCACCAAAAGAAATGCACTTGGAACAAAGCAAACATGATGCACTGAATTAGAGGGCACTAAGCATGGGGAGTGCAGTCTTCATTTGGAGGAGCACAGAAAAGAGGTGTGATGTTTTTAATTTCACATAGATGAGATCTTGCATTGGAAGATTTAATAGCACACATTACTGGATGTTACTCAAGAGTAAAGGGTACAACACTACTGACAGTGTGCATTTTCCACAGGGGACTGGACAAATGGAATTTTGGAAAAAAATGAGTGCAACTATCGCAATTCAGTTCAGGCCGGGATAATGGTGCATCTGGGGGACTGGAATGTAGTCACCAGTATAGTGAGAGTAAGAGATATTAGGATGAGACGTGTTCAAAAAATAAGGAGGTATACAGCTATAAACATGAATGTAATGAAACTTCCCTTAGTATTTAACATTCATTACCCGCGGGAAAGTGTACATTTTATAACAATAAATACCAAACACGGTCTCACAGATAAGACATACATAAAGAGAGAAAATGTGTACTTAGATAAATCAAGTTAAAATGCATTCAAACTTCAAATCATGGTCTAATGAGGCAGTATCTAAACAAAGTTATGGAATGTTGGAGTTGAATGATAATTGTTAAAGAACATATATGTATAATACATGTAACTCATGAAAAATTGTACAATTGCTCGTTCTATGTCAATGTTTAAATGGCATGAATTTAATAAAGGTTGTTATTGAAAAGAAAACATGGTTTATTGGAATAGGGTGTATGTAGGATGATAACTTTCAAATTTGTAAGAACACTTAAGGTTTTCTGCTTGATTTCTGAAAACTGAAGCATCCAGTGATTGCTGTAAATGATTAATAAAGACAATCTTAGCTTATGGTTGTGTACAGCTGGCAAACATGATTAGTGCAATGGACAAGTTTATAGTGAAATTAGACCAGGCAATATGCCCTCACTCCATCCAACTATTAGAAACAGTAAGGGAAAATGAGGTAGCTGGAGAGAAATTTGGCGAGCTGCAAGGTAGGTTGCAGGAAGGTGACAACAATTACAGAGAAAGTGGAAAGTGCAATATGGAAATTGAAACAGCTGTTACATAAAGTGAAAGTTCTTAATTTTTAAAAGATAAATATTTCTATAGCTCTCTGGATTACCAAACAGCATTTGATGTTAGACTTGTGCAAAAGACAGCACAAAGGATTTTACTAAATATAAATAAAGAATGAGTATCAGTAAAGATTCAGTGCTGACAGTTTAATATTTCAGGCAATATTGCAAAAGACTATATACAGTCCAGATTAAATAGGAAACTAAATGGGAAGACTGAGCAGAAGATAAGGACTGATTTTTTTTTTGAAAAATTAAGAGAAAAATTAAAATTAAGAGTTAGCAAGGTTTATGTGGAAGGAAGCTATTAGTGTGACACCCAGAGCAAAGATCAGGAGATGATCAAAGTGTTTAAAAGACAGGCTTAAGGAAAACTGTAGGTACTGATCATTTATCGAGTTGTGGGGTTTATAGTCTTTGAAAGTGAAGTCTAAATCTTCACCATTTAATTTGGTACTGGAAACTAAACAAATACTTAAGTCATGGATAGGAAGCTGTGATACTTGATAAGTGATAAAAGTGATTCCAAAGGAAGGGAAAGATCACAGTCTGACTTCATATACATCAATATCTATTTTGCATCACAATAAAATTTGCTTTACAGCAGTACAGGCAAAGAAGGTATCTAGGTTACTATCAGATTTTATACATGGAGATCAGTGTGGGTTTCTTGCCAGAGGGCAGATCTTAGATATTTTGAGAATGGCTTTACTATGCAGAAGGGCACAAGAAGAAAATGCTTCTTTATAGAAAAGACATCTTGATGTAAAGAAAGCCTTTTAAAGGCATGAGTGTTACTACTTAATGCCAAATGCTATTGTCTTTTGAATTTACTGAGAAATCTGCAGAGGTGCTGAGGAAGGTGAATGAGGAACCCAAGGCTAAAGTTAAAAGACAATATCTGGATAAACAAGGCAGGTGTATGATACCACTGCTGCATGCATTATACCTGTATCCTTAGGTGGAATTAGTGAGGTCACCGGTGGGGTATTAACTGTTAGGTTAAGATTTTAAAATATCATTATTGATGGATGATATACTTATCTATCTGACATGGCCCAACAGGGATACTGACAAGTTATTTAATATACTGGAGAAATCTGGAAGGTGTTGATTTATAAGGTAAACAAAACAAAATCTTAAATAGTAACCAATGAATTACACTCCATCAGAAACTTTGAAGCATGATTATCTATCAAAAACTGAAGTACTCTGGGATATCGCTAGGAAATACATTAACAAGGTTTATTAAAAAATATGAAAAGTTAAAAATAGATTAACATGAAATTCAAGGATGGAAGATGATAGCTTTACAGCTAAATCAAGCACTGTAAGCAGTACACTTAATTGCATTACTACTATTGTTACATGTGATTTGGGCATTTCTAAAAGAATTGCCACAGAATTTCTTAAAGTCGGACAAGAACGCGAAATGGAATGGGGGTAAGTCCACAGTATCTTGGCATAACTTAATACTGCCAAAGGAATGTTGAAAGTGTCTGCCCAAAGAGGCACTACAGATTACTACAAATAAAGCGTGCAGTTTAAAAATATATAAAACAGAATGCAAGACATGAATGCTGGGAAGTAAGAATTATGAAAGGTATGCTGTGTGGAGATTAAGTGCAAGGAGTGGATATTTGCAAGATGTAATCAAACGAGAACTTTTTAAATGAAAATGTGTTAAAGAAGACAATCATTCATCAATGAATTATGTAATACTTACAGGTGATGGGCAAGTGTAAATAAAGGAGACTTGGGTACTAGGAGAAAAAAAAAAAAAAGAGTCAAATGATATGTTGGGAGCAATTCAGAAGCGAAAGGTAGTAGGTATCAGGGGGTAAACATAGCACTACTGACTTCTATGATATTTGCAAACGGAGTCTGAGGAATAATCAAAACACTGAAATATGTGACTGAGTGATGATCTACCAGAAACAACTTTTGCAGATACTAGCAAGAAGACGAGGAAGGAAAAGCATCTATGAAACACACACACATGTACATAGATTAAAAACTGCAATAAATCAAAACTTTTACTGAAAAAAATATTTAAAACAATTTTCAGAAAAATGCATTGTGTAAAAGCAATAAGACACTGTAGGGTGAGGATAGTGCAAGAGTGTTTTTTTTTCACCCACTGTGGTGGAATTTTTGTAAAACCATACTGGTTGTGGGTAACTGCTACATTTACCGTTAGGGTTTGATAAAACTTGCATCTAAGCACTGCCACTAAGGTGAACATGAGTACAGTCTCCGTAACCACAGATTTTCAAACAGAAAACCTATTGCTACAGTATCATTTACTACATTTTGAAAATATTCACAGGCAGATATCTATTTCAACCAGTAGGATCCCCAGTGCTTTAGATGTTCCCTGAGGAAATACATCAGCGATGGCCCTAGACCCTTACCCCTTGAAACTCAGGAGTTCAAGGATCAATCCCAAAGGGTAGGTGGGAAGCAGAACATTATGCAGAGGCGACCCTCTTACTCAGACTTCCATAGTTATGATAGTTATGCTCACACAACTCTGCCTTGTTCTTCATAAGGATCAATGCTGCAGTGTAATTTACTATTTATAGGAAGAGTATTACAGCAGTTGGGTACTTGAAGACAGCCAGGCCACAAGATGTACAAATGAGAATTCTACATGTCTTGCAAGATTGCTGCAGCAAATCTTGCCCTGTTTCTCAGTTTTAAGTCCAGTCTATAATATTTGGAAAAGGTGCGAGTAAAGATCCAGGTAGCTACATTATAAACACTCCACACCGACAGATTTTGAACAAGGCAGTCCTCACAGCTGCTGTCTTGGAAAAATGGGCTTTTGCTTTTTTTTTTTTTTTTTTTTTTTAACAAGAAACCTCTTTATTAAATCATCCATTAGGACTTAGGCAATCATACATTTATATAAATGAAAACAAATCACACTGACACATTTTTAGTTGTAAACATTACACATCACTTATAATCAATCCAGTCATTGTCAAAGATTAATTACATTGCTCATTCAAATTCTGCTTCTTTTAAAACTCATTCTTCCTCCAAAACATTACTCTGCATGTACTGTTCCCACAATTTTTTTTCTATGTAAATTGCTCCTACCATTTTCAAAAGATCCAATTTCCAGTTGTTTTATCTCTGTTACTATATTCACTTCTTCTAGTACAGATGGTTTAGACTTGGATTTCCATTTTCTAGTAATTGCCCTTTTTTGGTAGCCACCATAATTAGGTTCAGCAAGTCCTTACTATGACTAGGCAATTCCAATTCTGTACCACAGCTCAGAAAATCATTTCCTTAGTTACACCAATTTGCTCAGTATTTCTGATAGACTAGTCTGCAAGGAATTTTTAAAGTCTACCAACTCATTACAGTCCCAAAAAATATTTTGCCCAATTACCTCTTTCTTCCCCATCACACCTCTAACATTTGCAATCTACCTGTGGAAAAATTCTTTGGAGTCTACTCTTTGGAAAAACGGGCTTTGAGCTGCACCTACAGTGTCTTAACATGTTACTAAGGTGGTGATAATAAAATATGATGTAATTTGTTACACATCTAGAGTTTTCGGTTTAGTTATTAGGCTGATGTGTTTGCCTGAACAGATACAAACAGCTGTTTAGTACACCTCATGTCCTTGGCTGCTTCAATGCAGTATTTCACCTGCCTGTGCACACACATGACATGCAGGTTTGCGTTAAACTACTCACAAATATAGATTTTCATTCAAGATGAAATGTAAAACAGACTTTCATTTATGCCTGAAGTGGTGTCAATGTGCTAACCCATCCTTGTGAAAGGTTATATAAAGATCTGTACATATTACAGTCTGTAATTGCGAAATCCACCTTGCTTAAGAAATGACCACCAAGAACCCAACCTTCCAACAGAAGTATTTCAGTATTAATGCATCTGCTGAATCATGGAGTGTTAGAATTAATTATTCCATTGCAAAAATTCAAATCCCAAGTAGGACAGAGTTGGCCCCTTGGAATATCAAGTGAAGTACACTTTTTCAAACAGTTTGACTATAGTGATAAGAGGTCAATGAATGGTTGTTAGGTAGGCAAGTTGAAAGGTGGACAGACAGAGGCATGGGTCATATCCCGGTCAAGCAGATGAAAAAATCCACTAGGACTCCTAAAACCAAGGTTGCTTGCAACACTGTGCCATAGTTCCTGGGGCAGATAGTATATATTCCATTTCACTAAGAAATATTTCCAGGAGGTAAGTTTCCTCTCTCTTTTTGTAGGATGTACACCATCATACTATGAAAACTGTTGTAGAGTGGGACATGCTTCTGTCCTTCAGATTACTAGTCTGAGTCTCTCTACATCTGGATGGACCACTGTTTCACCTGCTGAGATACTAAGCTGAGGGTGATGGACTTCTTAACAGTTCCTCATTAAGCATGCCATATGGGAAAATCATGGCTATCTTGGCTACAAAGGTGATATTAGTATGAGGTTTGCATTTTTTCTGTCTTAAGTAGCACCCTTGGGAAGACAGAGAAAAGGGAAGGAATGCACAAAGCAATTTTCTGCCTCACTTGATTGAAAATCTATTTGCTTCCCAGGCATGACTGCATGGTATCTGGATTAAAATGCTCTGAGCTGGTATTTGTCTGAGACTCCCCATCACTGGGTTAAGTCAAGGAGTACTGCATCTGTTTTCCAAATTGTGAAGGTGGAGGATACAGCTACTCGACTTTTCTGCTAAGGAGTTCTGGGTAGAACACTTGCAGTTAGGACCACTGCTCTGTGGCCAGTTCCAGATTATCGTGAGTAGTCTAGAAATTTGAAATGAGTGGATATCTTGTCTGCTGATTTATCACAAAAGAAGATCTGTTGTCATTGTGAGGATCCCTGAATGTCAGCTTAGTTTGAATATCTGAAGAGTACAGATTAAACTAATATTTCTGACACCTGTGGGTTTTGGCTTCTTTTGTTCCACCTTCCTTGTTCTTTTTTATACAAGTTCCCAAAGTAAAAGTTTAAGGCACCTGTGGTCAGGGTCTGAAAATCCTGCAAACTGTCAAATGGCATCCCAGAGTTGGCTTGCATCTGACGTGTTCACCATTTGAATTCTTTCTGTATAGAGTGGATAAGGGGTAGGAAATCTCTCGAACCAGTGAAGGCTGTGCTACAGTAGGCTTCTCAGATACCACCAGATTCATTAGTATGTGTAATCTGACCTGTGGTACAAACATGAAGGAAGCAGACATGCATCCCTGTACCTGCTGTTATATGATCTCCCCTGCAACCTGTGCGAAGAAGTGCAGTGTATTCTCCTGAAAGAAGAAAAATCTATCTGATTTAGAGCCCAATACTCACCCCAAAACTGGTTCTCCTGGTGGTGGGGGAAAGGGGAAGTGAGGCTGGACTTAATGATTTTTCTCCAGTTTTTATTTTATTTTGGAGTTCCAATGATTGAGGGAAGTAGCCAGGATGGTCAGGCACTAACTGGAATGAAGGGATGGGAGGGTGGCCTAATGGTTAAGGTGTTTGCCTTACAAACACAAGGTACAGGGTTTGAATCTCACAGGGGAAAATTGGCTAGGCTTAAAATGGCTCGCAAGGGCAGTTAGCTTAGTACTAATCTATGAACCTATGAACAAAAGAGCTGGTCAAGCAGTGGAATGAGTATTCCAGAATACTGGTAAGCGGTTCCTAGGTTATAGCCTACAAGACGCAATAAATCAAGATAAAAGTAAATGTGTATGTGTTCCTCACCCCGAGGAGCCAGTTAAGTTCATATGTTCATAAATTAGTACCAGGCTCAATGCCTTTGGGGGCCATTCCAAGCCCAGCTAATTACCCATGTAAGAATCAAACACTGCACCTTGCGCCTATAAGGTGAATGTCTTAATTATACCAACCTCCCACTTTTTATAAAGTACCATAGCAACAGGCCAACTGACTGAAACATCCAATTCCAGAATAAAGAAAGCTGGGACACCAGGAAGAAGAAGAAAGCATTCTCCACTGATAAAAGTCTTGTGTTTGATCTTTTAGGATACCTGGGGACTGGTCATAAAGCATAACTAGTCTTGGTAAAGCCCACATTAGAAGAAAAGGCTGCTATCGCTCAACTGGCCTATAAAGGGACACTGGGAAGGTGGGAATGAAGAGTAAACAGTTGCTTGACTCATTGAAACCAGAGTCTTCATGAACTTCTCGGGTATGACATGGTTGCCCAGGCCTCTCTCTTCCTGCAGGGTCTTTTGTCACAAACTTTTTTTTTTTCTTTTGCTTGTGATAAATAACCTTATGTGCCTTATCTGATCCTCTGGTGTGGCAGACATACCTTGGCACACAGCAAGAAGTTATGTTATGTTCAACAAAGTTCCAGAGATTTCACACACAGTGAAGGACAGTTTTCTTGCAAAAGATAAGGCAGTGTCCACAGGTGAAATTTTATGGCTCTCTTCTACAGAGAAAAAGTACTGAAATGGTATTTCTTAAGGGACCTCTGTTCCTAAAGGCACACTTGGTAGTTCATTTTTCCGGGGGCATCAACCTCAGACAAATCCCTGAATTTGCAGAACACACTTCATGATTAACAATTAGAAAACGATTCTCATACTAGGTAGTTAAAGCAGTGCTTTAGGAAATCACTGTATGAAAAAAAAAAGACTGCTAAATGCCCTTTAGGACAAACAAGGGCTCCAAAATGTCACAGACTGTTCTTTCTTTTCCTACCAAGAAACCTGCTAAAATCATTGGCATGATAAGGAGACCAGCTATAATCTGACGTCTAAATCTCTGGCAGTCAGACCAACTAAACAAACATCAGCCTATTGCTAATTTCCAAGCATACTGACTAACAGAACAGCAGTAATCCTTATGACAAATACCTAGACATGTTAAATAGCATCTCTCGACAACTGAATGAAAGATGGGGGAAAGCAGAGGTACAGACATTCCTGTGACTGTCACTTAATCTAGCGTTCCTATAGTAAATCAGAGTGGAGGGGTCTGTCTCCTTAATATTAAATCTGCCCAAATGGTGGGCATGTATCCAGAGTAATTTGTACAGTAGTAAACACAAAGCTTTCCTTCCTAGGCAAACAGCCAACCTTCTTGAGTACTGAGCATTCATGCTATTTAAAATGCAGTGAACTCAATGACTAGTGACTCTGCTTCTATTTCAGACTCATGACTAAGGCATACAGCACAATTCCTGGAATGCCAACCATCTCATAAAACTGCACTTACAATTCAAGTACCTCTCCCTTGCAGTAGTGCTTCAGATATCTAGTCTGTGCAAAAAAATATTTCTATTTCCAGGCAAATACTTTGCCCTTAATGAAAGAATGTAAAGTTCTAATACCAGCACAGTGGGCAGTACATTTAAAGTATACTAAACATTTAATCAATATGTGCAGTCAACAATGTTAATAGCCTAAAGAAGACATTTACTTGGATCAGACTGAAAATCATGTCAGGCATTCTTCACTAACCACAGTAAATCAGGAATTGATAAATGTTAATATTACAAAATATGTTTGATTTTATATTCCTCCTATAATAAAAAAAAACTGAGCTTGAAAAAGAAACACCTGCAATGCCTACAAACTTCAGATCTAAACCTATGTCATTGCATTCTTCTAGCTATCCATGATGGCAATTTACAGTGCAAAGTTAACAACCCTGCTACAGTTAACTATCAGACTAGAACACAGATTTCTGAAGTCTTGTATATTAAAACAGCAATTATACAATGACCCCCCCCCATTAATATTCCAAAACGTGCACGCCAATTGGCCAGCATGCCCGTTGTAAATCCCACAATATACCAATGGAAAAAGGTCCGGTTGCCAGGACTTTTTTCTGTTGGTATAAAGTGCTCAAAACATTTTTTTTTAACAAATAAAAAAAAAAAAAGAAAGAAAGAAAAAGAAAAAACGGAGCAACGGAGACTTTCTTTTCTCTGTTGCTTCCGTTTCAAAGCAGTGATGTACTGGGGATGCGTGGGACGCAAGTCCCATATGCATGCTCAGTACATCAAAAAGTACAGTTGTGTACAATTACCATAAATGTAGATGTTCGAGTGTATTCACTGTTGCAGTCATTACATTTGGGTTATCTGCTTTGCAGCAGCCCTCAGTCGGCCTGATTAACAAAGTCTTAGGTCCTGCATCGGTTGCTTTCCCTTATTCCATGACGTTAGGTCATCAGGCGTATAAAACATACAGCCGACGCCATTACATAAGTTTTTCTTGCACCAGATGTCAGGTGCCCCCTAATGGGAAGCAATTAAATCTATAATACAAGGATATACCTCCAACAAAAAAGCAAATACACCAAAAAGCTTTTTGAGCATAGTAAGTGAGAGTAGAGGTATAGCCAAAAGAAGAAAGGGGGCTGGCGGGGGGGTAACCAGGACTGTAACAGTGAATACACTCGAACATCTACACTTATGGTAAGTGTACACAACTGTACTATGTTCTTCATGTTTCACTGTTGCAGTCATTACATTTGGGTAGATTCCCAAAGCTAAGTTTGGGTGGAGGAATTTAAATTGAAGGACCAGCTATAAGGCCCTGCAAGACTGCAAAGGCAAAACCAGCTCTGCATTTAGAGAAAATTGGCAAATGATAATGCTTAGTGAAAGTATGTATCGAACTCCAGGCAGCAGCTTCTAGGATGTCTCTTGTAGGGACGCCCCTGAGAAAGGCTGTAGAGGTAGACACAGCCCTGGCTGAATGGGGTCTGATGCCCTGTGGGACAGGTTTTCCATGGTGCTTATAGCAGAAATGAATGCAGTGGTCTATCCATTTTGAAATGGTTTGCTTTGAAATAGCTTTCTCCTCTGTCCCTGCAGCAAATGCCACCAGCAGCTGTTCAGATTTCCTTTGAGGTTTAGTCCTGCCCAAGTAGAATCTAAGTTGTCTCTGCACATCTAAGGAGTGCAGTATCCATTCACCTTTGTTCTGTGGGTTAGGAAAGAAGGTAGGCAAATGAATGGACTGATTAAGAGCCACACTGTATACCACCTTGGGCATGGAGGAGGGATTGGTTCTGAGGGACACTCTGTCCGCATGAAAGATGATGAAAGGCTCCACTGCAATAAGGGCCTGCAATTCAGATACCCGTCTTGCAGAAGTGATTGCTAAAAGGAAAGCTGTTTTCCAAGAAAGGAATTTTAAATCTGCAGTAGCACCTGGCTCGAAAGGAGGAAGAGTGAGTTTCTCCAAGACAAAGTTAAGGTCCCAGGTAGGAGTTGGCACTCTACTGGGTGACCTTAAATTTTTGGCCCCTCTGAGGAAATGCTTGAGCAGTGGGTGAGAGAAGAGGGGAGGCTCTGTGTTATAATGAGCTGAAATGGCTGAAGCATGGATTTTGATGGAGGAAAAGCCCTTATGAATCATCTCAGTCAAATATTGTAGAATCTGAGGTAAATTGGGCACTGCTGCACTCATTCCTTGAGATTGGTTCCAAGTACAAAATCTTTTCCATTTTGCAGCATAAGATTTTCTAGTACTAGGCCTCCTAGCCTCTAAATTGATATCCATCACTGATTTGCTGAGGGGTGGTAAAGGAGAGATTAGGTAATTAGCCAGGCTGCTAGGTTCAGAGTTAGCAGCTGAGGGTGCAGAATCTGGATCTCCTGCTGAGACAACAGGGAATGAGTCTGAGGCAGGTGCCATGGGGCCAGGCGTGACACACTGCGCAGGAGGGGGTACCAGTGTTGTCGTGGCCAGTCTGGTGCAATTAAGATCGTCCTTGGCTTGTCCTGTTTGATGTTTAGTAGTACTTTGGAGAGCAGAGGCAGAGGAGGAAAGGCATAAACTGATAGTTTTTTCCAGCTGAAGGGTAGAGCATCCACTTTCCAAGCTAGTTTGTGGGGAATCCTTGTGCAAAATTTGTCCAATTGATGGTTCGGGGGGGGGGGGGGCAAACAGGTCTGTATCTGGGCTCCCCCATTTGCTTGTCAACATACTGAAAATCCTTGATTCCAGTTTCCACTCGTGTGGGTCCATAAGGTTTCTGCTTAGTCCATCTGCCAGTGTATTTAGTTTTCCTGGCAGGAATTGAGCTTGTAGATTCACTTGGTAGCTCAAGGCTGGTAGTCTGCAGAGGGGGTAAGAATTGGTACCCCCCCCCCGCTTATGTACCACATGACCATGGTGTTGTCCATCTTTACCATTAGTTGTCCGGGAAGAATGTGGTCCTTGAAGCCTGTCAGAGCATTCTGTACAGCTAACATTTCCTTTTGATTTATTTGTAGGTGCATTTGACTTGGGTTCCATTTACCCTGAATGCACTTCCCTGCCAGGTGTGCCCCCCATGCATAGTCTGATGCATCTGTTTTCAAGGTTTGGGCAGCAGGGGGTAGTGTGAATGGTAGTCCCTTGTTTTGGTGGCAGGCCTCTGCCCACCAAAGGAACTCTAGGCGTAGGCATGGTATGATAGGAATCATTGCTTCTAGATCCTGTGAATGTTGACACCATACGCTTTTGAGATACCAGTGCAGTTTCCTCATATGCAGTCTTGCATATGGAATTAGAAGAATGCAGGAGGCCATGAACCCCAAGGCTTGCAGTATTTGCCTTGCAGATAACTGGGCTTTTGTGGCCATTTGTTTGAAGTAGGTTGTCAAAAGAATCCGTTTCTCTGGCATGAGGAAAGCTAACTGGGAAGTTGTATTCAAGCTTGCGCCCAGGAATATAATTTGTTGACAGGGTACCAGGTGTGATTTCTTTTCGTTTATGGTGTATCCCAGACAAGTCAGTACCCTTTGAACAAAGTCCAGATGATTCAAAAGTATGTCCTGGCTTTCTGCCTGAATTAGACAATCATCCAGGTATGGGTAAATTTGAATATTTCTTTGCCTGAAAAATGCAATGACTAGAGCTAGGCACTTTGTGAATACCCTGGGTGCAGTAGATAAGCCAAAGGGCAGTGCAGAGAACTGATAATGCATTTAGCCTGCTTTGAAGCATAGGTATCTTCTGCAAGACTCCCTGATAGGGATGTGCAGGTATGCTTCTTTTAAGTCTAGTGTTGCCAGCCATGCATATTTGCCTAACATAGGAAGCAGTTGGTGAAGAGTCAACATCTTGAATTTTGGAATCACCAGAAAGGTATTTAGAGTAGAAAGGTCCAGGATAGGATGCCATGTATTGCCTTTTTTGGGTACCAGGAAAAGTCTTGAATAGAAACCTTGTCCCTTTTCCTCTTCTGGTACCAACCCCATGCTTAAGAGAGAGAGTACTTGATTTTGGGCCTCTGCCCACTGATTTGGGGGTAAATCTGGCCACCCGCTTGGTGTTGGTAAGTTGTGGAAGTGAAATCCGTATCCTTGGGACACTATTTTTAAAACCCATTTGTCTGGGGTAATGAGTTCCCAGTTTCTGGCATGCAGACCAATCTTTCCGCCTAAAGGTGCATTCAGTTGAGAAGTGCTTGGAAATTTTAAAAGTAAGTCATTGAGACAGTTTTCCATAGGGGGGAGTCTTATTACTCCCTGATTTGGGGGTGGAAACCCCTCACTGTTTAGTCTTGTGTGTCCCCTGGGACTGAAACCTGGGGTTTCTGCTGTGTCTGGGTTTGGCTTGAGAAATCCTGGAAGGGGCTTGGAAGGACCAATTCTTAGAGGGCCAGTGCCCACTAAATCTAGGAGGCTGAACTTGTAAGAAATCTTTAACAGTTTGCATAGACTTGGCTTTATCTTCCATCTTTTTAAGAACTTCCTCAGCCTTGTTACCAAAGAGGCAGTCCTGATTTAAGGGAGCATCCAGCAATTTAGCTTTAACATGATCAGGCAAAGATTGCTCCTTAAGCCAAGCATGCCTTCTGAGCAGAGACACAGTAACAGCAACCATGCAAGAGGCCTCTAATGAATCAAATCCACATTGCAAAGTATGTTTTCCAACCTGTTCAGCAGAATGCATTAAATCCTGTAATTCTTTATTTTCCACACAGTCAGGAATCAACATCATTTTCAGTTTAAGCACTCCAATAACATGTTGCTGATACTTTAACATATGAAACTGGCAGTTTAAAGCCCTAATGGCCAAGGTTGCAGAAGTGTAAACCTTCTTACCCCATCTATCCAGCGCCCTGGAGTCTCTATCAGAAGGGGTTGGATTTTTAGCAGTAGAAGCCTTAATGCCCTTGGGCCCCTGTAAAATAGTCTCTGGATCCGCAACAGGATTTTTAAAAAGAAACTTGTGCGACTCAGGGACCCTGTAAATATATGTTAGGTTTTCTGGGAGCAGGAGGCAAGGAATCAGGGGCCAAACTATTTTATTTATTTTTATTTTACATTTGTTGACCGGGCTAGTCTAGCTGGACATATATCCGTTTTCAGTAGAGGCCCGGGGAGAAAAGCTCCAAAAATACAAGCAGTAAGTAACCATTAACAACCCAAAAAATCAAGAGCAAGCAAAAATACAGAATGGTACAATGGTAAGCATGAGTAAGACTAAAAAAAGGAAAGAAAAAACAAAAACAGACTAGCCAACTCAAGACCATAATTAACAAAAATAAATGAAACAGCTGGTTAAAAAAAGGGAATTCAGGTATGCAGGATAGAATGTAAGAGTAATAAAAAGAGCAGATTAGGAGGCCCCCAAATGGCATAGTATGGAGAAGAAAGAAAGAATAGATCAAATTTATGGAGGATTCAAAATAAGGAAGTAGCTGGTATCAGAAAGTGTGGCATTTAGAGGCAACAGTCAGGTGAGAGTGAGTGAAGTTAGGAGTAAGGGGGAAGTATTTTCAGTCAGGGTTAGCACAGGGACACAGCCAGTGGGTTTTTAGGAGCTCTTTGATATGTTTTTTAAAAAGGGATGTGGAGTCTAGGTTGGTTATTTCTTGAGGGAGTTGGTTCCAGATTTTCCCGACAGAATTTGAAAATAATGAGTCACCAGCTTTATTGTGAGATTTAGTTGAGGCTACTAGTAGTTTATTGGCAGAGCGAAGTGTGGCTAGGTTTTTATAAGGGGTAATCAGTTTTGTAAGGCTAGGGGTAGCATCAGGGTAGTAAAGGGACTTATGAATGATAATTAGCTGTTGATAGAGTAGGTGGCTATTAAGTTCTAACCAATCCAGTTGCCTGAGGTTGAGACAGTGGTGAGTTCTGAAGGGAGTAGCAGTAATGAATCTAGTTATACTGTTATAACAGGTAGAGAGTTTGGTAATGTTATTTTTTGATAAGTTAGTATATATGGCAGAGGCATAGAAAAGAGTGGAGATCAGGTGGGTTTGGGCAATGGTTTTTCTAGCTGCTGGGGTAAGAAAGGGTTTAATTCTGTAGAGAGTACCTATTTTTTTGTTTACTGATTTGATGGTGTTGTCAATGTGGTCATCAAAATTAAGACAGTTATCAATAGTAATACCTAACAGTCGAGTGGTCATGTCTGGTTTAATACAGGTAGCATTATTAGAGGAGATAGAGAAGAAAGGTGTGGAAGATTTGAGAGTGGGAGAAAAGAGAAGAAGTTTTGTTTTCTTGGGATTTAGAAGGAAGGAATGTTCCATAAACCAATTTTCAACTTTATGAAAAACTGTTTGAGTTAGGGACTGGAGGGAGGAAACATTATTAGCAACACAGATTAAAGTTGAGTCATCGGCATATTGAATGCAGATGGCTTGGGGAATGTTCACGTGTAGGTCATTAATAAATAGAGAAAAAAGCAAGGGACCTAAGATTGAGCCTTGTGGAACACCCATGTTTACTGGTAGTAAGGAAGATAGGTTATTATCCCATAGTACTGCTTGTTGCCTGTTTTGGAGATAACTCCTAAACCACTGTAGTGCCTGTGAGCCCAGACAATAGAGATTTAGTTTGTCAAGAAGTATGTTATGGTTAACCATGTCAAAGGCTTTTGACAGGTCTAGGAATAGTGCAGAGGAGAGGAGATTATTGTTCTTATTATTATTTATAATGTCAGTAAAGGAAAGGAGGGCAGTTGTAGTGCTGTGGGAAGGTCTAAAACCATGTTGGCAATTGGCTAGAAGTCTGTTTTGTAGAAGGTAGTTGAGAAATTGTTTGTGTATGCATCTTTCCATAATCTTTGATAAAGGGGAGAGTAAGGCAATAGGGCGAAAGTTTGAGAAATCAGTTGAGGAGCCCCCTTTATATAGGGGAATTATATGAGATATTTTCCATATGGTGGGGATTTTTCCTTCAGAGATAGTTCTATTAATAAGTATGGATATGGGGTAGGCTATAGCTTCTGCAGCAATTTGTAGGTATTCAGATGGGAGTTGGTCAGCAGATGGAGTGCAAGGTTTATGTTTCTTGAGAAGTTTATAGATAAGAGATGTAGCTACAGGTTGAATGTGAAAGGTGTTAGAGGAGGTATTAGAAGTATTAGGTAAGGTAGAAGTAGATGTGGGTAATGAATTAGCTAGGATTTGAATAACTTCTGTAAAATAGTTGTTGAAGGCATCTGGGATCAGAGTGGAGTTGGTAAGGTTAAAGCCAGAAGGGGTAGGAGTAGTTGTATTTCCTGGTTTAAGAAGTTTGTTAATGCCTGACCAAAATTTTTGAGGGGTTTGTTGACTAGTTTGTTGAAGGTGAAGATAGAATTCCTTTTTGTCTGTGAGAGTATCTTTCTTAGTGGCATTTCTTAATTGTTTAAAGAGGAGGCAATCTGATGGACATTTGGTAGCTCTCCATTTAGCCCAAATTTTATTTCTAAGGATAATTTTGTTCTTAGTTTTTTTCGTTAGCCAAGGTGCTGAAGCGTCATCGGCAGTTTTGGACCTCGGCGGCCTGTCTCTGTCTTTATCTTTGCGATTTTTTCGGAATCCCGGTAGTCAGATGGCTAACAGACGACATTTCTGAATAATAAAACTGAGAACCAAAATATTTAGAGGCGAAAATATACAGACGACGGATAGTGCGCTGATTAAATAAAAGCACAAAACAGACAGCAAGGTACGTCTTGGTCAGGGCCTAGGCAAGGAATACAGTACGAATTAAAATCTTTATGAGGTATTTGCTTTCCACAAGTAATGCAATTATTAAGTTTTACTGACATCGGTAAGGAACAAGAAAAAGTTTCCCCCAACGGGGTACTTAGCTTTAGTTGAAGACCTCGGTTCTGAAATTCGAAAACAAAAATTTCAGGAGTCGGCCGACCAGCACTTGTGAACTACTTCTGCTTCGGGCACCGCACAGCAGGAAAGACTGATGTAATGGCTTCGGCTGCATGTTTTATACCCCTGACGACCTGACGTCATGGAAGAAGGGCCAGCAACTGACGCAGGACCCAAGACTTTGTTAATCAGGCCAACTGAGGGCTACTGCAAAGCAGATAACCCAAATGTAATGACTGCAACAGTGAAACACGAAGAACATCAAGTAAGCAGTGTATCGCAGCCAGCGGAAGAACAGCAATGCACCGTTATACAAAGACTTTACTTAAGAAAAGTAAGTTTTTTTTTCTTAAATAATGTCATTGTATAATAGAAATAACCGACTCGGTGGTTGTGGTATATTGAAGATTTACCCACAGTTGGCTTCGCCCTCGTGATTAAAACACACCAACCGTGGGTAAATCTTCAATATACCACAACACGTCGTCGATTATAGCTTAGTTAAAAAATATTAAACATGAACTGCTATTCTTAATGTTTACACATTACATTTCTGCAAGACCTGTCATCCCAAACCAGTAAGAGAACAAATTAAAATGAACAAATCCACAAGTACTGTAGGAAAAAAAATGATCAGTTGGCTCTGTGAAGCACAGGAATGCATCCGTTCCTACCTGAATCTGACTAAGAGCCTAATCACTGGAGAAACTGGCCATGGAAAGTGGGACTTGGTGAATAATGCCAGCTTGCCCATCCTGGAGTGGGAAGCAACAAGGACTACTGCCATCATGACACCCTGTAGACAGTGGGCATCACATTGACTCACCAACAGTACTTTGGCTGTGATGGGTGTGCATAGCCCAAATGCATTCTGTAGCTACAATTAACAACTCAAGACAGCATACATGTTCAAAAGGTTCTTACTGAGATTGCACCTGTTAGCTGATGTAGGGTACAACAGGTTGACTTAAAGCAAATGTCCCCTACTACTTCCTGAATGATGCTCCGCCCTCTGAAGGCTCTGTCACCTTGCAAGAACAGAGTAGAACCAATGGGCAGAGATGCTCTAGCCATGAAGTGTACAGTCAAGAACAAATGTCTGAACAGCTGAAAGAACTGATGATGAGCACGCATGGGAAAGAAAGAAAAAAAAACATCTAAAACGCTCAGTGATCTATGTTAGCATGTTTTAATGTGAGCATTATACAAAGAATGTACTGCACTGCAGTAATCACAAAGTTACTTGTTTATGGGGTGTTACAAAGGTTGTGTTTAAGTAAGGACCAAAATGGCATAAAATCTTCTCTGCAATTAGGACTTACATACTTCAATCTCCATGTTAAGTTTGCACCGAGCTGAAGTGTAGAGTAAACCTATGAAGATGAATGCAGTAATTTTTCACATATAAAGTGTTGGCAGGTGCAGGCACATAATTATATAATTTAAAATGCAAAGTGGAGTGCCCTGTCACTCAGTAATGCATACTAAGGCATTCAAACGTATTCTTAAAGTGCTGCTCAGGAAATACATAATAAATGACGATATGCAGACAAAAAGTCACTCCTTGTTGATGTTATCTTACGAGTGCCGTCAAAATGTCCAGTGCTAAATATCCCCTCCCCCTTGTCTCTACTTCAGCAACATATTAAGCCAAACCTATGTTGGAATCTGACACTACATAGTTTAAAAATATAAACCAGTGACTACAGAAGGTAACAACGTTTCACAACAACCAAAGCAAGATTTTTCAATTCCATTAGAGTTCATGGCAAAAGAAAAGAAATACTGGTCTGGCTAAGGATGCTGCAAAGAAATACAGAGCAAGTTACTCAGCAATGTTCAGTTCCACAGGGTTTAAGGCATAGTACCAAATACAGTTAATCTTCTCTGTGGTGTAATTTAAAATGTACTCCAAATAAAGAATTTCAAGGGCCCACAAAGTATTTCTGAACATGAATGTAAAACATTCCGTATAAAATACAGCCCACAAACCAATACTGCAAACTGAGTGACACAAGCTAGAAGCATCGTCTTCGAGGCTTTGATTTTCCAATCACGGTGGGTGAATGATTGGGAAGTCTGTTAATGCGTGCTGCCTTGATACTTCAACCCAGCCATGTTTAACTTTCCTCCAACAGCCCTTCTAACACTGACTGGGTGGAATGGCTATTACTGTGCCTTCCTGTCTTACTATACATGTATACTACCTGGAGCAGCACAGCCTTCTAAATGGCTCAGAAAAGAGAAGAATTACAGAGTCAAATGAATCTGGCCAACACCGCAAGCTCCAAAAAATACACTCAGGAGGCAGTCAATGGAAACTAACTCCAACTTTTAACGGTGCTTCTTGTACCTCGGCAAACAGCCTTCAAGGAATAACATAAGCCACCAGCCATTCCCATTTTATGTCAAACTGCTCCAATTAAATAATTAATACTAATAATAATTATTAATAATAATAATAATAATAATTAATACTGTGGCGGTGGTGCTGCGGTAGCGTTGTTGCCTCACAGTTAGACGTTGCCCGTTTGATTCTCAGAGCGTCTTCTGTGTAGCGACATGCTTGAATGGGCGTTCCTTCGTTGAAGGTTGTGCGTTAGGCCCGGCAAGCCAGTACGTAAAAATCTACTGCCAATCATTAGCGGACCGGAGTTCCGCTGTGGCGACCCCTAACCAGGAAAAGCCGAAAGACACAAACAAAGACACGAACAAACCAGGAAAGTCTGAATAGCTTGCAACTCCCTTTTCAGCAGAATTCCAAGAGGAAATCCTCCAAAAGATTAGCAATGTATAAACATTGCAATAATCAAAGTATACAGTACAGCTGATCAAATTTACACAGGTATATATAGGTATTAGGCTAGCTACTTGTGGGCCATTTTAAGCCTTTTAAGCCTAGCAAATTTCCCTTTCAAATGTGAGAATTAAACTCTGTACCTTGTGTGTCTGTGAGGTGAACACCTTAATCATTATAACAACCCCCAGCCTCTTAAAAGATCTGTATAAATATGAGAGATAAGTTCTACAATACATAAATAAATATATATTTATTTATTTATTTATTTTATTTTACATCTGTTTACCGGGTTGGTCTGACTGGATACATATCCTTTTTCAGCAGAGACCCGGGGAGAAAAGCTCCACATTCACAAAGAACAAAAAATACATAGAGTAACATCAAAAACATTCAAAATACAGAGAGACTCATTGCAATAACATCCATAAACAAAATACATTATATAATGCACGTTCATAAGGTAAGGAACAGAATGGAATACACTAGGATATATTATAATAATAGCAATTAAAAAAGAAAAGAATCGGTAAGTGATGAATTATGTACTCAGTGCAAATGGCAATACAGCATTTCATATTCTGGAATCACTCAGAAGAGTCATTATCACATTGCAGTATCACCTTTTGGAAGCAAATACATTTTTTTTACACTATGAAGTTTATAAAAGAGGAAGTATAGAGTTCAGGCTAAGAGAAGTTAAGAGGAACACAGATGAGTAATAAAGCGTACAGTAGCTATATCTAAAAAGCAAAGTCCTACAGGAGTATACACCGAAAAGGAAATTTAGATCAAGTAAAGGGTGACAGAGACAGAAGAGCTTTATCTAAGGGGAGAGGTATTCTTGAAATATGATTTTAGTGAGGACTTGAACAAGTTGGGTTTGCTCACCTGCAGGATGGAGATGGATATGTCATTCCAGATTTTAGCTTCACAACTACAGTAAAGGGAGTCACCAAGGGAGGCGGACTGAATGCAAATTTGTGAAGATGGAGGCAGCATATCAGTGTGTGGGAAGTAGACAGCTATTTGCTGTGCATTTACAACAGCATGCTAAGATTTTGCCACCTATAGTAGTCCAAGTTTTATTTATTTTTTTCTCCATTGCCTGTTGGGACAGAGATTTTTTTTTTTTTTTTTTTTTTTTTAATCAATGATGATATCTAAGAATGTCGTGTGGGGAAAGAGATTTAATGGTGGTACCACTACTGGAAAGAGTGAATTTAGTTTCGACTTTAGAATTTGACTTGGGGGGAGGGTGTTAACAGCATTAAAAAGAAATTATGTACTCACCATAACGTTCCATGTGAGTTGGTCATCTTGCCTTCATTTTTACTGATGGGATCGGAGCCGATCCTTGGCTCCGACTTGGCCAGCTGCAAAAGCTTGAGGTCTTTAATCAGCTCGAGGCCAACTCCCTATCCCATGATGCACCCTGGTCTTCCTTCAGATCTTGTCTGCTCACAAATGACTACCTACTACCATTAATATGCCACTCTCAGAACTGGATAAGAGACAATGCACCATATAGCAAAGGGTGACGGACCTCAAGTAGACTGGATGGGGGTTGGAGGGTGGGACGTAAGAATGAAGGTGAGATGAACAACTCACATGGAACGTTATGATGAGTACATAACTTCTTTATGTGAAGTTGTTCGATCTCTCAGTTCATTCTCACTGATGGATATAGTCCCAAGCACCATCTTTCTCGGGAGGCTCACGGAAGAATGTTCCTCAGAAATGCGGAACCAAAGGAGGTCCTGTCCTTGGAGGCCTTGTCTACTTTGTAATGAGTGATAAAGGTATGAGGTCTTGACCAGGTAGCTGCTGCACAAATAGCATCTAATGGTAACCTTGCAAAAAAGGCTAATGAGGTTGAAACTGCTCTAGTAGAGTGGGCCTTTATTTTCTGTTGTAAAGGAGCATTCTCTGAACTATAAACGAAGGAAATGCAATTTGATAGCCATATTGACAAGGTTACTTTTCTCACTGGGGCACCTTTTTTTGACTCCGAAAAAGAAACAGAGCTGATCCATTGTTCTGAATTGCTTTGTTCTATCTAAATAAAATCGGAGTTGTCTATGAACATCAAGTTTGTGCAGCATGTTTTCATCCTATTTGTGTATGTAGGAAAGAAAACGGGCAACTCAATGTATTGGTTAAGATTCGTCTCTGAACAAACTTTTGGTAAGAAGGATGGATTAGTTTTTAGCGCAACTCTGTCACTATGGAAAATCAGATAGGGAGGTTTGATGGTCAAGGCCTGTAACTCAGAAATCTCCGAGCAGAAGTAATAGCTATAAAAAATATAGTCTTCCATGTGAGAAATGTCAAATGACAGGATGAGGCTGGTCCGAAAGGAGGTAATATAATTTGGGAGAGAACAAAATTTGGATTCTGTGGCATGGCTGGAGTTCTGGTTGGTGGTCTCAAATGAATGGTACCCTTAAGAAAGACCTTAGAGAGTCATGTGACATGACATTAGAACCTTGGAAGCCAAAATGAAAGTTTGAGATTGCTGCTAATTGAACTCTGATGGTAGCTGCAGCAGCTCCTTCGTTGAAAAGTTTAGTCAAAAATTTCAGTATAGATGGGATTGGAGCTAGGTAGGGATCAACATCATTCTCAGATGCCCATAAAGAAAATCTCTTCCACTTGCCAAGATATAAATTTCTGGTGGATGATTTATGAGAGGATGTTATAATATGCTGGGCCTCTGCTGAGAGGTTGTAAATCCTGGCTATTGTTGGAATTGGAGCAGCCAAGCTGTCAGTTTGAGGGAATGAAGAGAAGGATGAAGAGCCCACGATGAATGAGTCAGCAGATCCGGAACTGGGTCCAGCATCCAGGGTTCTTCCAAAAGATAAAACTGGAGGAAGGGAAACCAAATTTGCCAAGGCCAGTAAGGGGCTATTAAGATTATGGTCCTTCCTAGAGACTTTGCTTTCTGTAATACTTTGGGTATCAGAGGGAAGGGGGGAAAGGCATAAAGGAGACCCAGAGGCTAATTGTGCACCAGTACATCCCTTGAGGCATCCCCCGGTGGGGGGATTAGGGCAAAGTAGCTGCTGCATTTCATATTTGTTGGGGTTGCAAAGAGATCGCAGCAAGGCTGGCCGCCCCACCAGCAGAATATCTGCTCTACTTGTTTCTTTAGGGACCACTCATGAGGCAAAAGAATTTCCCTGCTTAGCTTGTCTATCGCACTGGACCTCCCCAGGATGTGCATTCTATCAGAAAGCGCTGGGTGGAATTTGCCCACTGTCATACTCTCAGAGCCTCTCGACACGGGGGATAAGATTTGGCTCCTCCTTGTTTGTTTATGTACCAGACCACTGACATGTTGTCTGTCTGAACTGCAATTGTTCCTAGAGGTAGAGAGTCTTGAAAGGACTGCAACGCTAGATGCACCGCTCTCATCTCCAGAACATTTATATGCAGATGAGCCTCGTGTTTCTTCCACATGCCTTGGGCTGCTTTTCCCTGATAATGCCCCCCCCTCCCCCCTATCAAGGAAGCGTCAGTGGTCACCGTGATAATGGGATTGGGTAGAATAGATGGACTGCCCCGAGTTACCTGTTGAGATGTCAGCCACCACTGAAGGTCCTTCTTGCACGTATTCATTATGGTGATTTGGTGTGACATTAGGAGTTCCTGAAAGGACAGTTGAGAGAATAGGAGCCATTGTAGAAATCGCACGTGCATTCGAGCGAGGGGAATGGCTTTGGTACCAGACCACTGACATGTTGTCTGTCTGAACTGCAATTGTTCCTAGAGGTAGAGAGTCTTGAAAGGACTGCAACGCTAGATGCACCGCTCTCATCTCCAGAACATTTATATGCAGATGAGCCTCGTGTTTCTTCCACATGCCTTGGGCTGCTTTTCCCTGATAATG
The DNA here is from genome assembly GCF_019279795.1 of Protopterus annectens. NCBI lineage: Eukaryota > Metazoa > Chordata > Ceratodontiformes > Protopteridae > Protopterus > Protopterus annectens. The sequence continues at coordinate 1,740,735,573 of NC_056731.1, forward strand.
CCCCCCCCCTCCCCCCTATCAAGGAAGCGTCAGTGGTCACCGTGATAATGGGATTGGGTAGAATAGATGGACTGCCCCGAGTTACCTGTTGAGATGTCAGCCACCACTGAAGGTCCTTCTTGCACGTATTCATTATGGTGATTTGGTGTGACATTAGGAGTTCCTGAAAGGACAGTTGAGAGAATAGGAGCCATTGTAGAAATCGCACGTGCATTCGAGCGAGGGGAATGGCTATGATTGCTGCCACCATTGACCCTAGCAATTTGAGTACCACTGAGACTGGGGCTTTTGTCCTTGGAAGCAAGTCTAATATTTGTTTTCGTAAGAGGCAAACTCTTTCTGGAGGCAGACAATGTCATTGAAACTGTGTTTAGTTCTGCTCCTATAAAAATGGTCTGTTGCGATGGCGATAAGGCAGATTTTTCTGAGCTGATGGTAATCCCCAACTGACTGCAGAGATTTAAAGTTGTGTACCTCGCCTGAATGAGTTGATACTCGGTGGTGGCAGTGAGGATCCAGTAGTCTAGATATGGCAACACCTGGAATCCCAAACGTCTCAGGTGAGTGGTGACTATTGCCTTATATTTGGTGAACACTCTGGGGGCTGTAGTGAGACCAAAGCGCAGAACGGAAAACTGATAATGGCTGGCTCCCAGCCAGAAGCTTAGATGATCCCTAGATGGCCTGTCCATGTTTATGTGGTAGTACGCATCCTGAATATCTATAGAGCACATCCAATTGTCTTTCCCCAGAAAGGGGAGTATTGACTGAAGTGTGACCATCTGGAACTTCGTCTTTTTTACTGACTTGTTTAGTCTGCTGAGGTCCAGAAAAGGTCTCCAGTCCCCTGTTTTATTTGGAACTAAAAAGAACCTTGAGTAAGTTCCGTATCCTCTCTGGTTTGCTGGGACTGGCTGGATGACTCTTTTCTCCAGCAAACTTTGGACCTCTAAGACTGCTTGTTCCCTGTGACTTGGTGGAATGTCTTGGATTTTTTTCACGAGAGGGGGTGGAGTGGCAAAGGGAATTGAGTATCCTCTGGATATTATGCTTTGTACCCAGTTGTCTTTTGTTATTTTTAGCCAGGTGTCTAGGTACAAAGAAAGGCGTCCCCCGACTGCCTCCAGAGATGAACAGTCGGGCCTCCTTTCAGGAGCGCTGATAGGGCTTGCCAAAGAACTGATCTCTGTTGCCCTGGTTCTGCGGACCCCCTTTGCTGTGTGGGCGACATCTTCTGTTATTACCCCCTCGTCTGCTTCTAGAGGGGGTTTTACCACGAGTGTCCTGGAAAGATCCATGAGATTTACGGAACCATATCCCCCCCCTCCCTTTGGGGTAAGGTCTATTCGGGGTAGAATAGAAGTACTCCGATGGCAGACAAGGTCTTTCAGTCTTTTTCACCCCTGGTAAGTGTTTCCCCTACCTTGAACCGTCAAAGGGGGTGTTAATGAAGGAAGACAAAGGATTCTGCAAAGGAACATGAGTGCATCCAGGAATGTCTCCCAAGACAATTCCTGTACCCGCTGCTCTGCTCGTACCATCAGCTGCATATGATAACAGATGCATGGACAAGTTCACAATCGAATTAAGAGTGGAGAGCTGGGAAGTTACCTTGTCCGAAACCTCTGCAGCTACTGAACCCTGCAGGGTGTCTCCCAGCTCCTCTCTGATAATTCCTTCTTGGTGGCTGCTGCCACCACCACCATAGCATCAACAGGCACTCCTTTAGTAAGATAAGCTCTATCTTGAGGGCAAGTTTAAATTTATTAGGCCCCCTGGGTACAGGCTCCATGGTGTCTGGGGACTCCCATGCCCTTCGAGTGAATAATTCAAGCAACTCATCAAAGGGTGGAGACACCCAAGAAGTGGAGGGTTCAGACCCAAAAGCCTTCAGGAGGACTGACTCAATCAGTAGGGTTAAGGGATTTCCAGCCACCCCTTTAAGAATTTCTAAGATACTTTCAAAAAAGATATCTTCTGAGGGGGACCGTGGGGGACCCTTCTGACTCATCCAAGTCAGTATCCGAAGTGACGGACTCCTGTGGGGAGTCCAGATGCTTCCTCTTGCAAAGTCTCTTCCTAGGCACCTCTTCAGTGGGAGCTTCTGGAAAGATCTTGGAAGAGCATGGCTCACCAATGGGGCTTCCTAAGGCTCAGGATCTCTATGCTTTAATGGAGCATGTGATATAGAGGCAGACACCAGTGCTTTGAGGGAGGGAGCTGCCGGGACTGATGGAGTGGTCGTCGGAGTGGACAAAGCACTCTTCACAGCCTCGAAGGCCCCTTGGTCCCAATGACAGGAATCCCACGGATCCGATGATTCGATAGAAACTGTCTGTGCCGGTACAGAGGGCTCCAAGCCAGAGGTCGGGGCCAAACTCACTCGAGCCGAAGCCCTAAGAGGTAAAGTCAGTACAGACAAGCCGGTCCCACTATCCTCCCTGGACCCAACCGGTGAGTGTCGACTCTGAGATCCTTCGGTCAGCGCCGAAGACATCAGGGCAGTCTGTGCCAAAAAGCCTTGAGTAGGTGCTGGTCCCGAAGGTTTCGCGATCATCAGTTCCACGTTCTCCGGCTCTGAAATATCCATGCAGATTGGAGGAGGAACAAAAGATGTTGGGGAAACTAAAGTCTGCTCTGAAGCCCCTGGGGTCGGTGCCGATAAAATTTTTGTCAGTGCCGGTATCTGTAGAAACTTCTTCACCACGCGGTCCACATCCAATTCAGACAGTCTTCTTGAGGGCCGTGAAGAATGTGACGAAGCCACTGATTGTAAAATGTAAATTTGTAATTTAGTAGATACCGGTTCCAAGGTCGGGGACCAGCTTCTAACCACGATGACAGTTGGTTCCAAAGGCTGTGGAACAAATGTCGAAGCTTTACTGGAGGCTGATTTTGTAGTCGATGGACTCTTCATCATTTGCGTAGGCTTTCTGGAGTGCTTGTCAGACTTATCCAGTGATTCTTGGAAGGAGGATTTTAAAAGACCCTTATCGATAAGTTTTCTTTTCCTTTCATGCAACACTCGGGAGCTAAAAGAGTGGCATATAGCACAGCTTTCCTGCAAGTATACTTCACCCAAACAGTAGACACATTCAGTATGTCCATCAGTAATAGACATCTTTTGCCCACATCTTGAGCATTTTTTTAATCCAGACTTGGATTTTTCCTTTTCCTGATTAGATATAGTATCAGGGGTCTACGACTAATGACCGAAACGACGATTCCCTGACAGAATATTCACCGACGCGAGATGACCGACAGGTAAGTTTACCGACAGGGTTATTTGCCGACAGTGGAAAGACCGACAAGGGAATGTGCGATCGCGACCCGGTAAGTGTGCGATGGTGACGGAGTTAGGAGCGGTCAGGTAAGTGCTCGAGATTGTGGGATGTCGGGTTAGGCTGTGGGAAAGGTGAGTGTGTGTTTGTGTCGGAGGTATGGTTCGGGTAAGGTAAGTGTGTGTTAGTGAGGGACTGTAGTTTAGGGACGGGTTAAGTGAGTTAGGGTTAGGGTGCAGGTAGGTGATGTGTGCGTTAGTGTCGGAGCTTGGGCTAGGGGTGGGTTAAGTGAGTTAGGGTTAGGGTGCAGGTAGGTGATGTGTGCGTTAGTGTCGGAGCTTGGGCTAGGGGTGGGTTAAGTGAGTTAGGGTTAGGGTGCAGGTAGGTGATGTGTGCGTTAGTGTCGGAGCTTGGGCTAGGGGTGGGTTAAGTGAGTTAGGGTTAGGGTGCAGGTAGGTGAAGTGTGCGATAGTGTCGGACCTTAGGGTTAGGGTTTGGGTCAGGGCTAGTGTGTATGCTATGTAGTGTAGTGTGTTGTTTACTTTCCGTGTGTCGGTGTAATAATGTTCGGTGTTTTGCGTTGTCGGGTTTGTGTGATGTCGGTTATTTGGCGTCGGTGAGTTTTGTGTCGGGGAATCGTCGTGTCGGTGTTTAGTAGTAGACCCAGTATCAGACACAAATATATACTCAGTACAAAAAATACCAACACTAATACTTCACAGCAACTATTGCCCTGTAAATAAGAGGGCTCTAACTCTAAGAAAATTTAACTATTAGTGTAAATTTAAGCTAAGTTAAACTATCCGCCCTCTAAGAAAGAAGGGCTCTAATTTAACAGATACACACACACAATATAATGCTAGAGATAGGGAGAAGAAAGGCCTAAAAACACGGCCACTAACATCGAACTAACTTAACTACAGAAGTAACAAACTGCATTATCTATGCTTTAAACTAACTACCTAAATAACTAACTAACAAGCTAAACTAATTTAAGCACTTACATAGCAGAAAGAGAAAGTTTTTCACTGGCCACAGCTGGTGAACGTCCAATCAAGTTGCAGCAGCAAACGAGATCTGGGGGAAGACCAGGGTGCATCATGGGATAGGGAGTTGGCCTCGAGCTGATTGAAGACCTCGAGCTTTTGCAGTTGGTCGAGTCGGCTCCGAACCCATCAGTAAGAATGAACAGCGAGACAGAACTTCACATTTTTTTTAGGGCTTAGTAGAAGTATAGTATGGGCGATGCGGTGGTGGTGCAGCAGTTAACGTTGTCTCCTTACAGCAAGAGATTCTCAGGTTCTATTCTCGGCTGGGGTGCCTTTTGTGCAGAGTTTCCATGTTCTCCCTGCATTTGAGTGGGTTTCCTCAGAGTACTCTGGTTTCCTCCCACATTCTAAAGACATATGTCTGGAGTCTCTCTCCCTGGGCTTCCGCTTAAAATAGGCTCTGTCCTAGTCTGACTTTCCCAGTCAACAAATGCTAAATAAATAAATAAATAAAAATAAAGGCTGGATTGTTTGGGCCATGCTTCAATGAGAGCTGAGTAATTTTCTGAAGCACAGAGATTGTTTTGGCTGTGCAGATAACAGCTGAATCATTACTGTAGTAGACAATGGCTGAGGCAGTGGTGGCTTAAGGAAGGTTGTTGATGGATATGTTGAAAAATAGGGAGGTAATTACTGAGCTTTATGGAACTCCAGCTAGTATTGGAATAAAGGTAGATTTGGATTATTGCCATCTTACACATCAGGTCCTATTAGTGAGGCAGGTATTACACCAATCTATGGCTGAAGGGCAGAGACCAAGGGATGAGAGTATGCAGTACAGTTTGGAGTGAGAGACTGCTTGAAGCATTAGTCAAGGAAGGCTGATGACAAAAGGTAATTGTTACGTCTGTATTTTGTCAGTGGTGTTAAGGAAAGACAGAGCAGTGTTAGTGCTGTATGAGGGGCAAAATCCACTTCTGGATCTAAGAGGAGGCTGCTGTTTGCAAGTTAGGTTAGGAGTTGAGAAAGGAATCGTTTTTCAAGGATCTTAAAAAACAGAGTATGTCAATGGTTCTGAAGTTGGAGAGCTCAGTAGAGGGACCATATTTGTGTTTTACCAAGATATGGGTTTGCATCCATGAGATAAGAAACAAGGATTTCTTTATACATCTGCTTAGAAGAATAGAAACAGGGTGCACACTGGCACCAGCATCAAGTTCTGTAGGGTGGCTGTCTGTGGCTAGACTGGTTGGTTTTAGTTTTATGAGATACTGCTTAATCGTGGAGGTGGGTACAGACTACAGAGAAAAGTAGTTAAGATTAGTAGGTGGACAATTCGTTAAGACTGAAATGAAGTTTAATTTAGTAAGGGCTGTGACTACATCAATGAAATGGCTATCATCCCTTTGTTGCAAGTATGCTTCTCAATGTTTGAAATTGTTACATAAAAATAAGCTATGTTCTTATCATAACGTTCTATGTTTGTCCTTCATCTCACCTTCCTTCTTTCTGTCTAGGGTTCGGAGCCAAACTCAGACACATACTATAGCTCGAAAAGTCTTTACTGGTTCGAGGCTAACCCCTATCCCAACATGCCTAGCGGTAGATACCCAGATCTCATTTATGATGACCAACCACTAGACAAAGCAGGTAAAATAATAATCAATTTACCAAAAAGTTACCATAGCATATAATCCCCTTGCAACAGGAAGAAGGCATAACAAGAGAGGGGACAAAGATTATATCTAAGCAGCTGGAGTGACAGCAGAAACTCAGCCAGTGTAGCCAAAAGAAGGGAAATCCTCTCGATCATCCAGGAAGGGGGAAGGAGGGAGGGACGCAAGAAGGAAAGCAAGATGAAGGACAACAAACATGGAACATTATGGTAAGAACATAACTTCTTTATGTTATGTTGTCCTTATCTCGCCTTCCGTCTTTCTGTTTAGGACAGTCTCCCCATCACCTAAATTCTGGGTGGCTCACTGGAAAAAACTCTTCAGAACTGTGGAACCAAAGGATGCCCTGTTCTGGGAGGCCACGTCCACTTTGTAATGAGTAATGTAAGTATGGGGGTTAGTCCATGTTGCTGCTGCACAGATAGAGTCTAGATGTAGTCTAGCTTGAAAAGCGATAGAGGTAGCCAAAGACCTAGTCGAGTGTCCTCTAATCTTTTCCGGGATTTTCAAGTTTCGTGAGTCATAAATATATGTGATGGTGTTCGAAAGCCACTTTGACAAGGTTACTTTAGAAACCTGATAATCTTGCTTCTTCTCTGAAAAGGATATAAATAATTGGTCTGACTTTCTAATGTCCTTGGTTCTATGTAAATAAAAGCGAAGCTGGCTATGTACATCCAATTGATGGAGCTTATACTCTGCCTTGTTGCCATAATTGGGGAAGAAAACAGGAAGTTCAATGGACTGATTCAAACTGTACTCTGAACATATTTTTGGCAAAAAGTAAAGATTAGTTCTGAGAGAGACTTCCTTTGTGGAAAATTAGATAAGGAGGGCGAATGGAAAGTGCCTGTAACTCTGAAATCTGCCTGGCTGATGTAATGGCAATCAAGAAAAGGGTTTTCAATGGCAAAAACTTTAGAGGACAAGAAGAAGCTGGCTCAAAAGGGGGAAGAATTAGAGCTGCTAAAACTAAATTTAAATCCCACAGAGGGGGAGGTTCTTTTATTGGGGGTCTGAATAGGGCAGTACCTCGTAAGAAGGCCTTGCAAAGTTTATGTGACATGACATTAGAACCTAACTGTCCTAAGTGAAAATTGGAAATGGCAGCCAGTTGCACCCAAATCATAGCTGCAGCTGCTCCTCGTTCAAAGGTTTCAGCCAAAAAATCAAGAATCTTTGAAATAGGTTCAGTAAAGGGATCAAGCTCATTCTTTTTTGCCCAATAAGAGAACTTCTTCCATTTACTAGCATAGTTTCCTGATAGTGGGTTTGTGAGAAGAAACCAAAATGTGTTGAACCACAGGGGAGATTTCTGGAAGCCTGGCTAGAACTTGAAGTGGAGAAACCAAGCTGTCAACTTGAGAGTTTGTATGGCGGGGAGGGGAGCAACGATGTGTCAGGAGGTCTGGAACTGGGTCCAAAATCCATGTCTCCTCTTGCAGGTGATGCCAAAGAGATCACAGCATGGCTGGCCCCATCTGCGAAAAATCAGATCCACAATTTCCTGTTTCAGGTACCACTTGTGAGGCATAAGAATTGCCCTGCTGAGCTTGTCCGCTATCACTTTGGATTTTCCCAGGAAGTGCGTCACAATCAGAAAATGTTGGGAAGACACCGCCCACTGCCATACTCGTAGAGCCTCACGACACAAGGGATAAGACCTGGTTCCACCCTGTTCGTTGATATACCACACAACTGACATACTGCCCATCTGTACTGCTATAGTCCCTGAAGGAAGAGACTCAAAGTGCTTGCAATGCCAAGAGCACCACCCTCATCTCCAGGACATTGATGTGTAAATGGTACTCGTGTGGTTGCCAAGTCCCTTCAACAGTCTGTCCCAGATAATGCCCCCCCACCCCATCTGGGAAGCGTCAGTGGTCACTGTGACTATGGGCTGGGGGGTCATGAACGGTCTGCCTAGGGTGACCTGGGGGGAGTTGAGCCACCACTGCAGATCCCTCCTGCAGGACTCTGTTATTGAAATCAGGTGTGACATTGGTAGATCTTGGAATGACCACTGAGTAAAAAGGAGCCACTGCAGAATTCTCATATGGAAGTGCACCATAGGGACCAAAGTAATTGCTTCCGCCATAAAGCCCAAGACATTCAGTATGTACCGTGCCTGAATTCTCTTTTTAGCCATGAGTACTGAGGCTTGTTGACGAATGGTAGAGACCCTTTCTTGAGGAAGCCTCGCTATCATGTCTCTTGTATTTAATTATGCCCCTATAAATGTAATACACTGAAAAAGCAACAAGGCAGATTTTTCGTAATTTATGGTGATGCCTAGTTGTGCACAAGTGTGAATTGTGTGGTCCCGCACTTTTATCAGGTGATGCTCAGTGGTGTAAGTAAGGAGCCAGTCATCTAGATACGGAAACCCCTGGAATCCTAGATGCCTCAGGTGAGCCGTAACTACTGCTATGCATTTGGTGAACACCCTGGGGGCTGTGGTGAGACCAAAGGGCAGAGCTCTGAACTGATAATGACTGGCCCCCAGCCGGAAGTGTAGATATCTCCTGGATCGCCTGTTCATTTTTATATGGTAGTACACATCCTGGAGATCGATAGAGCACATCCAATTGTCGTGACCCAAAAAGGGAAGAATGGACTGCAGTGCCACCATCCAGAACTTTGCTTTTTTGACTGATTTGCTTAGTCTGCTGAGATCCAAAAATGGACCTCCAGCCCCCTGTCTTTTTTGGAACTAAAAAGAACCTTGAGTAAGTTCTGGATTTGATTTGGTCTGCGGGGACTTGCTGGATGGCTCTTTTTTGTAGCAACCTTCATACTTCTAGGTTTGCCTGATCCCGAAGACTGGGTGGAACATCTGGGATTTATCACTGTGCTCTTTTGGGGGGGATGCTTGGGAGAAGGGAATTTTGTAATCCCTGGATATTATGGACTGTACCCATGCATCTTCTGCTATCATCTGCCAGGCTTTTGGGTACAGAGATAATCTGCCCCCGACTGCCTCCAGATGTGGACAGCCGGGCAACCCATCAGGGGTGCTGGAAGGGCCTAGCAGAGAAAGTATCCCTCTCGCCCTGCTGCGGACCTCCATGTCGCGAGACTGGCATCTCCCATTATTTCCTCCTCTGCCCCTCGGGGAATTTTCTCCACGTGTGTCAGGCGAAGCTCCCTGGGATTTCTGGAACCACATCTTACCACTCTTTTGACCTTTGGGGTAAGGTCTCCAGGGAATGGAAAAATGTACTCCCACGGCAGAGAGAGTTTTGCCATCTTGTTCACACTTGGTAAGAGTTTCTTACTTGAGGCCCTAACAAAGAAGAGCCATCAAAGGAGGTGTTTGTAAAGGAGGACTTGAAGGGCTCCGCAAATTGACAGATTCATCCAGGAGTGTCTCCACAGAACAACTTCTGTGCCTGCAGCCCTACTCGCGCCATCCTGCATAAGAAATCAGGCACATGGAGGAGTTAACAATTGAGGTCAAGGTCGCAAGCTGGTTAGCCATCTTGCTCGCTGCTCCCTCAGCTGTAGGATCCTGAAGGGTATCTCCTAACTCCTTGAGGAGATCCCTCTGAAGTCTCGTAAAGTGTGATAAGTAGTTCAGCAACCTGAGTGTAAAGGCTGCTAACGAAAACATATGCTTCCCGTACCTGTCCATCGTCTGGGACTCCTTGTTAGGCGGATGGACAGAAGAGGAAGTTTCTGCAAGTTCCTTCTTGGTGGCTGCTACCACCACCATAGAATCAAGAGGCACTCCTTTTGAAAGAAATGGTTTGTCTTCAGGGGCAGTTATAAATTTATTGGGCCTCCGTGGAACTGGTTCCATGGTTTCTGGAGAGCTCCACGACTTTCGACTCACTACAGCTAAAAGTGGGTCAAAAGGCAGAGACACCCAAGAGGTGCAGTGTCAGGAACCAAAAACGTCCAGGTACACAGACTCACCCTCAGAAGGGGAAAGGGACATCCAGTTACCTCTCTAAGGAGTTCCAGGATGTCTGAAAAAGAGACATCCCCAGAGGGGGACCGTGGGGACCCTTCTGACTCCTCCAAGTCTGTGTCTGAGGTGATGGACTCAGGAGAGTCCAAATGCTTCCTCTTGCATTTTTTCTTCTGAAGAACCTCCTCTGAGGCATGCTCAGGGGAGGTTTTGGAAGAGGTGGGGTCACCCAATGGGAAATCCTGGGGCATAGCTTCCCTACGCTTTAGGTGGAGGGGAAGTTCCAAGGCAGACACTGGTTTAGAAGGGGATGGAGCCGACTGTGGAGCAGTCTCTGCAGACAGCACACTCATCACCTCAAAGGCAACGGGGTCGCAGATGGAGAGAGACTCCGGCTCCGAAGAACCGGGAGACCTCCTCCAAACCAAGGGCGATGGCTCCGAGGTTGATGTAGGAGCCAAGCTCACCTGCGCCGAAGCACTGAGAGGGAGAGGGGGGTCAGACAAGGGTCCGATGCCACTCCCCATCGGCCCCCAGATCCATTGACAGACAGAAGTATCAAGGAGATCAGAGCAGTGGTCGGAACTGATAAACCTAGGGTTGTCGGAACCAAAGGTTCTACCACCATGACTTCCATGCACTCCAGATCCAGAATGGATGCAGTCGGAGGAGGAATCGATGAAAAAAATGGTTGGGCAGACGGCACCACTTCCTTCTGGGCTGGGCTCGATAACAATTGAGCAAATACCGGTGTCTTGGGAAGCCTCTTCACCACCCTTTCTTCATCATCCGAAAGGCACCTGGATGACCGAGAGGAGTGTGCAGAAGACCGGTGACTACCTACCACAGATTGTAAAATGGGAGACTGTGGAACAGATCTCACCGGCTCCAAGGAAGGGGACCTAGATCCTTTATGAGTCCGGGACAGCTCCGAGACTGCTGATGTAGCTGCTGGAGAGAGAGTCTTCTCGGAGCCAACTGTCCGCTCCGAAGGCTTGGAAGGCTTGTCTTCAGATTTGGTCAGCACCAAAGATGGAGCCGACAAAGATGCAGGTTTGGCGTCCTGTTTTTTTGCAGGCTGAGTTTCTCCAGATGCAGCTTCAAAAGGGGTTTTTAATAAACCTTGTAGAATAAGCTTGTTTCATCTCTCTTGCAGGACTCGTGCACTAAAGCCATGACAAATGGAACACGAATCCTGCAGGTGAACAGCCCCTAAACAGTACACGCAACTCATGTGCCTGTCCATAAGGGACATTTTTTGGCAACACGAGTCACATTTTTTAAACTCTAATGGCTTAGGATCCTTGGACATGGTAATACACAAGTTAGCCAAAAAATTACAGTAACTGACAAAAAAACACAACTTTTTTTTTTTTTTTTTTACAACACAAGAGAAAGAAAGAGGAGGTAACCTCTAAGTTAAATGGCTACTTCCCCTAAGGAAAGAGGAGCCTCTAACTAAAACGGCTTCTCCTGAAAGAAGAAAGGAGGGACAGAAAAAAGGGGAAAGCCCTCTAACTTAAACGGGCTGCTGATAGGGATTACAAAGGTAAGGTAGGCCCTCGGACATGATGGCCACAACAAAAGCAACAACAAACAGCCGAAGGTTTTAGAGGGGGGTAGCAGCATATAGGAAAAAATTAGACCAACACTACCAGTATACCAAAAACTATCTGAAAACAGTCACAATATTCAAAGTTTAGCACAAGAAAGAAAGTACTTAGTCGACGCTGCAAGCGGCAAACGAGATCTGGGTAGCTACCGCTAGGCATGTTGGGATAGGGGTTAGCCCCGAGCCAGTAAAGACTTTTCAAGCTATAGTATGTGGCCAAGTTGGAGACGAGTTTGGCTCCGAACCGCAAACAAAAAGAAGGAAGATGAGATAGGGACAACATAACATTGCATATAAAATAAGCCCGCAATATGATACGGGGATCTGTGCTCTACCCAGTAAATAAATAAAAGACACGCTCTGTGTTGAAGTTACCATCAGTGGGTAGGGGGTTGCGTTGGGCAGGATTTTTTCCAGGTTTCATTACCGATGGTTGACCTGAAGTTTTATAATGTAGGTCCTGAAGACTGGTAAAATAGTTCTTCATTACAGGTGAGTTATGGTTTTGTTATATTTTGTAGGTTACTAAAGGATTGGCAGATTGCAGGAATTTTGTTGATTCACCAGGCACTCCATCCTTTATCTTTGCATTTCTTTAGTTATTTGGATGAGAGTGTTAGCCAGGGAGCAGGATTAGGATTTAACTCTTTTCTTCCTGAGTGCAGCTTGCTGGTTTTGAATGTTAGAAAGTTGACCAGTGAAGTGTTGTTTAGTGTTGTCCAAGGGGAGATATTTTAATATGCTCCAACTTTAGGCTATAAAAGTGTTAATAATGATATTTTTGCTGAATTTAAATTCCTAAAGACGTTAAATAAGACTAATTTGGAGGATTTACTGAGTGTGAGCATGGCATATGAGGGAAGGTGGACATTAACAGAGCAGTAAAAGTCTAGACTGGGTTGTGTTTTCTGGATTAGTGGTAATGATCTAGTCTAGATTTGTTTCAGTACTACTGACTTTGTTGAATTTAACAGGGACACAGATTAGTTGGGTGAAGTTGTACAGATGCCAGCAGGGAAGGGGGGGTTCATTTGGCATGTGTAGGATAAACAGTCAAGATTACATTAGCATCCCCTACAATGCTGGTTTCACGGGATATATTAGCTGAAGTCATTAAAAGTATATATTTGATTGTGGATAGACTGATGGTACCGTTTGAAGGAATCTAAAGAATTATGGTACAAAGTGTTTTATGGCTGTTAATTTGTAAGGCCTTTGCCAGAATTTTAGCAGTGGAGAAAGAGGGAATTGTTTTGGAATAGAAAGTTGCTTGTAAATATAACTGCTATGTCACCTGTTTGAGGAGTTAGTCAAGTCTAAGAATACTGTAAGCTCAGTGAAAGTTCAACAGAAATGTCTGGTCTCAAATCAGGTTTCAGTTAGCATGAGGATATCATGGCTGTGGAGGAGAAACTGGATACAAAGTGATTCTAGTTTGTTGCATGGGCTTCTGTTGTTAAGGTAGAATAGTTTATATTAAGAGTCGAGGAGTGACTAGTGGTAATAGTGTTAGAATCACTAGATGTTAAACTATAAGATGCTGTAGATCTGGACCCGAGTTAGGATAAACATCTCAGATGAGTACTAGTTGAATCTGTATAGGGTAAGTAGTATGAAAATGGGTTTCAGTATATATTTTGCTGTACAGAAGTACTCACTAGATTTGATAGGAATGTGGAGTTGTTTCAGGAAGTCTACAAAGGTTAAGCAAGAGAGAGATGGCATGATGTTACAGTACAGTGAAGTAAGTGCATGCATATATGAATATGAATGTTGCTGGGAGGTTATACAAGGGCAAAGTGCTAAGAGATGGTTATAGATAGTTGTAACACAGGAAAAGTAAGTGGTATACAAGGAGCATATTGGAGTGAAGTAGATAAGTGAGAAGAAGCAGAGGTAGTGAAGATATTGGGTGCATATTACAGGTGATGTGGGTGTTGGGGAATTAGGAGTTTATTGCAAGAAAGAAAGGAAGGAATAGTGTGAAAGAGCAGGGACAGTGTTTGACAAGTTAAGTTGTACCGAGAGGTCAGGGCTGTAGTGTGCTGTGTTATGGTACTTGGAAGTATGGGAGCTTAAAATTAAGAGTGAGAAACTATAAAGGGATGCGTTTGGTTGGAGGGCAATGAGGGAAAAATTCTGGTGTAACAAAATAGAATGTTGGGCAGTAAAGTGCCCAAAATTGTTTGGTTACAGCAACATGTTTTCAGTACGGCAGAGGAGGTTGGGATATATAACTTACTGCAGAGATGTTGAGTTCCCTTGATGAGAACAATGGTGACTGCTGGGATTGTTAAAATTTGCTTGGGGTGTAATTAGTAAAAAAAAAAAATGTGGGTGGGTAGGAACAAGGTGGTAACAAATGAATATTAATGGCAACATGGTACTACATACTAGCTAATATTTATTATGGAAAACAGCAGTGTTGTACAGCTGCAACGCATATAAGAGTTTACATGATAAGAAAACTCTAGTCTAGTAATTACAGTGAAGTACAGCAATATTGTCAGACCAAAAGAAAACAGGTGTTTACACTGCTGTGTGAAACAGTGAGATGCATCATTTTTCTGTACTGTACAAACCTTGCCATATGGCAGACAACACAGTGAAAGATACGGCTATAATAAAGACTACTTCAAAAAACAGCATACCGGTAGGAAAAAAAGTTATATACGCAGCATTTAAACACATCAAGGCAGTAAATAAACTGCAGGAACAAACCACTTACTTGTCTGACCTACAGCTACTAGAAGTAAACTAAGATCTCTTCAAAGGCGGACTGGGAAGAGGTGATATAAATACTTTACAGAATAAAAAGATATTTGTATGGGAAGGGTGGGGTCTGAATTAATAGAAGCTAACTTCTAACAAGTGAGAATCAGGTCTGGGCCCAATCAAGGGAGAGCAGCAGGAGACAACTGTCTTGTATTTACAAAGCACTGTGGGGACTCGCAGCGCCAGCTGGATGAATATGTCAATATGTGTTCAACACAGAGTTGTACACTATACCTGACAGTTTGAGTTCCTGTCTCTTAATCCACGATGCTGAAAACATTACATGTATATGTGTATGCATTTTGCGCATGCGCAGACACATACATATATATATATATATATATATATATATATATATATATATATATATATATATATATATATACACACACACACACAAACGCACACACATTTAAATGCACATAGTATATAATGCATACTTTAAAATCACACACGTCTGCCTTCACAGCCGTCAGATTTCATGCAATCAGATTTCAGACTTCAGGAAAGCAAAGGCAGGGTGTCAATGTGACAATGTGCCTGTAATGCAGTCAAGCAGATGAAAGAAGAAATGTTAACCTGCATTAAAAAGCAACACACTGGAATGTTACAACAAAGGTGAACAGAATATGTTCAAACTTAACAAGTGTGTACAAGTTTCTGTATATTTATTAATTTAACATAAATATTGCTGCTTCTGTTATCCATATTATTCTGAACATCATGTTATGCTATTTAACAAGTATGAAGTCACCTTGGAGTAATAAATAGAAGGCCACAATGGATCACAGCAATCTGAAAGATTACTAAACTACCAAATTTAACCAAAATCTGCATTGTGATTATTACATATTACTGCACAGTACAACTCCTCTAATATAATGTATATAAGCACTGGTAATCTAGGTAACACAGGAATCACTTTGGAAGGAAACAGATCATAAAGCTGCAGATAAAGGATTATCTGCATACCCCTATTATTTTACAGCTAGAAACAAGATATTCATTTTCAAGTGTTTAAGCACTGTTACTCAAAGCATTCATGTATGTTAGTTCTCTGGCTGGAGCTGAAAGTTAAAGCTACATTACTGGCATTTGAGACCATCTCTGCTTGTATTTGTTTCAAAGTCTTTATTTCTGCAAATTGTGTCTGTACACCTATTAAGTTTGTACCTAGCAGCCATTTATTGATTTTCAAAGACTACACCTTCACTCGGTTTCTTATATCCAAACCCTCAGGGGACAGCAGATTTGGACTCCATCTATCACATTTACAGATACTGGCAAAACACACAGAGCACAGCATAGCAAAATATATTAGTTTACTTATTACGCTACAGCTGTAATCTCTCTCTCCCTGCTTTAAGATTCTGGCACACTTTCCTTTTTTAATTTTTTCCCCCCACAAATGTTCAGAATTTAATACTGAAGTACATTTCAACATGGCATAATAATTAAAATCTCTTAACTCTCCCTGAAAATATAATATACTGCAAGTGGGGGTTGTTTCAATACAAGTGAGTGCTTTGAATGTTGATAGCTTCAGGCTAATTCCTTACTTCTCTCATGCTGCACTAAATCATTTCTAAACATATAGCATTTTTTGTTGACCAGTTAATCTGCACATCTAGGAAAAGTCAGCTGTCATTTACAACTGCTTGTCATTTATAAACAAAAAAAAAGTTTAGAATGGCAAATTTTTATATTAGTTTTCATTCTGCAATTATTTCAACGCACAGCTTCAGCTGAAAAACTGATACTAATGGCAAGATACTTGCTCGGCATACCACATGAATATATTCCACTGTTTCCAGTTGCATTTCTAAAACTGAAACACAAGGATGAAAACATGTACTACACCATGATTATGAACAAAAGCAGTCTACCACATACATAGTTATCAAATAGTGTACTAATATAGCAATAACCCACTTCTGGGTGTGGGTAATGCTGGATTTACCCACGGTTGGCATAGTTTGGTCACGAGGGCGAAGCCCGAGTGGCCAAACAAAGCCAACCATGGGTAAATCCCAGCATTACTCACACCCAGAAGTGGGTTATTGCTATTATACAATGACATTATTTAAGAAAAAAAATAATTACTTTTCTTAAATAATGGCATTGTATAATGCCTCCTTGCTGCCCTTCCGCAGCTGTCTGGTATTCTGCGGCAGTTCTGATATACTGCGCATGCGTATGCCTACGCAGTACATCAGAGCGGTGGGCAAAAGCAATGGAGAAAGCAAGATCTCCGTTGCTTTTTACTGTTTCGCTATGTTAAATGGGTTTAACACAGCGAGACAGCTTTAAAAAAAGCAACAGAGAATCTCCGTTGCTTATTTTAAAGCTGTCTCGCTATGTTAAACCCATTTAACATAGCGAGACAGTTTGAAAGCAACGGAGAAAGCAAGATCTCCGTTGCTTTTTACAAACTGTCTCGCTATGTTAAATGGGTTTAACATAGCGAGATAGCTTTAAAATAAGCAACGGAGATCTCCGTTGCTTATTTTACAGCTGTCTCGCTATGTTAAACCCATTTAACATAGCGAGACAGGTTTAAAAAAAAAAAGCAACGGAGAAAGCAAGATCTCCGTTGCTTTTTACACAATGTCTCGCTATGTTAAAGAAGCTTAACATAGCGAGACAGCTGTAAAAAAGCAACGGAGATCTCTGTTGCTTTTTTTAAACCTGTCTCGCTATGTTAAACTCCTTTAACATAGCGAGACAGTGTTTTAAAAAACTTATACTAATGGAAAAGTCCGGCGACGGACCTTTTCCATTAGTATAAGTCGATGATAACGCACACTGACCAATCAGTGTGCACGTTTTGGAATATTAATGGGGGGTCATGGTATAATAAGCCTTATTCTTTTGCAACAAAAACAATAAATGAAAGCAGTGTCACAAGAAAAATATTCTTTTGACACAGGTCTGGGACACAGCCAGGAAGAAACATTATGGGCTTATGGCTGCTTTGTCAAGACAATCTTGAGAAAGACTAACTACACATTACTATATTTTTGTAGGATGATTTAAAGAATGTACAACTGTCAAAATACAGCAGCTGGGAGAAATCCCAAGGTGAATTTGGTATTTTCTGGTTACACTACAGGATGTTCTAAGCAGATAATACCTACAAAATGCTATAACTGCTGAAAGTTAGTGGGCATCAGAAACCATGCACTGTTACTATAAATAAACCAAAACATGCATAGCGGACAGGCATACTGCATAAGCAGAAGAAAGCAAGCTATACCAAGCACTGTACCCAACAGTATGGACATGCAAAACGTAAACCAGTGGTTAACAATTTTCAACAGGGAGGCTTACTGATTCTTTTCAGAAACACATTAACTTTCACTTGTGTGCACTCATTTTTTGTATCTACTCTAGCTAGTTCTAAAAACATCTAATCACACATCACACCTGTCCCAGCAACATTTACCTGTAACTGACAACTCAATTAAACATAAGTTTATAACACGAAGTAAAACATATCAAGTTACAGCCAAGTGAAGCAAAGTAAAACAAAAAAAATCCTTGTTTTCCCGCCTCTCCTCGACTAGTTTAGACCAGTATACAGGCTTTGCTGTATTCTGGGCTGTGGTGTATTTCCTGTGTTGTCCATTGCCTTACTTGGATAGAAGGAAGTTTCTTTGCTCACCAGTGGGAGTGGGGAGCCTTGAGCAGCCTATCTGTCCCTGAAGGAGTGACCTCAGCACAAGAGCTTGTAGTAATTGGTTGTTTTGGACCATTTCTAGCTCTTCTGAAGTTCCCTGTTTAAAATCCGCATTTGCGCGTTTGTGCGCATCGGTTAAACTTTTTCTGGCTCCACCAAGTCTGCTCTTCAAATTTTCCCTTAAGAAAGCTCTACTCTTATAATAATCAGTCTAATCGCTTTATTATAAGCCTAGCACTTGTTCTCAAAACCTCTCTTCTAAGTAAGCACTCTCTAACTAAAGTAAGCACTACATCCACCTACCTTCCCTGTGAGTACCCACTTCCCTTAAAGGCACAGCACTCCCTTATAATATTCTAGCATGTCGAGTGGTAGATTACTAGCATCCTCTCCGGTTCAGCTGGTTAATCTGGGAATCTTGAGACAATGCTACAATTGTCTCATGTACACAGATAACCCTCTCCTCCTCCCAACAAACACAAATACATGAGAGAGATGCAACTATATAGCCAAACTGGAGGCTGAACTCTCTCAACTCAGGACTGGCAAGACCACACAGGAGGAGAAGGTAACCAAACACACACCAAACCCAGTCCCACATAGACCTACCACAACTGCAAACCAAACACATAATAACACAAAGACATACTCGGAGGCTCTAACAAAAAACTTACCAAAACAACAGAGGCTCCCAAAGCAGACACCCAAAAATCCACCACCTCAAAACATAACACATGCAACACATACTTCAATAAATCAGTGTGTCAAACAATCACAGCCCTTAAGGCCAAACACCATGCCTGATACACTAGTAATAGGTGACTCTATAGTCAGACACACTGACGTTCCGCTTACCAGGCTGAACAAGGAGAGGGTAACAGTGAGCTGCCTATCGGGAGCTAGGATCCGCCACATAACACACGCACTCAGGTCACTCCAAAGCAAGTACAAATATGACTCCGTCATTGTCCATGCCGGCGTGAATGACCTGAGACGTACCTCCCTGGACTACATGAAGAGACATAGAGGAGCTCTCTGATTATGTAGCCCAGGCTGGTATGACCCTGACCCTGAGCAGCATCTTGCCCTCACCAAGAATGATGCCACAATACAAAGACAAGATGATCAGCTTTAATAATTGGCTCAAATACTGGTGTCATTCTAGGGGGATCCAATGTCTGCCTGCTTGGGATGACATGCTGGACAAGCCACACTGCTTCGCAAGGGACGGCTTGCATCTGTCACCACTGGGCTTCCGGATATTGGCTAAGGCTCTTGCCTCCCCCATAGTGCCTTTTTTAGGCAAGGCTCAAAAGACAAACCCACCTCCTTAGGAAAGAAAAATGGAAAAAAATTAAGGGTAATGCTGCGCAACGCCAGAAGTCTAAATCTCAAGATGCAGGCTCTCGAAGCACTCCTCAGTATGGAGAACATCGATGTCTGTGCAGTAACTGAAACCTGGTTCAAGGCTCCTGAGAGCACCCCAGCACTACCAGGCTATACCTCGTATCATGCTTTTCAGCCCCAAAACTCGGGCCAAACCGAAAAGGGAGGGGGAGTGTCCATATTCATCAAGGACACCCACGCCTCCAGGTTAGTGGCAACACATGAAGCATCAGAGACCATCCAGGTGCAACTAACCGTAGGCAAAACTGGTAGCATGTTACAGACCACCCTCCCAATCTCAGGAACCCCATTCAGCCTTCCTGAAGACATTGGAGGATATGAATGTCTCACCAAACACCATCATATTGGGAGACTTCAACTACCCTAACATAGACTGGGTGCATTATTCTAGCCCAAACACCCTAGCCCAAAGGTTCCTGGAATTCATAAATTCAAATGCAATGGAACAGCTAGTCACCTCTCCCACAAGTGGAGATAATATACTAGACCTGATCATCACAAACATGGGGACAAAGTGCTCCACACTGGAAGTATACCCCTCACTAGTGAGATCTGACCACAAACTAATCACCCTGGATATACATATCCCACCTCCACCCCCAACACAAAAGACTACAGTGAAAAACTTCTCAAAAGCCGA
Organism: Protopterus annectens; assembly: GCF_019279795.1. Lineage (NCBI taxonomy): Eukaryota > Metazoa > Chordata > Ceratodontiformes > Protopteridae > Protopterus > Protopterus annectens. The sequence goes on from NC_056731.1 coordinate 1,740,755,545, forward strand.
CTTTACACTTCTTAAAACTGAGATGGTATCCTTTAAGCCCACTGGGTCAGTGGAAACCACATCCCACAATGCAGAATCCTTCACAAATGCTTTCTACGGACATCTCCAAGAATGCATGGATCATGCAATCCCAAATAAAACCAAGACCCTCTCCGCCAAGGGCAGGCGTCCTGTCTGGTGGACCCCAGCCATAAACAAATTGTATAACAAAAGAAGGAAGCTACTGCACGACAGAGCAAAATCCCATAAAGAGAAGGCATCTCTGATCAGCACTAGTAGAAAGCTACTTTCTCTCATAAAAACATCCAAGGCCAACTTTGAGAGAAAAATCACTATGGACACTAAAGATAACCACAAGGCCTTCTTCAGCTATGTTAGAAACATGGGCAGAAACCCTCAGATATGTTCAGAGTTAGTTCACAATGACAAAAAATACACTGAACCCACAGATATTGCCAACATTCTGGCAGACAGGTTCAGTGCAAATTTCTCCCCTCCCTCACCCCCAAAAGAAGAAATACTTATTCCAGCTGAATGTAACCTCCCTGTCATCTCAGATGTCCAGGTGAGAACCGCCCTCAGCAAAGCTAAAAACACAGCATCAATGGGACTGGACGGTATCCCGGGTTGCGTCCTACGTGAACTCCAAGAGGAGCTAAACCCACACATAAAAATGCTATTTAACCTTAGCCTTACTACAGGATATGTACCTGAACACTGGCGTACAGCAACAGTAGTCCCACTCCACAAAGGAGGCACCTCTACAGACCCTGGTAACTACCGCCCCATAAGCTTAACCAGCCTGGTCTGCAAAGCTATGGAAAGAATCATTATGAACTCATAAACAGAGACATTGGGGACTTACAGACACTTGATCCCACCCAGTTCGGCTTTGTAAAGGGCAGATCCTGCCTTTTGAACCTGGTTGACTTTTTCGAAACAGTCACTAGAGCTATTGACGAGGGCAAAGCAGTCCATACAGCCTACCTGGACTTGGCTAAAGCTTTCGACACAATACCCCACTCTGGCATCATAGACAAGCTCAACAGCTTAAATGTAAATCCATATGTCACAAGATGGGTGGCAAACTGGCTAAAGGAGAGAACCCATAAAGTCAAAATCGCTGGAGCCATGTCAGACTCAAAGCCAGTCACAAGTGGTGTCCCACAGGGCTCTGTCCTGGAACCCCTCTTGTTCAGCATTTATTTCTCAGATGTGAAAGCAAACATGGGAGGGTTGTGGCTGACAAAGTTCGCAGATGACTGCAAACTAGGCGCCATAGTCGATACACCAGCTGACACTTAAATCCTACAGAAAGGCCTCACTGAAACGGACAACTGGTGCCGGAGTCATGGCCTTAAACTAAATGCCAAAAAATGTATAGTCATCCCCTTTGGGAAAAACAAAGTACCCACAAATTATCACATAGACAGTAACCCACTGAGTACGGAAAAAGCAATCAGAGACCTGGGGACCCAAGTCGATAGTGACCTCTCATTTGACACCCACGTTGCAAGTGGTTAGAAAGACTTTCTACCTTGCCCAACTTATCATGAAGGGATTCACATCCAGATCAAAGGAGGTCATTGTACCCCTATACTCCTCCCTTATCAGGCCCATGATTGAGTACAATGCCCCATTTGGTATGTACCTCACCCGGCACTTGCAACAGCTAGAGAGACCCCAAAAGTACCTCACCAAGAGGATCAAGGGTCTCCAACATATGTCATATGCTGCCAGACTAAAGAAACTCCAGCTCTATTCAGTAGCATACCACCTGCTCAGAGGTGATCTGTGCCTGACGTACAAGGCCATGTCCAATCAGGAATTGATGGACATGCTCCACCTCAAAAAATCCAAATCCATCAGAACCACGAGAACTAAAGATTTAAACATCAGCACAAATATGAATAGGACATGCTGGAGGGACAGATTCATAACTCAGAGGCTTCCCATACTCTGGAACAGAATCCCAGTTCATGTTAGGCAGAGCCCCTCACTGACTCTCTTCAAGAGAAATCTTGACGAGTGGATGGGAAATCGTAGGTTTACCCCAGGGGTCATCTGTGTGTCACTACTAGACAGAGGCACAGTAAACTAATTCTATTATGTAAGGAGGTCTTCACTGTGTCACTACTAGACAGAGGCACAGTATTCTAAATCTATTCTGTACACTTTTGTACCATTACATGGGGTGGCGAAAGTCACATCATTATGGCTAGGCTTATAAATGCCCCAGGGCAGATAGCCTAGTACTAAACTATGAAACTATACCAAATTCGGCAGGGAAAAAGTTTCCCCTGTACCCCCACAAGGGGTGCTCGCCTCACTACACCCCTTAATTTACTACTATAAAGCCACGGCTGCTGTACCATGGATGAAGAGTGACCACTGACAGGTAATAAAAACAATAATAATAACAGCAATAGCAACACCTCTCTCACTATTTCTCCAGGAGGTTGCAAGATAGTAGTACCAAAAATATAAAGTACATTTTGAGCATTAAGCTTTTACTAGTATGAAATGAACAGCTGCACATAAAAAACTGACACCTCAGGCTATTATGGTTAAAAGAAAAGTTGTGTAAAATCTTACCATAACCATAGATGTCCTTCTCTTCCATGTTGCAGCATTCATCACATAAGGGTTTACTCCTCTTGCTACCCGAACATCTGGCCAGTATACAAAAGATTTCAGTCACTGTATGGTGCGCGGGATGTCTGACATGGCTAGTAGAACATGGGCCATAAAAGTGATGTCTGCAAGCACCAGCCCTCAGAACTGTAAGCCCCAGTCGGAACCAGTCCTACCAGGGTAATTGCTAGCCATGTGCCGTCCAGAAAGGGAAATGCTGCATAAACAGGAGGGTAGGTGGGTGGGAAGGAATACTGCAACATGGAAGAGAAGGACATCTATGGTTATGGTAATATTTTACACAACTTTTCTATGTCCTTCTAGTCACATGTTGCAGTATACATCAATTATGGGTGAGTGCCAAAGCTCACTGTGAAGAAAGGGGGAGGTGGCCTAGTAGAGTTCTCCAGGAATCCATGAAGGATAGCCCTTGCACACTCAGTTCTGGCCCTAGAAATCTGATCTAATTTGTGATGTCTGCTGAAAGTGTGCATCAAAGACCAAGTGGCTGCTTCCAGTATAGTGGAGGTATCCAACCCCTGAAGAAGGCCCCTAAGGAGGCCATTGCCCTGGTTGGGTGTGCTTTGACAGTGCCTTGCAGGGATTTCCCATGGTGTTTGTAGCAAAAGGTGATAGCTTTGGAAATCCATGTTGAAACTGTTTGTTTGGTTATCCCTAGGGCCCTGGGATGGAAGGAGACAAACAGTTGATCAGTTTGTCTGATGGACTTGGTTTTGTGCAGATAAAATCTGAGTTGTCTGTGCACATCCAGGGAATGAAGTACTCGCTCACTGTCTCCCTATTGGTTAGGAAAGAAGATTGGTAGGTGGATGGCCTGATTAAGAAAGATAATTCACCACCTTGGGCATGAAGGAGGGGTTAGTTCTAAGATTAACCCAGTCAGTGTGGAATACTAGGAACGGTGGAATAGCCATGAGGGCTTGCAACTCTGACGCTCTCCTGGCTGAGATCAGGGCCACAAGGAGGACAGTTTTCCATGTGCAATGTTTTAGGGAAGCTTTATCCGCTGGCTCAAATGGGGGAAGCGTGAGCTTCTCTAAAACATAACTGAGGTCCCATGGAGGGGGTTTCATGGGTGGTCTGAGGTGAAGGACCCCTTTAAGGAATAACTTAGCTGGTAGTCTGGAAGCTAGAGGAAATCCCGGGGAAGACGTGCTGAAATGGCAGACAAGTGGGTTTTAATGGATGAGTAAGGCAACCCTGTCTGCAACAGTTCACACAGGTAAGACAGTATTAGAGGGGTCTCACTTTTCAGTTGGTCCAACTGCCTTTTGAGACACCATCTTGAAAATCTGTTCCACTTTGACAGGCATGATTTCCCTGTATTTGGTTTCCTGGCCTCCTGCAGGACAGTGAGCACATCCTCATTGTAAAGGTGTCTGAAAGGGATCAGAATCCTATTGCCCACAGAAGAGATTGCCACTATGGGTGTATTTGGGATCCCTTGTGCTGTGTGAGAAGGTCCACTCTGAGGGGTAACTTATGGTGATTGCCTTTGAATAGCTGTAAGAGGAGGGGGAACCAATGCTGTCGTGGCCAATAGGGAGTGAACAGCAAGATTTTTGGTCTATCCTGCTGGATCTTCAGCAGGACCTTCTGAACAAGGGGGAAGGGGGAATGCATACAGAAACATCCCGTTCCAGGAGACTGAGAAGGCATCTGTTGCCATAGCCTGAGGATGTGGATTCTGGTGCAGAAGGAAGTAAGTTGTCTATTGATGGAGGAGGCAAACAGGTCTATTTGAGGTGTACCCCACCAGTGGACCAGGTCCAGGAAGACATCACTGTGAAGTATCCATTCATGGTTGTTCGTCATGGATCTGCTGAGGGAGTCTGCCTGAGAATTCTGTAAGATAACTCCCTGGGAGGTGGCCAATTCCCACACCAGGAGAGCTAGTCTGCAAAGCAAATACGATTTGGTCCCGCTGCTAGTTGAGATACCAAAGCACTGTGGTATTGTCTGTAAAGATTTTTAGTGGTCCTTGTAGATTGGTTTGGAAAGCTCGCAGGGCCAATAACACTGCCCTCATCTCTGGGATATTGATGTGTTCTTTCCTGTATGACCCTGGAGTCTTGCTAAAGGAAACATGGGAGCAATGGATGCCATGTAGCCCAGGAGCCTGAGGTACTGCCTTGTGGTTAATTCTGTGGTCTGGAGTACCAAAAGTAGGTGCTCTGTCAAGCTTTCCACTTTTTTTTTGGGGGGGGGCAGGCTTTCATGATGTCTGTATGAACCTTGCACCCCAAGAAGACAATGTCTTGAATAAGTTCCAGGTGGGATTTTGGGAAGTTGATCTGAAATCCCACGACTGCAGAAGAGTAATGTGGCAACTTGAAAGTGTTGCAGGAGGGCCTGCTTGCTGTCTGCCTGAATGAGCAAGTCGTCCAGGTAAGGAAATATCTGGATTCTTTTTGTCCTGCAGAAAGCAATAACTGGGGCCAGACATTTGGTGAAAATTCTGAGTGCAGTGGAAAGCCCAACGGGCAAGGCAGAAAATAGAAAGTGAGAGGAACCCACAAAGAATCTCAGGTACTTCCTGAAACTGGGCCTTATAGGGGTGTGAAGGTAGGCATCCTTGATATCTAAGGTGGTCATAAACCCTTGGGGAAGTAGGAGCAGAAACAGAGTTGGTAAGGTCAACATCCTGAAAGTTGGAACCTGAAAGAAGAGGTTGAGTATTGAGAAGTCCAGAATTGGCCTCCAGGGACCGTCTTTTCTTGGAACCAGGAAAATCTTGGAATAGAAACCTCTTCCTTTTGCAGACAGTGGATCTTTTTGAATGGTGCCTTGAGCCATCAGGTTGTCTAGTACTGGCTGCAATAGGTAGAGCTGTTCTTTTGGAGGCTGTGGGATACACCCCTTCTCTTTGGAGGCATAAGCTGAGCAGCCAAGTGCTCCGGATCAAGCGGAATGCTCCGCATTCACCCATAAACGAACCTAGTGTTCCGCTGTTCCGCTAAACTGCTTTTGATTGGTTTGTATACCGCAATTACTGCCAAATGGCATTGTGGTATACAAACCAATCAAATAGCTGCTCCACATTGAACAGCGTTGAAACAGCATGGAATACAGACTTTTTAAGACTACATTATGAACTTTTCACACCTTCTCCTAATGCGGTACTGGCAGCTGAAATGCATGAATGACATCTGATGTCTAGATATATGATGTCAGGGCTCCAGACTTAGGTGACTCACATACTTATCTTCTTCCCACTTAAACAGGATACAAACCATAATGTATAACGGTAAAATAATCACCGAAGGGATCATGATGCTACATTACGTATCAGATTACACTTTAATATACCCAGCCCCACTTACGACAATGTCATAGTCACTATATGAGGTTGTACTACTGGAGTCTGGCCAAGAAATGTAGACAAGCCCATTTAACGCAGACACAAGTTAAACTAGGAATGCACTTTATTGTTTTTACAAGTCGTTCACAATTTTGGGTTTATTTCAGTAATCTTACTGGTCATAGAACGAGTAATTTTATAGACATTTACTGATGGAGTCAAACACACACAATTTAAACCTGAGTAAGCGCAAAGCAGTAGCAAAAACATTCATGCACAAAAAGACAGCAATACTCACAGTACGAGCTCCCGTAAGTTGTTGCAAATAATCTTGTGTGCCGCCATACCTCTCAACCACTTAGCACAATAAATCTGGACAAAGTCAAACATGATGGGGGGACAGCTACCCAAAAATAGGGACAAATTTTAAAATACTGCTCTTTTAAACTTAGAAAGTTGCTAGAATAACAGGTTTTATGTTACCATACATTTTCTGAAGGGTATGATGTCTGAAACTAACATTTCTGTCATTATCTTATTATTTCTTTCATGTGCCATTTGCCAGAAAACTACATATTTTATAAGGAACAGACGGAAAATATGAGGCAAAAATATGGGCATTCTGCAAAATTCTGGGCAGTTGAGAGTATAAGTGTGTGTTTTTCTGTATTTAGTGTGTGTGCATGTAAATTGTAAGTGTCTGTGTCTGTGTCTGCAAGAGAGTGTGTGTATTATTAAATACTTACATATGGTGTATTTTGGTTGAAAGGCCATGACCATGGTCAAGGTACACTTTTCACACAGTGCGAAAATAGGGTGTTCCACATTTTGACTGTTTGTCACACATTGCTATGGTCTGTGTACCACATTGGCCTATTAGCAGGTGGAGACCTATGGGCATAAGCCAAGTCATAAAATACCCATTTTGTATTACAGAAAGGACCCATTTGTCTGAGGTGACAAGTGTCCACATTTGGAGACAGTGAGAGAGACGCACCGAGAGTGGGATAGAGGGAGAAGGTGGGGGTTTTAAGATGTGCAGGTAGTCAGACACTACCTGCCCTGTCTTGAAATGGCCGGCCTCTGGCTAGAAGAGGTGGAGGCTCTGGTAGGAGTGGGTTGTTTCCTCGATGTCTTCCTAGGACTTGTGGGAGCAGCAGGGTGAGTGCGCTTTCTAATAAATTGTGTTTTTGCTGGAAAATTCCTCTAGAATTTTGGAATAGCAGAAACCAGCAGCTGTTTTAAATCCTGCATCTCTTTCTCCTTTTGTTGTAATGACTAAAATAAATCAGCCACTTTTGTTCCAAGCAGGGCTGTATTGTCCAAAGGGGCATCAACCAGCTTGGCTCTAAAGTCATCTTGTACAGATTGGAGGCGTAGCCAGGAGTACCTTCTCAAAGCAGATGCTGATGCTGCTGACCTGGTTGAGGCCTCAGCAGCATCATAACTGCACTTTATAGAGGGCCTGGTAACCTGAGAAGTGACAGCAACTAGGGAAGACAGTGAAGCTTTGGCAGGAAAATCTGGGGAGTCAGAGAATTCCTTAGAGACTTTCTCCAAAAGGGATAAGGCATATTTAGTCGTGTGTGTCTGGTAGTTAGTAGCTCTGAAAGCCAGAGTAGCAGAGGTATATATTTTCTTACCCAGACTTTCCATGGTTTTGCGGTCCTTGTCAGCTGAGAGGATGGTGGTGGTAGGCAGTAGTTTTGAAGCCTTATCAGTGGAAATGGAAACTATGGCAGGGTCTGCAGCAAAACACTTAATTAGAAACTTTGCAGTTTCAAGGACTTTATAAAACCTGTCAGGTCTGCGTGGAGCAGCGGGGTTGTAAGTCCGGGTTCAAGGATGCTGAAGAGAAGGCATCCAGAAAGACGACTAGAATTGCGTGGAACAGCTGTAGGGGTTGGGGAATCATCTGAATGAGGTCATAATACCGTTTTTTTAACCTCTGTCATTTCAGATGATTCTCACATAAAATGTTCCTTCATTTTAGTGATAGCTTCCCCAAAGGTCAAATCCTCTGCTGGGGAGTCAGGGTCAAGGGATTCTTCCTCTGGGAAGCCATATCCCGGGGGGAGGCAGCTGAGAGGTATACGAAAGGGATTCTTCATAAGAATAATCAGGGAATTCCTCCTCTTCCCTCAGAGAGGGATCTGATGTCTGAGGCCTAGGGCTCAGTACAGGAGGAGGGATAGTAGATGTCCCTGGAGTGGAACACTGTAAGGCCATAAAAGCATTAAACCAGCTTTGGCTGAAGGCCTGCCAGCCTGGGGTACTTTCAGGAGATACATATTTTTTTTTTCCTTCCTGTTGAGAGACCTAGAGGGTGTCTGAATGGAGGAAGGCCTAGAATAGGGCGACTGTAAGGAAACAGAGGCTTCTGATGGTCTTACCAAAATCACTGGTTCTCCCTGCCATCAGAAACAGATGGCAGAAAAGCCTCTGTGGATGTGCCCTCCATGTGGGATTATGCGGCTTCTGTGAAGTTACCCGCTGTATCCGAAGTGGCGGAGCCAGAGTCTTCAACCAGGCTGACGTCAGCCACAGGCAGAGGCTCGGACGAAAGAGGTGCAGCGGTAGTTGAAGCCTGACGGTCTTGGCCTTCTTTTTCGGCGGTTCAGCAAGTAAGTCGGTGGAACCCACCATACCTAAGGCTAACTGCTTGAGATGTTAGTTTTCTAGTTATAGGTTGAGCACATGCAGATGGCTGCAGACAGTTTTGGGCACAAACATCTAGAAGATGGTGCAGGCCTTGTAGTTGCGTGACCTACCTAAACAAAAATGACACTGATCATGGGCGTCCTTGTGAGGCCGCACTTATACTTGCCCTTTCTGGATGACATGAACAAGCATTAGAATAAGGTTAATGACTGAAAAAGTTTCCTCAACGGGCCACTTATCTGATTTCTTCTGAAACAGACGGCTGGGATGGCAGGAACACCTGATGTTCGACTGGCGACTGAGAAGTTCTGAGGGTTGGTGCGTGCAGATGTCATTTTTATGGTCCATGTTCTACTAGCCATGTCAGACATCCAACGCACCATACAATGACTGAAATCTTTTGTATGCTGGCCAGATTTTCGGGTAGCAAGAGGAGTAAACCCTTATTTGATGAATACTGCAAAATGTGAATAGAACATCATCAAATGTGTTACAAGCAAGTGTGCTACAGCCCATATTTATCACATACTTTAAGCAAACAGTTTTATTTGCAACTAGAAAATCCCTGAATGGTCTGAAGCTAGGAAATGGGGTATTACGGGATGCACCATTTTACCACTTCCTTAATCACAACAGCCATACAATTTCTCCAGTCTTCTCAAGTCATTTCACCCAAGTCAGGTTTGGCAATACTACACTGCAGCCACAGTAGAAGAATATTTCTTTCAAGCCTTGTGGCATCTACAATGAAAGTAAAGCTGACTGAATAGCTGGAGTTAGGACCACATTATACACCAGTGTGGTACTACTCGATGAAAAGCAATGTTCTGGGTACCCTGCTGCTGACCTATCACATCCTGTAAAAGATATGGTGTCCAATAATGAAATGGCTTGAAAAGTCATCAAGCAGACTTAAATGAAGACGGACACTTGCCTAGCAAGAAATGCAGTAAACAGGAATCTGCTTGAAGCTGATGTCACAGGAGAGATTCAAAATAGCTCTAAGTCTGTTTTTCCAAAAAGAAAAACTTTAGCAGCAACTGACTTGATCAGGAGCATACCTACAAGATGGCCACTATCTACAATGAATAAGGAAGCAAAATTCCAGGAAGCAAAGCTTAAAACTGATCTGTGAACTAAACTACAAACCCTTCAGACACTGATTCAACCAGCAGTTCTGTGCTCTCTAAAAATTCTTAGAGATGTTTGAAGAGGATTCCAGAGATTATAGACACTTGACTGTAAACAAACGGGCTTTCTCAAAGGACAATGTTTCTTATTTAACAAAGTTGTCCACACAAACTGGGCACTGCTAACCTGAATCTGTCATACCCTATGAATTTTACCTGCATGCTTATAAAAGTAACACTCATCTGTCTGACATCTCAATGAGTGCTTATGCAGATGTCTACTGTTAAAAATTAGGGGATTTGCTCGACTGTTTCAAATATAAATGCAATGATCTGGCTTGCCTACAGCCCTTTAAATGTAACAGTTCTGTCTGTGTGACTGACAAAATATATGGTTGCTGATTCACAAGATTATATGAATGGGTAGTGCCGCTCATAATCAATTTCTCCTGCCTTTGACAAAAGTTTTGTAATTCCAAATGGTTTTAGGAGACGCACAATGTATGTAACCAAAAACAGTACACAGTGGTTAAACTGTTAAGCTTCCTCGCAGCTCTTAGCTTTCCAGTTCAATTGAGGGGAGAGTTGATTCCAATCAATACTGATGTCACCTAGTAAGACTGTCTCGTAGGGTAGATGTTAGGAGATCCAAGATAAAATAGATTCAAGAATTGGAATATTGTTACCAGGGGGTACATACATAGATGTTATTGCAAATTTCTTGTGTGGGTTAAGGTGACAGTTGAGAAAGATGAGTCCTGCACGGGAGAAGTCAGGAAAGGGTAGGGGTAGGGGAGAGGTTAAGCTGTTCTGAGTAAATGATAGCAACACCTGCCCCTTTTTTGGAAAATCTATCTTGTCAGATTATGTTACAGTCAGGGGGGTAGAATTTCTGAGTTTGCGATATGAGGTTTGAGACAGGTTTCCTTGAGAGATGAGATGTGGGGAGAGTGGTGGGCTACCCAAACGTGTAATTTTATGATTTTGTTTGGGAGATTTTGCAAGTTTATGGAGTACATAGACAGGTGTTTAGATGGTGAGGTGGTACAGTTGGAGGAAGAGGATGGACCAGGATTTGGGTGGATATCCCCATCTGGTAGGAGTGTTAATGGCAGTAAATTAGGTTTAGAAAAGTAGTAGTAGTAGTTAGTGGGTTTGAACTTAAGTTTAGGGGAAGACAGAGAAAGACTGAGAAGTTTTAGTTTGTGATAATGAATATAGGAGATATTGTATAGAGAGGGTGAAATAGGGAAGTGCAGGGTTTTACTAAAGGAGGATGTTACATGGGTGATAGTGGAGAGTATAGTAGACTCTAGTGATAAGATGATAGCCCGAATGTGAGTTAAGACCAAATACACTAGGATGCTGTTAGTTTATGTGGATGTATTATTGAGATGAGGAGAGTAGAGTTATTGAATGTATGGAGGTTTTTTAAGAGAGTTAAAAAGGTGTAAGGAGGAGCAGTAGGTAGAAGAGGGGCAAAACAGACTAAGTTATGAGAAATTTAGGGCTAAGCAGAGGTGGAGAGAGAGAAATTGGTTTGTGCTATAAAGCTAAACGTAAGTGGAAAGAGTGTGAGGTAGGGGATGAAGAGCAACGTATGGGAGGGTTTAGTGATTAGGGTAGGGTAGAGCAGTGGAGTCAGCCTGAGTGTAGCATGGCCGAACAGAGCGGAGCTACACCTGTGGGCCAGCAACAAAAACAATCAGTTGGAACTGTGAGTACAGGCAATTAAAATCAAAGAAGCAGTGACCTGTAGCAGATTCTAATGGGAGTGAGTACAAAGGAGATTAGCCGGGGGGAAAAATTCTAGTAAAGTTGTTCTTAGTGCCTGAGAAAATAAAAGGAAAAGGTAAGTAGTGTCAGTGACAGTTGAGAGCAAGGACAAGTGGGTACTTACACAGTAAGTATGGTAGAGAAAACCAGAATGGGGCCAGCAGGAGTAAGGGAAAGGGAGTAGAAATAGGAGCTAGGTGTGGTGATGTGCAGACAGCTGTACACAGGCAGGTTGTAAGTAGGAATATAAATGGGTTACACGTACATTAGCATAGTAGCAAAGTTAGAGAGGAATGGCAGACCCAGCTGTAAGGGTAGAAAAGGAGTTTCAATAGTACTTTTGAAGGGAGTTTCACTCAGTATCTTGTACTGCTGATGAGAGGTGCCTTTAGCTTAGTAGCAAAGTTAGAGACGGATTGCAGACCCAGTTGAAAGGGTAGAAAAGGATCTTCAGCAGTACTTCTGATGGGAGTTTCACTCTGTATCTTGTATTGCTGAGGACAGGTATCCTTGTCTAACAGCAGAAACAGTCTAAAATACAGACTAAATAACCATAGCCACTCTTGCACATCACCACATACAGAGCTGATGGGGAGACGACCTAGAGATAAGAAAAATTGGTGAGAGTAGAAAAGGAATACATATTCAGTCAAATATGTGATTGATTATGCATTATTGCACTCTTGGTTCTTAAACCATTGTCCCACCCTGGTTAAACGGCATACATACTAAGTAGTATCAACGTGATGCAATATCATCATCTACTTTATATGTATTCACACAATTTCCTGTTATACCAACTGTATATGCTCCACTTAGTGGTGCAAAAGGATGAAATCTTAACCGCAACCCATATGATCAGAGTTTAGGTGCTTATCAGGTGGGGGAGGTTAAGTGTCAGCGGCTTATGTCAGCCTGGTCATACTGGGGGGCGAAGGAGTGGTAGTTCCAAGCAGACCAACTACTTTTGTGCAAGTGGAGGTTTGGATGACTCCAATGGTCTTTAAAGGAGAGCATGGGCTTGGCACTCCCAAGCTGGTGATGACAGCCCTTGAGTGTGTTTATGTGGGAGAACATATATATCAGGAGAAGAATGTATGAAGTCCTTACAATGGCATAGGTGCTCACAATGCTCATGCCAGCCGCCAGAGGGTAGGGGTAGAGCCATAGAGCAAACTTGCCCATAGCTAATAGTCAGTATGACCCAGGCTGCTGACAGAGACTGGAGGTACAAAGGAGTTCTGTGCTTAGGAAAACTGAATGGACACCACAGGGCACCATTCTAAGAAGGTAAAAGGTCCCCTACCACTTGGTGATAAGCAGAAGCAGGAGTGTAGGCAGAAAGAGCAAACCTTCCTCACAGCTGCTTGGATGACCCCCCCCCCCACCCCCCAGGCAGCTCTTGTTTCTGTACAGGAGATGACCAATATAGGAAAATGAATGGGCTCAAATCTAATTGTGGGAGGTTTAATAGTTGGCAAGAGAGGAAAGGACCTAGGAAAAAAAACAAAAAAATACAATTAATACTACTACTAAAATGTTTAGGACACGGGAGACTAACAAATTTATGTATCTTGACCATATGCAACTCTTGTGTCCTAGATGTCACTCAATGTTTTCATTTTTTATCAGGCATTTTCTTAAGTCCCCTCTGAAAATGGATCAGGCCAACAATCAAATCAATAAAAAAGAAAACACGGGTCTTAGAAAATGTGTAATTTTTTTTCATGCTATATGAAAACAATCGGCTACTCATTGTGAATGTGATTTTGATTTCAGCAATTAAAATGTATTGAAAAAGTACAGTACTTGAAAGCTACACTTCAGTCTTATGAGTGAGAAGGCAGAATCCCTGTAATACTACTACTAAACTAGAAATCATCATTGTAAACTGTGACAGTTCTCTCTCTATCCCAGGGCAGTAATCAAGGAGCCTCAATCCTCACCACTGATACTAGTGAGAGACAGTCACTAAGAACAGGAATGGATTTACACAGTATTCCAAATGCAGCTCTCTGCATGAAGCACAACTACCCCAAAGAGCACACAGGGAACCTGCTCCAGACCTGGGACTGGACTCTCTGTCTATCCAAATCCCAAATAAGACTCACTTTGGAGCAATGTGTCCTAGTTCCAAGTACCCGACACACCCACACCTGGGTATTTGATTTTTCTCACACGCACACACTCCCCCCTGGGAATGGCTGGTACAGATTTACTAGCTGTACCCTTTCTGCCCAGACTATAAAGTAACCTCGCTGCCACCAGTCAACCACTGTCAGGCTCTTACAAGGGTATTCAATTATACGGGGTAAAATCAATACTAATATAAATAGTAGTGTGTAATCAAAGCAGCCTGATTTTTTTTGGAGTGGCAAAAGTGTCAGCAACATAAGCACAAGTACTCTCAAGAAGTTAAAAGTGTTCTCTAAAAGAACAGCCACAATGAAAGGTATAAAATATTCAATAATAAATAATAAAATAGAAAACATGAGACTACTAAATATTTAAGCACAATAAACAGAGTTTCAATCACAGGAGAAATAAAAATAAGACAGTTGGACAGATTCAAACATATGCAGAAAAACACAACTAATCTCACTGTATTTCCTGACTGTCTAAAGAATAGCTGTTCCATAGCTAACTTAATTAATACAACAAGGCAAACTTAGATGCTGTGAGGCTTACTTCCACAAGGCAAGGTGATAAACTTCTAACAGATTGAACTGTACTAAATGACTGTGATAACTGTCAAAGATTTTTATAGCAGGTTCCAAACAAAACAAACAAGGTGCTGTGCGAGTTCCATCCTCTCAGTGCTGGTTATAGAATGACATCACATTTTATCAGCTCACTATAGTACAATACACATTCAGAGCTTTGCTAAGATCGGTAGCGGTATTTGAAAATTATAGAACAATTTCAAAAACTTCTACTCTTCCCTTCCAAAATTCTTTGTTTAAACGTACATTTAATCAGTTATAATACCACTGTTCATACATTTTTAACACAAGCATCTGTACAAGTCAGTGTGATAGATAAATGACAAATTTACAAAACTCCAGCTTACTATGCTGGCATATGTTACACATGCACTCCCCTATTCTTCCTGGCACAGATGGCAATACCTCACCTTGTCACAAACTACCAAATAAATTAAAAGTTATGTACTCACCATAACTAGGAATCAATGTTATCCATTTTCATTCTTCCTCAACCCATGGGTTCAGATCTGGTCCTCCTACCAGACTTGGCTGCATACTCCAGACTTTGGATACAACTCTCAAGCTCCTCTCTCTACCCATAATACCTTAGTCCATCCCTATCATCTCAGATAGAGTTTGTTGCCATTAGGCCCATACAGAAAGAAAGGGCTCAACCCTAGAACTGTGAATTTCATGAGACAGTCTTACAGGTCTCTCCAGAAAATTGAAGGCTGGGGGATGGAAGGGAGGGAAGTTGAGGAAGAATGAAAATGGACAACACAGATACCTAGTTATGGTGAGTACATAACTTTTAAATCTGATGTTGTCCTGTGAAGAGTTGTCCTGTGAAGAGCTTGTAAGTAAGGTAACAGTCTCCACGTCAAGCAGGATACCTCATTATCACTTTTTAAGCGCAACCTCGATAACTGGAAGGAAAACAGAAAATACACCCCTGGGATTCCACCTGTGTCCCTGCTGGACAGGGGCTTTGGATGCTGACTTGTCTAAACAAGGGCTAAACTCTTGGCTAGACTTATAAGGGCCTCAGGGCCAATAGTCTACTAACCACCTATGATCCTATGTAACCGTATCTTTATGGAAAATAATGTAAGAGGTTTTTGAGGAAAGAGCCCAGAATTCAGATGTCTTCTTTGAAGAAGTAATGGCTACCAAGAAAATGATTTTCCATGAAAGGAATTTTAAATCAGCTTTAGATGAAGGTTCAAAAGCTTTCTGAGTTAGATCTTGGAGCCCAACTGTGAGATTCCAGGGAAGTAAAGGATCCTTTATTGGTGGTCCGAGAAGAAAAATACCCTTTAGAAATGCTTTGCATAATATGGACGAAGCTAAGGAATAATTTCTGTCTCCTGTGTGGAAATTGGAAATAGCTGCTAATTTTAGTTTAATGATAGAGAAACTTGCTTCTTCTTTAAAAAGGGCTGATAAAAATTCAAGTACCGCAGAAAGTGGAGAAGAGAAAGGGTAAAGCTCACTTTTGAACACCCAAAGGGAGAATCTTTTCCCCTTGCTATTGTAAACTTTCTAAGTAGATTCTTTTTGTGAAGCTAAAATAATGGTCCGTATGCAAGAAGAAAGCATGGGTTAACCATTACTGGAAGTGGAAAAAACATGTGGTTAGCTTGAGGGCCTGGATATTAGGATGTTGAATCCCTGATGGGTGAGAGGTGAGAGATGGCTTCAGTATCCATGGTGGATAACAAAGCTGAAACCATAAGAAGGGGAACCATACCTGTCGAGGCCAGAAGGGGAAATGAGGATAACTGAGCTCTTCAGCCAGCTTGCTTTCTGCAGAAATTTGGGAATCAAGAGAAGAGGGGGATAAGCATAAACAAGATCAGAGTGCCAAGCATGGACTACAGCATCTCTCTGTGACTCCCTCTGAGGGGGGATAAGACTGACGTACCTGCTGCATTTGTTATTGTGGAGAGACTCAGAGGTCACAGCAAGATTGGCTCCAATATGGAAGATCCTTTTGCCACAGACTGATTAAGAGACCACTCATGAGGCATGAGGATGATCTACTTAGTTTGTTCGCTAACACACTGCAACACACATTCTGGGGAAAACAATCTAGAAAGCGGTCTGATGATATCGTCCATTCCTACACTCTCATGGCCTCTCTACAGAGGGGATAAGACTGGGTTTCTCCTTGTTTGCTGACGTACCAGACCACAGATATGTGGTCAGTCTGAACTGCAATAGTCACTAGAGGAATAGCATCTTGAAATGCCTGCAACACATGTAGGACTGCTTTCATTTCTAGTACACTGATATGCAGACTGATCTCTTGGGGTACCACATGCCTTGGACCATCCTACCCAGGAAATGCCTCCCCAACCCCATTTGGGAAGTGCCCATGGTCACTGTGGCCACTGGAGAGGTCAAAAGAAAAGGTCGGCCTAGATGAACATCTTCCAATTGAATTCACCAGTGAATATGCTGTTTGCAAATTGAAGTTAGCTTGACTGGAAAGACTGGGGTTGACTTAGAATGGATCACTGAACAGCTTAGTCTCCAGTGAAGGACATGCATAAAGCAATATGCCAAAGCAAGTCAGCTGTTGCCACAGATCCTGGTGCTTGAAGAACTGATCTTGCAGAAGGAGACAAATGGGGAAATAAATAGATGAACCTGATTTCTGATGGTGGGTATGTGATGAAGTGGTATCCAGAATTCTACCAATGAACTCCAGGCTCTGGAGTGGTGTTAAGTTTGATTTGGCATAATTTATTGTAAACCTCGGTGACTGGCAAATCTGGAGCAAATAGTCCCTAGAATGTAGGAGATGATGCTTGGAGAGAGCGGTAAGGAGCCAGTCATCCAGATATGGAAACACTCTAGCCTTTAAGTCTCTGATGAGCAGCCACCACTGCATACATTTGCTAGACACCCTGGGGGCTGTGGTGAGTCCAAAGAGCAGGGCTCTGAATTGGTAGTGACTGCCTCCCAGATGAAAGCCTAAGTATCTTTGGGAGTACATGTCTATTCTGATATAATTGTATGAATCCTGAAGATAATATCAAGCACATCCAATCGTCCTTGCGAAGAAATGGCAAGATGGACTGTACCATGACCATTCAGAACTTCAACTTCTTCACATAATGATTCAGTTTGCTTAGATCCAAAATTAGTCTGAGGTCCCCTGTTTTCTTGGGCACTAAAAAGAAGTGTAAGTTCCGAACCCTATCTGGTCTGGTGGGACTGTTTGGATGACTCTTTCTAGCAGCTTTAGTATTTCTTTCATTGCATCTTTCCTCTAAATGGGTGGAATGTGGGAAAGTTTCTTTCTTATGTGAAAAGGAAAAATCAAATGAACTAGACTCTGGATATGATGGTTAGCACCCAGGTATCTTCTGTTGTGTTTGCACAGGCTCCTGGGTGCAGGGATAATCATGCCTCCAACTTCTTCCAGAGATGGACAGTCAAGCAACGCTTAAGGAACACTGAAAGGGTCTGTCCAGAAAGGCAGCCTAGAAACCCTGGTTCTGCAGGCCTACCCTGCCCCTAGGATGTCACCTCCCATTAGAATTTTTTCCTCTGCCTCTGGAGGAATTGTCTCCATGCGGATCTTATAAAGTTACCTGAGATTTTCTGAACCATATTTTCTTACCACTTCTCTGATTCCTAGAAAAGGTCCACTGAGGGATAGAAAACTTGATTCCCACTGCAGACGAAGTCTTTCCATCCTGTTTGCTGTGGGTAAGCATCTCTTTTATGATGGCCCAAATATGGCTGTGCCATCCAAAGGGGCACTGATAAAGGACATCTTAAAAGGCTCCACAAAGTCACACAGCCGCATCCAAGCATGTCTCCTTAGGGCAATACCTGGACCAGCTGCTCATGAGGTGCCTTCAGCTGTGTGAGAAATCAACCTCATTGAAGTGTTTGATATAGACAAGAGTGGCCAACTGCGAGAACATTCTTTTGAAATCCTCTGCAGACATGGACTGAATATTTGATAGCTCTTTGTCCAAATTTCTCTGAAGTCTCATGGAGTGTGCCAGATAAGAGACTTCAGGACAAAGGTCACAGAGGCAAAGACTTGATTTCTGAATCTGTCCAGCACTCTAGACTTCCTGTCTGGCAGATGGACAGAAGAGCTCTGTTCTGCTAGCTCTTTCTTGGTGGCTGCCGCCACCACCGTAGCATCAACCAGGACTCCTTTGGTCCAGTGGGGTCTGTCTTTTGGAGTGGCTAAGAATTTGTCAGGTCTCTTCAGAATTGTTTCAACAGTATCTTGTTCCTTCCAAGCCTGGCGAGAAACTAAATCGATGAGTTCATACACTGGGGGTGGGGGGGTCACCCAAGGCGTAGAGGGTCCAGAACCAAAAGCTTCCAAAAATACCAATTCTTCCGGAGAGGGATTATTAGAAGACCAGACACCTTTTTGTTTAAGGATCTCTAAAATGTCTCTGAAGGAGATGTCATCTGGTGGTGATCTGCGGAACCCTTCTTCAAATTTGGCTTCCTCCATGAGAGGCTCCATCAGGGAGTCTATGTGCCTTTTCTTGTATGTTCTCTTCCGATGCAGTTCCTCCATGGGATGCTCAGGGGAGGTATTGGAAGAGAGGGGAAGTTCCTGTACTGGAACAGTTTCGATGCTTGTTGGAACTGGATGTTTCTGTGTTGTAGGTCTGATCGACAGAGTTCAGAGCCTACAAGAGAAAAGGGGTAGGATCCAAAAAAACGAGAAGGCAGCTCTCTGGAAAGAGTAAAAGTCCCTTCCACGATTTCAAAGGCAAACTGACCAAGAAAAGCCTCAATCAGCCAAGCCAGAGCAGAAGCTCTCAGCGAAAGCAGACCTCGGCCACCCTTGGATCTGTGCCTCAAGGATGGAGCCAGACCTGAACTGTCCAGGGCCAAGGCTCCAAGGAGCAGGGATGGATCCAACAACATCAGAGTTGAACTCGACACCCACAGATACGGCTCAGACACTTCGGTTCTGGGACCCATTCCAATCACATGGTAATGGAGTAGAACCAATCAGACTCCTGACCTCTCGGGGATTTCAGATCCTGGAACTCCAAAACAACTGGACAGATTGGAGAAGGAGAAAGAATAGTGTGGGAGGATGTGGGGAGGCGCACAGATCCAATAGGGGAGGGTGCTGATATGGCCTCCATCTGGATCTCAGCTCTGAGAAATTTTTGCACCATCATCACCACCAAGGTTAACAATGGCTCTGGAGACTCTCTCTTCTCCAATCAAATATCAAAAAATTGGAATTCCATTCTCCAGCACATTCAATACACCTCCAATACTGCCAACTTCAAATCACTTCTTAAGAAACACCTGGCTATGTTCCTGTACAACACCAGGATGCTCACTATATACACCACCTTATTCTATTCCAAAAGCACTCTCACCTTTCTTGTGCTCCTTCACCCTTCTATCTCAATCCCTCTTTCCTTGACCAGTCCTTCTACCTTACCCACTCCTACTGTCTATGTTACTCGCTCTCCCTTATACTAGCTCAGGTACTTCTCTTTACTTTTTTGAAGTACTACAAAAGTGGATCATTTAATGAAATAGGGCTCATCTTAGAACAAAAACAAGGAAATATTCTCAATGTAAACACTGATCTAAGTTCCAACTTTTATGATGACATACTAAGCCATATTTGGCCAGATCTTGGAAAGCTTCAATACAAATGTTCATAAATCTGTCCTACTTTTTTCCTTCAAAAACATAACCTATTTCTCTATTACTTAATATATTTTATTAGTCAACAACTACTGTTGTAAGTGCTATTAGGTTTATTATAGTTAACCTTTTCATTGTTTAGTTGATATCTATTTGCTGTTACTTTGCATTACTACTATATGTGCTAGTAGATCCTATGTAGTGGAGTTTTTCTCCCTGGGTCTCAGCTAAAAATGGGCTTCTTGCCCAGTCGGACTTTCCAGGTAAACAAATGTAAAATAAATAAATCCTAGCCACATCTGCTTCTGGCAAACTTCTGGAGGATGTAGTAGATGGAGGTCTTGAATGTCTCTTAGGGGGTTGTAGCAATGGGGATATTAGAGTAGGAGAGAGAAGTTTAATGATATACTCTGGAGTGCGACTGCTTTGTGAAGTGCCAGGCTTTGGATCCAAGAACCTAGGATCCAAGGAAGGTGTCATACGACTTGCCGATATAATTATCAGATCTGAAGGTTTTGGATCTGAGGGTTTCGGATCTGAAGGTTGGGTCTTAGGATAAGACAATGTCGATCCTGAGATCTTTAGGCTTTTAACTATGGCTCCAACAAAATCTTGGAAGCATTTTCTGTGCTCCAACGGAGTAGACTTGACAACTTTGGAGGGGATTTGAGCCCCTGAAGATGCAGAAGGAAGAAGTCATTTTAATATTAATTTACTACGTTAGTCAGCCAAGGCCCTTGGATTAAACATTGAACAAACTGAAGAATTTATATCCAGCTGACCAGCTCAAAGGCAATATATGTACTCCTTGTGGGCATCTGAATTCAGAATTTTATGTACACAAGAAGTGCATTTTTTGAATCCTGTCAGTTTATCCGACATGGTAGAAAAAAACAACAGTACAGGCTACCAATACCAATAATAAGGTACCACAACAGTCAGTGTAAAGAAAGAAGGCAGTTTTTTTTTTCTTTAATGGAAAAGGGAACAAGAAACGGAGTATATTTACCAACAATGGTAATTTAAAAGGATTGCCCTGATTAAAGGGCAAGTAAAATACCAGCTACAGTAAGATAGTGGTACTAAGTACCAATAGTAACAGTCCTAATGCCAGTGAAAAACTGAGAGAGGATAACAGAAATAGTATTGGACAAAACTTTTTAAAAAGACAATAAAGGATTAACGCACAAAAAAGTCAGTAACACCAGTTCTGGAGTGGAACCTGTGCCTGGGCTTGATGGCAGCAAACTAGATCTGAAGTAATGGGGGTGAACTAAAGCATTATTGGTAGAGAGAGGAGCTCAAGATTTGGATCCGAAGTCTGGAGTATGCTGCCAAGTTGGGTCAGAGGATCCGATCTGAACCCATGGGTTGAGGAAGAAGGAAAAGGACAACATCAGATTCACACTTTTATTGATTTACATAGTGTCTCCTCAGAACACTGGCCGATAGCTCCTCTACTCTCACCCAGTTAGCCCCTTCATTGCAGTGGAATGGTAGCCAGGAATTACAGAGCTAAGCAAGAGATGTATAGTCCACTTATTCTTACCAGAGAACCCTCATTAGCCCTTCATTTCTCTAGCAAAAGCTAGGCATGTGCCTTCACATGTTAACCTCCCTTAGGCTACTTAGTAAGGATAACTATACTAGTGAAGCTCCGATAGTTCGGAACTCCACTGGATGAATACATAGTGCTCCAGCTAGATGTCATCCATGTGGAGGAGCTGAAGCAACTTTTTTTGCTCCAGGATGGGACAGCCAACAGTGGCTGTTCACTTCCATCCTCTCCAGAAAGCTCCTACTGGCGAAGTAATCAAACCTTAATAAGCCAGCATGTGTGTGAAGAACTAAGCAAAAACTAATGGTGGGGATGTGGGATTTATTTTATTTATTTAACATTTGTTTACTGGGAAAATCAGACTTGGAACAAAGTCAATTTTCAGCGGAGGCCCTGGGGAGAAACACTCAGAACTCATGTCTTTGTAACGTGGGAGGAAACCCACACGAATGCAGGAAGGACATGCAGATGCCACACAGAAGGCACCCCAGCCAAGAATAGAAGCGGACAACCTCTTGCTGTGAGACAATGCAACTGATGCACCACTGCCGTCTGGATGTATAGTGTTTACTCAAGCAGTGCTGCAAATAAAACAAAGGCAAAGCCTGAAGAGTATAATGGGACACAAAGTTGTAAATAATGTGGACAGTATATAATCATGGCTGATGTAGTTAAGATAATGACTATATAGCTTGAAAGATCGTACAGAAAAGACCCAGGTGGTTAAATACTGCACAAATCACAACCTTAATAATTACAGCTGCTATGCCAGTTTGTAAGTTTTTTCAAATTACACTTTCTATGTACAATACTTAAGATTTCTACAAACGCAAACACCAATTCCATTTTGTTTCACACACAGAAAATGTTTTTATACAACTAGATTTTCTGAGATAAGAGATTTTACATGACATACGCGTTCAAGTTTTACGTTAACAAAATCCTCTTGCCATGCTCAGCCTTAAATCTATTTGTACACTGTTGAAGTTTGCATTAATGTTCAAAGATTTAGTAGAGCTGGTCTTACAAATGCAGATTAGTCCTGACACTACTTCTCATGGTTACAACAGACAAAACGAAATCACGATCAGAGAATGTAGACAATAGAAATAAAAGAATCTTAAATGCTGATCTTAAAGGTTACCAGTTTTAACTAGTGTACAATAAAAAAAACAAATAGTAGTCAGAACAGATAAACCCTTAGAAGTAACGTCCTTAGTATTTTGATGGACCAATGTCAGCAGACAGTAAAAGGCTACCTACTACAAACTACATTATTGCAAAATCTGATGCTGGAAACTATTTCATGGCATCGGCTTTTACATATTAGGGGTAAAAATGAGTCACAAATATGTGCAATCAGGTAACCTGTGGAAATGATTGTCCTAAACTGCAGATCACTGAGGAATGTATACACCTTCAATTTGTTTTCTTTAACAGAAGCTTACAGTATGAACACGTAAGGCTAAGGAAAAGGAAAAGAATGCTTTTCTACATTTAAGATGAAATTATTTAGTCATGAGAAAAGATGAAATTAAAAAGCTTTGTTGTAAGCATTTTTTGTGAAAAAATATTAAATTATATTTGGCAGCTCTGCAAAACACAAACCTTAATTAACAGTACACAGCGGTATTACTGAGGCAATAGTCTAAAAATATGTAATCAACAATTAGAGTCTAATTGTTAGACCATCTTCATTCACCACATTTAGCAAAATAATTTTTGACTTAAATTAATAAACTCATCACAATGTTTGCATCAGTTTAGAAACTGACATTTGTTAATTGCATTATCACCAATGCAGCATTTCAAATTTGAAAATTTTCATTGGCCAATGGGTACATTTTGAACTTTGACAAAATCAAGTTACACCTTCAGAGCTCAAATGTTCATACCTTAAGTATCAGAAATATTACTCGAGTACAAATGCTAACTGTTCTTATCGCAACCTGTTTACAGCAGTCATGTTTGTTAGATCCTAATGGATTTTGTGAGTCATAATGAAACAGTAAATATTACTATTTAAAATGTTATAAAAACGCTGTACCATAGCTCAACCACTCAGCCTATAAACATGCTACAGCAGCATTTTATTCATCCAGCTATAAGCTTTCATACAAGGTAAGCACTTCTGTCTGGGTCACTTGACTGTGAAATTTACAGAAATATGAAAATTATTACAATATAAACAAACAGTACATGAAAGATTAAATATCTAGTTGACTCTACTGGACAGAGGTTAAACATCAATACAGATGTGGTCCACATCATGTAAGTTTTCAGGTAAAAATTTTCAACACCTTGAATCTAGGTTTTGCAATTACTAAAGTAAATATAAAAGTAAATATGAAAAAAAATGACACATAAAGGCATCACCAAGATGAGCCCAGAGAAAAGACTAGAGGCATTTGGGTTTCTAATACCATGACGGGAATGGACCCCCCCATTCCTAAGTCAAAGTATGATTAAAGTTCATGAAATTAGTATTGTTTCAATTTTTGATGTCAGCTAAAAGTGCTCTTCACAGCACTCGCAATGTGCCCAGTAATGACGACTCCTGCAATTCGTACAAGGTTACATGGATTGGTAACATATCTAAATACGACTATAGATTCTTTTTTATAAGACCCCTTGCTCCTACTACTATTGGAACTGTCTTGGTATCTTTCTTCCACATTGCTCTCGTTTCTGCCTGCAGATCTGGATATTTTATGACTTTGGGTCTCTCTGTATGCAACACACTATAGTCACTGGGTGTGCCGATTTCAATAACCAATGCTACGTTTGTCTTCTTTTCATGGACCACTATACCTGGTTTTCTAGCATCTAACTTTTGAACTGTATTTTTGAACTTTTATATTGTATTTTTGTATTTCTGATTTTGAATGAGTGATCCCATGTGACAGAAATTTCATCAATTTCTGTGATGCTTTGTGGCTCATGTTTCCAGTGTTTTTCACCCACTTAAATACCACAATGTTAGTACAATCCCCAGTGGAACAGTCTTGTCATATTATTATGCCTTTCAGTATACAGTCCTTCTGCCATTAGTATGTCACAACCAACAATGAGGTGTGCAACTGTTTCCAATTCAGTTTTAAAAAATCTACATTTGTCTGCTTCTCCATGTTCAAAGGACTTTGTAAACTTTGTATGTAGCTCAGTATCTTGGGCCGCCAATATTAATCTTTCATCTCTTAGTTTCAATTCACCTCCCCTTAACCATTCCTGCATTCGTTCCTGATACGAGGTTCTTCCAGAAGTTTTCTATACTTGCAACTATATTTGTGCATTTCCACATTTCTTGCCTTCTCATCAGGTCCTTCACCTTATATAATTTATTTTGCTTTTTGGCACATTCAGTTGCTGCCTGATTTTTATCAACTTCTGGTTTGATTTAAATTCCTGCTTGATGTCGATATGCTTCTGCTAGATTAAGCAGAAAAGTCATCTAAGATTTATTCTCCTCATGTTTCAAAACTTTCACTACGTTTGGCTCTTGTGAGGTCAGCAGATGTGTGTGAAATCGCAAGATAGCAGAGCTATACATGTAATCAATTTCAAGGAGGCCCAACCCTCCTCCAGAACGGGGAATATATAATCTTGGTATACACTGATTTTTATAAATCTGGTGAGCATGAAGCATCTTTCTTGTTTTCCTATCTAATCTATCCAACATGTTTTGGGGCCAGTCAATCACTTCAAAACTAAGTTAGGACAGGAAGTGCACATTGGTTTATAGCTTGGATTTTGTTCCTAGATGTCAATGCTGTTTTCAGGATTAACTTAAGTCTTATAAAGTATTCCTTACTAAATTTTATTCTCATTTGTTCATGTTTTATTGTTGATCCTTCATCAATTCCCAAATATTTATACACTCCCTCTTGCTCAAGTTCTTTTATATCACATTCTTGTCCCAAACTGATGTCTTCCTGGCACTGCGGTTTTCCTGCTTTAAAGGTTACTTTTGCACATTTATCAAGACCAAATGACATTCTTACATCATCTGAAAAAGTTTTGACAACATGCAGTTGTGTTTTCAGTTCCTCATCTGATGAGCTATACAGTTTTAAATCCTCAACAAAGAGAAGATGAGAAGTCTTTACACTTCATTGTTTTCTAGGAGCCAAATTATAGTCATGGCCTAAGCTGTTAAGTAAACAACTTAATGGGTTAAGACCAAAGTAGAACAGCAACAGTAAGAAAGTCACCCTGGAATACATTCCCCTGAATTTTTACTCCTGGGATAATAATTTGTCCTTTATCATGGCTTAACTGCAAAGTGGTCTGCCACTGTTTCATGGCCTAGGGTATATCTTATACATTTTTAAACACTCTTTATCCATGAATGTGGGATACTATAAAATGCTTTTTTGTAGTCAATCCATGCCATACTTAGATTCTTCCCCTTTTTACAGTTCTCCACTATGACTTTAACAACAAATGATCCTTTGTTCCATATGACTTTCTTTTATTGCCCTTTTGTTGTACTGCCATAACTGAGTTTTCTTCTAAATGACTATAAACTCTGTCACCATCAATTCCCAAGTATAGTTTATACGTCATCGGAAGGCAAGTTATTGATCTATAATTTTTAGGGTAAGCTTGCAGGTTCACTCAAGTAGGAGCATTGTTTTTCCTGTTGTTAGCCAGGTTGGTGTCTGTTTGGGATCCGCATATAAATAGTACTTACTCATGGCTAAATCTTCATGCAAAGATGTTGATACTTTTAACCAAAAGCTAGGTACTGCATCTGGGTATGGGGTTTTCCAATTAGAGGCTTTTTTTAACCAACTGTAAGATCACACTACAGTGGGGAAAGGACAAATTCCATGATCCCGACTGTACTACAATCTCTTACACACTTAAGACAGTATATGTGATCAGTTGACTTTTGATCACACATACCAAGCTTTTTTCCCCTTCTATAAAGTGAACACTCAACTATACAGATTATAATCAAACCAAAACAAAAAAAAAACATGGCTTCACTAACAGAAATTTTCTCTAACTAATACAGCATGCAATTGTCTATCTTGTCTATGTGGAAGGAGTAATACTCTTTTTAAGATAGAAAGCCAAATCCATCAGCAAGAGCAAATCTCTTCTACATTGTATACATTGTAGATAGTTAATTTCTGTGTGCCCTTATCTTACTTTAGCTTTTACACTTCGTGCTCTATCCCTTCACAATATCTCACGTCTTCAATCCTTACTCTAACCATCCCTTCCTATGGTTCCATATATTGCGTACTTTATTATTATTGTTGTTGTCTTTCGGCTTTTCCTGGTTAGGGGTCGCCACAGCGGAACTCCGGTCTGCTAATGATTGGCAGTAGATTTTCACGAATGCCGAGGTACCAGCTCGACCTTCAACCTTAAATGAAGGCACACCCATTTACGCATGCCTTTCGAACGCCCACCCAACCTCGGGGAGGACATTGTTATTAATTACTATGTATACAAACAAAATGTTGTGCAAAGTTAGCACTGTATTTGTCCGGGCTGAGACTGAAATAGGTCCATTCTGATCATTGCCCTACCCCCATTACCAGACTGAATAAACACATACATACATATATAAATATATAGGTGTCCGTGTGTGTGTACACATATATATATATATATATATATATATATATATATATATATATATACACACACACACAAATATAAAGGTGTGTTTGTGTATATACATATATATATATATATATATATATATATATATATATATATATACACACACACACAATATAAAGGTGTGTTTGTGTATATATATATATATATATATATATATATATATATATATACACACATACACACACACATACAAACATAAATATATAGGGGTGTGTGTGTGTATATATATATATATATATATATATATATATATATATATATATATATATATATATATATATATATATATATATATACGCACACACACTATTTGCATATTTGTTTTTAAAGAAATTGCATTTACATTTACATCACCTCCTCTATCTACAGCAGCAGCAAAGTTTACAGCATTTCACATCAGTTTTTTATTACTATGGCATACAATTCAGTGAGAACAACTGCTTATGATCGTAACCAGCTTGAAAGACCCAGTTTCAGGCCCACTAGATGGACTGTGGGCTTGAGACAGCCTAGCCACACTGTAGTCGGATGAGTGCTGTCTACACTTAGCTGTGAATTTAAATGTTTAAAATTACAGTGCCAGTTTATACAACTTTGTACCGCCCTCCTATTTATTCAAACATACGGCTCTGTGCCGTCAAAGGGACAAACCCACTTTGGGCTTGGGTAGCAATCAGTATTCAAAATGCTGTTCAGGTTCCTAAAAATTATAAGAGCACCTTACTGTACCATAAGGACTTGTGACCAATACTACGGGGCTGCTCCACTCCTTTTTTTTTTTTTTTTTTTTTTAACTCCTCTATCATGCATATCATAACCATTTTTTACTTTCTGTTGCTTAGCCTCTTTCTGTGACTGTAGTACTCTTTAACAGTTTAAATAAACCTTTCCCCTTGAATAGTCTCATTATGGAGTGCAATCAAGTCTGTTCTGCCAGGTAGTTCTGAAAAACACTTCCTTTTTTTTTTGTTTTTTAAACAAACTACCATCTCTCTGTTTCTGTGGATTGGATAGTATGTCATCTACCTGCACTGATGGCGCTTAGTTTTAACTCTTCACCAAAACATTCTGCCAACTAACCTGACTATGGAGGTCTGCAATTCTTTTCATGGTATTAGAAAGTTGATGCAATATCTGTGAAGGTCTTGTCTTACCGGTCTGTTTATTCTGGCAATTTACATAATTTAATTTTTCGACTATTTCAAATGGATTCTGACATTTAGCAAAAATGTGCTTTTTGCACAGGGAGACCAAAACTAACATTAGTTCTTAAGCTTTAAATTCCCTGTTCCTTGGGTATCCATTATACATTCCTTATTTTGCATCATGGATTCTTACCATACATTCCCATATGATGGGCATCACCCACCTTCTGCCTATTTTTTAAGTTGGTAGAGTGTTTGATGACACTTTAAAATAAAGTTTCTCTTCTTCCAATGTTTTTCTGGCAGTATCTAACAGCCCAAGAGTTTCTGCCATATAAATATAACTCAAAAGGACTAAATTATGTCAAGTTGTCATGTGCAAATGGGCCTTCAGATTATGTCAACCTATGGGACTAAATATCATGATTGCTACATAAATGGCAACTATTAAACTTGAAATGGAGTTAGGATTATATGAAATTAATGCTAACTAATAATAGTTGATGATAAATTCAGTCATGAGGAATTTGGGCACCCAGGTCGATAGCAACCTGACTTTTGACCATCATGTTGCTTCCATTGTACGGAAAGCTTTCTGCATAGCCCACCTAAGGGTATCTCATCCAGGAACAAGGAGGTCATAACATCCCTGTATTCTTCCTTTATAAGGCCCATTATTGAGTACAATGCATCGTTTGGCATGTACCTCGGCAAACACATACAGCAGCTGGAGAGACCATAGAGATTCCTCGCCAGGAGAATCCAGGGCCTCAAAAATCTACCCTATCCCACTACTCAGTTTCATACATTCTCCTCAAAGGTGACCTCTGTCTGGCATACAAGGCGATCTCGGACCTCACCTTGATGGGACTGCGGCACATCCTCAAGTCAACTCAAGTAACCCACACACACGACCTCAACCTGGTCTGTTACATCAATAGGACTTGTTGGCGGGACAGATTTGTATCACAGAGACTCCCCCTGCTGACAGTGATAAAATCAGCTGACAATGGGGGTACAACAGTAATTATAGTCTGGACATCATATAATGAATCCAATAATAAACGTTAATGTGATGTAAGCACTCACAAATTAATTGATGTTAGACATAATGAACAGCTAAATAATTATTTAAATGTAACTGTTTCTATGCTTATGAATGGAGTCTTGAATTTAGACCTTGTGAATTATGTTTCCCACCAGTAGTTATTATGGTCTCTAAGATACAAAGGACGTAAAAGATCTGCCAATGAGGCCCATTGTTTCAGGAAGAGGATGGCTCAAAGAACAGATTTCAATTTATTTAAAAGGTGTGGTAAACGAAACCTTAATACACTTTCAAAGTTTTATTATGGAGAATAAAAATATACTGTCGATCTAACAGTATGATAAGGAGTGATTAAATTGTATTTATGACACTTGATATAGACTCTATTTGCTGCAATTCCGAATGAGCAAGGGGTGCAGTCGGTTAAGAAATATTTAACTACCCTTACTGAGTTTACCGGTACAACAATTTATATGCTTTGTTTGTGAATTACTTTTATTAGTACTAGAAAATATTGTGTTCACTTTTCATAAAGAACATTTTTTTTTTCACAACTGAAGAGAGTAGCAATGGAGACTCCTGTTACGAACAAGTATGATACTGCACTTTCACTATGGGAGGAGAATTACATTTTTAATAAAAGTAATGCATTTTTGCAGAATGTAATGGGTTATAAAAGATGTGCAGATGATGTTTTTATGTTGTGGAAAGGTACTGAAATGTGTATGAATGAGTGTGTTCACTTAACAGAAACAATGGGTTATTTGAAATTTACATTTACAAACTCAGAGGATTTAATACACTTGGAAACTACAGTGATTAATACAAGGAGGACATAAAAATAAATTAATTTAGATAGAACTAGCATGTACTCCCTTTTCTTATTTAGGAATACACTCAAGGGCCAGATGATAAGGTAGGCAAGAAATGAATAATTAGATGAAATGATGCACGATTTCTTAAGTAGAGGTTATAGTGGTAGGGAAGTCGAAGCATCTAAGAAATATACACTGAATACTTGAGAGATCATAGGGAGATCTTTTGGTGAATGACTGAGGAAGGAGAAGCTGGTTAAGAATCCAAGCTTATCAATGACAATCTTGTATAATAGGCATACTAATACTTCCAAAAGATATAGTAGCTAAACATCAGCATGTTTTAGGTAATGGATATAAGCTATGTGAATTACTAGAGACCTTTAGTTATAGAAATAGAATGTGAAACAGCACCCATGTTATAAGGAACAAACAGATGGTATTAATTTTATATCAGAATGAAGGAATGGTGCTTATCCATGTAGGAAAAAGTACAGTTGTGTACACTTACCATAAATGTAGATGTTCGTGTGTTCTCACTGCTGTAGTCTTCACCATTGGGTTATCCATGCTGTAATAGCCTTCAGTCGGTCCGAATACCAGAGTCAAGGTTTTGTGCATCGGCTGCTGTCGCTTGCTGGGTGACATCAGGTCGTCCGAGCTATAAAGGAGAGCAGGCAACGCCATTACCTCAGTTTTTCTTGCCTTAACCAACCAAAGTCGTCCAATTTTAATAATTATTAGTAGTCCTGGGGTCAGAGACCCCCATTGGAATATGCGTCTCTCTAAAGACAGCAGATATCAGGAGGGAAGGAAAGCATGACTGCAGCAGTGACAACACTCAAACATCTACATTTATGTTAAGTGTACACAAATGTACTATGTTCTTAGTTTCCTCACTGCTGCAGTCTTCATCATTGAGAGGATCCGCAAAGCTGAGGAGAAGGGTGGAATGTTGATAGAAACTTAAGATTGGGAGAGCATGTCCTGCAGAATTGCAGAGGCAAACCCACCCCTAGCTTTTGAGAATAGATTCAGATGGTAATGCTTGGTGAAGGTGTGGAATGAAGTCCATGTGGTAGCTTCCAGAATGTCCTTGGTGGGTACCCCTCTAAAGGAATGCTGTGGAAGTAGAGGTTGCCCTAGTGGAATGGGTTCTGATGGTCCTAGGGGGTGGTTTTCCATGCAAGGAGTTGCAAAACTGGATTCAGAGTGCTATCCATTTGAAAATGGTCTGTTTGGATACAGGTATCCCCTGTGCCCCTGTTTTAAAGCTGACCAAGAGCTGGTCAGTTTTCCTGCATGTCTTTGTATGATCCAGATAAAATCCGAGTTGCCTGTGCACATCCAAAGAATGCAGTATCCTTTCCCCCTTGTTCTGAGGGTTAGGGAAGAAAGGTGGGCAGGTGGATGGCCTGGTTGAGGGTAACATCTGAAAACCACCATTGGCATGAAAAAGGGCTTGGTTTTCAGGGAGACCCTGACTGCATGGAAGATAAGTGGCTCAATGGCCATTAAAGCTTGAAGCTTTGAAACTCTCCTGGCTGAAGTGATAGCCAGGAGAAAAGCAGTCTTCCAAGAGAGGTACTTTAATTCTGAGGATGCTGCAGGCTCGAAGGGGGGCAAAGTAAGCTTTTCTAAAACACTGTTCAGATCCCATGCTGGGGTGGGCTGTCATCTGGGAAGCCTGATATTAGAGGCTCCTCTAAGGAATTGTTTCATAAGAGGGTGGGAGAACAATGGCTGCTCTGTATCAAAGTGTGCCGAGATGGAAGAGGCATGGATATTTATAGAGGAGAAGGACTCTTATTAAGAAGCTCAGCCAAATAACCTAGAGTAAGAGGAATGGAGGGCAGATGAATGTCTGCCTCCATGGACTGGCTCCAGGAGCAGAATCTTTTCAATATTCCAGTGTAAGAATTTCTGGTGCTGGGCTTTCTGGCTTCTGTGATGATGTCAAGGACTTGCTTGCTTAGCATACATCTCTTGTTGGTTATGGTAGAATAAGCCATGCCGAGAGATTGAGTGTCTGAAGGTCTGGGTGCAGCATTGTTCCCCCCCGCCGGGATAGCAGGTGAGGTATCAGAGGTAGCTGCCAGGGGGGCTGGAGAGAGAGGCTGTGCAACAGTGGGTACAAATGCTGTCTAGGCCAATCTGGTGCAAAGAGTATTGCTTTTGGTTTTTCCTCCCATATCTTGATTAATACTTTTGGAATGAGAGGAAGAGGCGGGAATGCATACACAAAGAGGGTATTCCAAGGGAAGGTCAGGGGATTGACCTTCCAGGCCAGGTGATGGTACTCCCTGGTGCAGAATTTCTGTACTTGGTGATTTAAATGAAAGGCAAAGAGGTCTACCTGGGGGGTCCTCCATGTGTGGGTAATTTGCAGAAAAATGTCTCTGTGGATTTGCCATTCATGTGGGTCCAGCAGGTTTCTGCTTAAGTGGTCTGCTAGGGTGCTGTTGATGCCCGGTAGGTACTGGGCTACAAGATGTAGTCCCATGGATGAGGCTGCTAGCCACAGGTTCATGGCTAGTCTGCACATGGGGGTAAGATCGAGTCCCTTTCTGTTTGTTGATGTACCACGACTGTGGTGTTGTCTATTTTTATGAGAAGAACCCCTGGTTTGAGGCAGGGTTTGAAGGATGCCAGAGAGTTTGCACTGGTACCATTTCCTTTTGGTTGATGTGCAAGGGTAGTATCTGAGCGTCCCAGGGACCTTGGGCGCATCTGCCTTCTAGGTGGGAGGCCCAGTCGGAAGCATCTGTAGTTATGGTCTGGTCTGACGGACGGAGGGTGAATGGAAGTCCCCTGTTCAGAGCACAGGCCTGGGCCCACCAGAGGAACTCTGATCTTATACAAGGGATCACAGGCAGGGTGGTGTCCAGAGGTTGAGAGTGTTGACACCATAGGTTCTTTAGGTACCACTGAATTTTCCTCATGTGCAGTCTGGCCAGAAGTAGTAGGAGGATGCACGAGGCCATGTACCCTAGAGCTTGCAGAAATTTCCTGGCAGAAAGCTGTGTTTGGGAGGCCAGAGTAATGAAGTATTTTGGTAGGAAACTTTGTTTATCTGGGGACAGAAAGGCCATTTGCTCTTCTGTGTCCAGTAAGGCTCCCAGAAATATGATTTTCCTGGTAGGTGTCTGTTTTGATTTCCTTTCTTTGATAGTGAACCCCAGAGAGGTGAGTAGGGTTTTTACAAATGAGAGGTGCTGCAGGAGCAGTTCCATGCAGTCTGCCTGGATGAGACAGTCGTCCAGGTAAGGGTAAATCTGTATACTGCTTTGCCTGCAAAAGGCAATGGCAGGAGCTAGATATTTGGTGAATACCCTGTGAGCAAAGCAGAGAGTTGAAAGTGCAATGATCCTGCTCTGAAGCACAGGAATTTTCTGCATGACTCCCTTATTGGGATGTGCAGATAAGCATCCTTTAGGTCTTAAGTGACCATAGAAGCTGTTGTAAAGTAAGCATTTTGAATTTTGGGATTACCAAGAAAGTATTGAGAAAGGATAGGTCAAGGATGGGATGCCAAGTTCCCTATTTCCTGGGAACAAGGAAAAGTCTGGAATAGAATCTTTTGCAAATTGTTCTGGAGGCACAAGTTCTACTGCCCCTAGGGCTATTAGGTTTTGCACTTGTTTTAGTGCTTCAGTCCACTGGTTTGGAGGTAGGTCTGGGTACCCTCTTGGAGGTGGCAGTTCTCAGAAATTGAATTTGTTCCCGAGCAATAACTTTTAAGACCCATTGATCTTTTGTTATAAAGTTCCAATTTTCTCTGCAAAAGAGACTGCCTTCCTCCTAGCTTTTGGTGTGGTGGAGGCAGGTAGAGATGGGAAAGGTAGTAATTGAGAGTTTTTAGCATACAGGGTTGTTTTTGACCTCCCTGCTCTAGTGTTAGAGGGGGACCACTGTTCAGTTCTTTGCTGGCCCTGAGTTTGAGCCCTGGTGGGTCTGTCCTTACGCGTTTTGCCTTGTGCCTGCCTGTTTGGTGCAGGAAAGGACCACTGTTTAGACGGAAATTTTCTGCTGAACCTAGGTGGTTGTACTTGAAGGAAATCTTTAACAGTCTGCATCGATTTTGCTTCGTCTTCCATCTTAAGTACCTATTCAGTTTTCTGTCCGAACAAGTGGTCTTTGTCAATAGGTGAATCCATGATTTTAGCTTTGACATGATCAGGGAGAGGTTGTTTAGGTGAATCCATGATTTTAGCTTTGACATGATCAGGGAGAGGTTGTTCCTTCAACCATGCATGTCTTCTGATAGATTCTGTCACTGCTGCCTTGCTAGAGGCTTCTAGGGCATCAAATCCACAGTGCAAGGAGTGCTTTGCCACCCGAGATGAAGATTGCAGCAATTCTGCTATCTCTTTATTATTGGCAAAATCGGGTAAAGCAGAAATTTTCTGTTTCAAAAGTTCCAAAGTGTGCTGTTGATATTTTAACATATGGAACTGACAGTTGACAGCCCTTATAAAGTTGCAGAGGTATAGACTTTTTTACCCCATCTGTCTAGGGCTCCAGATTCTTTGTCTGAGGGAATAGGATTCTTTGCAGAGGTAGCCTTAACTCCCTTAGGTCCCTGAGTAATCACCTCTGGATCTGCTATAGGATTTCTTTAGAGGAATTTATGTGAGTCAGATACCCTGTAGTACCTGTCAGGTTTTCTGGGGGCAGGTGGAAGGGCGTCAGGGGTAAGGCTGGATTCTTGGTAAACATCATCTACCACCTCCAAGATGGGTGGGATGGCCAGAGGCCTATGCTGGGGTAGGTCCAGAAACTCTCTTAGTCTTTTCTTGGATTGAGGGAAATCAGTTAATTCCCATTGGAAGTGTTCCCTGAAGGTGTGGAGGATTTCCCCAAAGGAAAAGTCCTCTGGAGGTGATGCAGAAGGAATATATTCATCTGCATCTGAGTCTTCATAAGTAGTAACAGGATTTTCCTCTTCAAAAACAGAGGAGTCAGATTCCTCTGAGTCTAAATCTGAATGGATGTCTGGGAAAGGTTCTTTTCACCTTTTGACTGTAGTGGCCTGATTACCTCGGATAAAAGTGATGAGATCCTCCGCCATTTTAAGCATTCTAATTTGAGGAGGGGAAGGAGTAGTGGAATGGAGACTTTTTGCTGTTTTCTTTGGAGTGGGTCTAAGTCTGGCTTGAAGGGTATCCCTCAGTGCCATTGGTGTGTTAGAAGAGAGGGTGAAGGTCTTGAAGTGAAATCCGAAGTGCGAGCAATATCCTCAGAAGCTGGTGCTTGCTTAGCGCCTCCAGACCCAACTGAGGGCGAGACAGACGAAGGCTAAAGGGTCTCAGTAGAGGCCTGCGAAGTAATCGAGTCAGGCATCAGGGGCTGCAAAATCGCCTCACTGAATTCCAAGAACTGACGACCCGTTTAGCGGTGGTGACATTGGAAGGCTTGGCCTTATGCGATCTGTCTCCATCCTTATCTTAACGTTTTTTCAGAAGATCCGAGGTTTGCTGACTGACTGATGCCATATTGGTAATCGGAGATGGAAGACAAAAATAACTGGCTACAAACAGAGCTCTATGATAAATAGTTCTAGCATTAAAGAGGGCACAGAACCAACAGTGGGGTACGTCGGGATCTGGGCCTAAGCAAGTGACGCAGTAAGAATGAAGTCTCGGCTTGGTATTTGCTTTTCACAGGCGAGACAGTTATTGACTTTTTCAGACATCTGTTAGTGCAAGAAAAAAGGAAGGATCCCCAATGGGGTACTTAATCTGGAAAGAGCCGACTGGCACTGTTGCGAATTGCTTGTGCTAAGGGATCCACTGCAAGAAAGACTGAGGTAATGGTGTCACCTGATCTCCTTTATAGCTCGGACGACCTGATAACACCCAGCAAGCAACAGCAGCTGACACACAAAACCTTGACTCTGGTATTCGGACTGACTAAGGGCTAATAAAGCATGGATAACCCAATGGTGAAGACTACAGCAGTGAGAAATGAAGAACATGTGTCTATTGTAAGCCTATTACAAATAAATTATTTATACATCCTGTAATGACTAGGCGTTATATGGTTAAACATTATGCAAACTGTGATACAGCAAGTGTTGCATATAAAGCAACTTACACAAAATGCCCTTTATTTTATTTACGTAAATTGAAAGGTAAACTAAATGAATGTTCCCCATCTATCTGAAACTAAAACAGGAAATGACACCAATGCTTTATTTAAGCATATCCAAAAGGAAGAGACAGACCATACTAGTAAATTTTTAGCTTTAGAAGTTATCACTTTAAATGGATGCAGAGGGGGAGACATTTTAAATAAAACAGAAAGGATGGAATATAAATGGGTAAAAGTGTGTCGAAAGCAGACTATGTTCCTGGGTTGAATGCTTCAATGAACATTAAATATATTTTAAAATTTAGATCGATTAAGAAAATACAGTACTTCTGTATTATCACAACCAGATTTGGATAAGGAGAAGCGACTCATTTCCAAGCCCTTCTCCTGCCGAAATATGTTGGCAAAGTTACTTGGCAAGTGTGTGTGTCACTGAAGTGTCTATCATTACAGTGACATTTCTTTAACAGATTTAACTGTATGGGGAAATGAAAGTCCAAACATTTTACTGCTTCCAAACATGTCGATAATACGCAAGTAGTGATAGCTCTTGACAGTTGTCCAGTTTCTAAGAAAGTTTCTAAGTGCAATGTGTAAAACCTGTCCCTATTTTGGGAGCCTTTGACCCACCACTATTTTACAATTTGCACTGATTTCATCTGGTAACAAATTGTGAGGTATGCAAGGTGCTGTGAGATCAGTAACTGTAGTTGTTATGGTGCCTACTTTGCTGATGCTAACACTTGTCTTGTGTTTCTTTGCTTTTACTTCTTTACTCGGGTACAGCACAGCAGCATTTAATCACTACAACATCCAATGCAAGTTCAGCCTGCAAATGTATACATATATAATTTCTTGTCACAATATTTAAAGGAAGATGGATCAGAACAGTGGCAACCACACACTGCATGTCAACACAACGCGGGCTAACTCGTTTGTCTGGAAATTCTAACAGTATGGGCTCTTGGTTTCGGTCATATGCAAAGTCACAGCTTTTATTATTGAAATCACGTAAAACAGTCAGTTGTTTATATTTCAGTCCAAATTAATGAGAAAATTTCTTAGAAACTAGACAACTGTGAAAATCGATTGGTACTTGCGTACTATCAAGTGGTTTGGAATCTGGTTGCGATAATACTTAAGTACCAAAAATACTTTTCATGTTTTTAACTAACTGATTATTTCTTTTTCATGTTATGTGATATTTTATACATATTTAAACAGCCATGTATACTTGGCAATGCAACACTTGATAAAGCAATTTTGCAAAACCTTGATGCATTTAATTCTGAAGCACCTTAGTGGTATCTCGAGCCCCTCGGCAATATCTAACAGCTCACGAGTTTTAGCCATACAATAACTCAAATAAGTACACAAAAGGAATAATCCAGGTCACGCCTGTTTTCTGATGGGAGAAAAGAGGTACGGTATTAACTAGTACCAGTTTCTGTCATCTTCCTCAATAACACTGATCCGCAAGGATTTTAATGTTCAGTTAAAACGCTCTAAAACCCATCTGTACAACAGTTATGTGCTCACAATAACAATGCATCTGTGTTGCCTGTTTTCGTCTTTCCTCAGCCAGTGGGTTTCTGAATCAAACTCAGATCACACTTCAGCCACTTCAGAGACTGGCTCCGCAGCTCAAACTCCTCCCCATACCCATAATCCTCTCCGAGCCCTGTATTACCTCAGATCAAGTTTGCCCTCCATTCCCTAAATGTCCTAAGCAAATGAAAGTATATGAACATGAGGCAACCCAGCATCAACACTCAAAGCTTTAGAGAAAGACAGAGAAGAGGATCTGGAGTTTGCTCAGGAAAAGACCAATAGGGAAGATCCCCACGTCATACCAAGAGATCAGACAGAAATCTTCCACAAATGGAAGGGGGAATGGACGGAGGGTGGTTAAGGAAAGACAAAAACAGGCACAGATGCATCATTATGGTGAGTACTTGTAATGGATGAGGTCTTTTTCATGTTCATCAACTGATGGGACAGAGTCCCAGCTAGTAGGCGTAGTACCGGAGTATGGGAGAGCCAAACACTGCCCCTAGATAAAACGTCCAATTTGAAATGAGAAATAATGGTATGAGCACTGGACCAAGAGGCAGCACAAATATTATTTATTGAAGCTTTAGACAAGAAGCCAGACAAGGTGAAAATGATCTTGTGGAATGAGCTCTTGGGGGTCTTGGTAAAGGCAATCCCTTTTCCTTATAAACATAAGAGATACAATCAGTGAGCCATCTAGCTAAAGTCACATTTAATACAGACTGACAGAATTTAACCTTTGAAAAAGAAATAAAGAACTAATCAGATTTATTGAAATCTTTAGTTCTGTGGAAGCAGAATTCAAGTTGTCTGTGCACATTCAAAAAATGAAGCATATATTCCCCTTTGTTCGAAAACCTTGGAAAGAAAACTGGTAAATTGATTAATTGAGTGTTAACTCTGAAGCTACTTTAGTAAGAAAAAAAGAGTTACTCCAAAGGTAAACTATATGAAAAAAATAAGTAAGGCAGCTAAGCAAGATGGTGCCTGGAGTTCAGATACTTGCCTCGCTGACATAATAGCAACCAGAAAAATGTGTTTTCAAGGCAAGAATTTCGACATGATCTTCACAGAAGATTAAAAGGTGGACTGCATCAGAGCTTTAAAATGCATGGTCAAATCCTGAGGAGGAGGAGTAAGATCTTTAACAGGGAGTCTGAGAAGAAAGGTACCTCTGAGGAATGGTCTTTGTCTGCAAGAAAGTTGGAAATCGCAGCTAGTTGTACTTAGATTTTAGACTAACTAGTCCCACTACGGAAGCGAGGAATTCGAGAATAGCTGGAATAGGTACTGAAAAGGGATACAACTGTCTCTTATGAGACCAAACAGATAATCTTTTCATTTTGCTCTTACACATCTTCCTAGTAGAACCTTTTTGGGAAGATGCAAGAATGTGTCAAACTGGAGAAGAAAACCTGGACTGTCTATTCATCACTGGAAGTGGAGAAAACATGTGGTTAGTTTCAAGGACTGTATGTTCAGGTGAGGTAGCCCCGACGGATGAGACAGGAGATCTGGAGAGGAATCCAGCACCCAGGAATGGTGTATTAGATGAGGCCACAGGAAGGGAAACCATACTTGTCGAGGCCAGAATGGAGCAATGAGGATGATCTTGCTCTTCCGATGACATGCTTTCTGTAGGAACTTTGGAATGAAGAGGATATGCATAAAATAGATCGGGCGGCCAATAATACATCAGGGAATTTGTCAGTGACTCCCACTATTGGAGGGAGGAGGAGGGCAAAATACCTATTGCACTTGAAAAGTTTTCTTTGGGGGGGAGGGGGTAGATCACACCATGGGTTGGTCCCATTGATAAAATAGCTGATTTGCCACTGAAGGACTGAGAGACCACTTGTGAGTTAGCAGAATGGGTCTGCTCAGCCAGTCTACAACAACAGTGGACCTCCCTGGAATATGTGTACCCAGAAGAAAGTGGCTAGAAGGATTGCTCTCATCTCTAGGACACTGATGTGAAGAGTGGCCACTAAAGGCACCAGGTGCCTTGAACTGCCTGCCCCAAGTAGTAAACCCGTTACCCCGGATGGTAAGCTTCGATGGCCACTATGGCCTTGGGCAAGGGAAGTGTAAAATTACAGCCACAAGAGGTTTCTTCAGCATGAATTCACAGATTATGTACTGTCTGCAAATCTTTGTGATTCTTACAGGAAAATTAATGTGGTGCAGACCTATCGACCATTGCACTGCAACTGTCTACTGCAGACCTTTACAAGAAAATTTTTCTTACAGCACAAGTGTTACAGTAGCTACCAGTGGCCTGAAGAGCTGTAGAACTAACTTGCAATTTGGGAAACTGTATTCAGGCATGAACCTACAAACTACAAGATCTGGGAGGGGGAGAGCAGAGATTTGTTGTCATTCACTGAGATGCTCAGCTGGAGACACAAATGGAGCAGGCAGTCCATGGCACAAATCAGAAGATGCCTGGTGGGAGCAGTGAGGAGCCAGTCATCAAGACAGGGAAACACTCGGAATCCTGGCATGCTTAAGTGAGCTACGACTACTGCCATGCACTTGGTGAACACCTTGGGGGGGGCTATGGTAAGACCAAAGGGCAGGGATCTAAACTCAAAGTAAGTGGCTCTGAGTCGGATGCAAAGGTGTCTCTTGGATCACCTGTCTATTTTGATGTGGTAGTATGCATCCTGGAGCTGGTCAGACTTATGGGGCTGTAACTGCCTGGTCTGTCGAAGGTCCTCTATATGGAGGGGAATGAAAGTAGCAGTTGTGTATTCGCTTGGTACAAAACCTGTATGGAGGTTGAGAATGAATAGTGTTGTTAGGGGTGTTGCTAAATCGTGCTTCATGCACTTAAGATGCATCCAGGGATATTGTCAGGACTCATCAATGCAGTACTTTTAGCTACTGACAGAACTTGTAGGACTTGGTCTTGTGTGACAGCTGGATGCGAGTCAGTTTTAGGTATATCTTG
>NC_056731.1:1740801242-1740832018 GCF_019279795.1 Protopterus annectens
AAATGCAAATGCTGAAACTCAAATGTATGTCATTATTTAGTGACTTCAAGACTCAGTGGTTCATCTGAAAACCACATATTTTACGAGGAACAGACCAAACATATGAAGCAATAATCTGGATGTCCTGAGAAAATCTAAACAGTTGAAAGATATGGAGATTACAAGTGTAACAGACCAAGTTACACTACCTCTATGACAGTGCTCGCCAAGTGTTTTATAGCTCTGAAAGCCAGGAAAAGCTTAGCTATTTTTCCTCTAACTAGTAGTACATGAAACAGACAAAGCTCCATGCACTACAAAAAACTGATAGTCTTACTGATCATAAACTTTATTATGTGTTCTTGACACGGATGACGAGATTCACTTCTCGAGCTTCACTCACAAGGTATATTTTTTGGCATCCATGTCTCGAACACATAAGCAGGTTATGGTCAGCGACCCAATCATAATCCTCTAAATTATGTGTTTGAGACACTGATGCCAAGAAATTCACCTCGACAGTGAAGCTCAAGAGAATACTGGCTTCTGTATCAACACCATATAATTTAGGGTTATGGTTGGAGATATGATCATAATTCCTTGTAGGGCATGCAGATTTACCTGCTCCATGTACTACTAGATAGAAAGAACAATAAACCAAAGTTTTCTCCTGGTTTTCACAGCTAAAGAAGGAGATGACAAGCACAGTAAGAATGCAGGAAAAGTCTTAACGTATTCTGTGCATCAGAGAAGTACTTCCATTTTGACTGACTAAGGCAGCAGCCAGAAACAAAGGTGAAATGAAGATGCTTGAAGTTCTGCCATTGTTGTTTGTTTACCAGCAATGCTGGTTATTAGTCCCTCGTGCCAGATGTGATCTTAATAGCGTTTGGAGTGTTAATCACCCTTCTAAGCATTAAGATCAGGTCTCAGCTAGAATAGCTCTGAACTAGGTTGTCTTTTAACAGATACTGGAGAGTAATCACAACCTCCATGCAACACCTATATATGTAACACACATTTATGGATACAAACATATGCATCTATACATGTGTGTGTATTTCTACATATATAGATACACACACACACACACTATACATGAGGTCTTATAGACCAAGATCTTTGCTTCCTGTCAGGGAAGAAATTTTACACATACATAATTCTTTACTTAACTGGTTAAACTGAATAGACAACTTTGCCTCTCTTCTCTTATCTAGAGTTCCAGTTAGCAAGCTGAAATTACAGGAAGAAACCAGTTGCCATCTCATATCCTTAACATTCTGTGCTAAACTTCACGACTGAAACTTGAACAGTGTCACCAGAATTGAGCAGCGTGCCCCCTATCTACAAGTATATTCTACCCGTATAGAAGTTACTGCTCTCCCCCTCCACTGACCAAGACACGGATGAAATAAGACCCACCAGAACTGAGCGGTGTGTCCCCTATCTACAACAAGTACATTCTGCCTGCATAGAAGTTATTGCTCTCCCCCTTCACTGACAAGGACGCGGCTGGAATAAGACCCACCAGAAAATACAGTTGTGTACACTTACCATAAATGTAGATGTTCGAGTGTATTCACTGTTGCAGTCATCACACTTGTGTTATCTGCCTGCAGGTAGCCCTCAGTTGCCCGAATACCAGAGACTTAGTATTTCTGTGTCGGTTGCTGTTGCTCCAGGACTGACGTCAGGTTGTCATGGGTATAAAAACAGGCAGCCGACGCATTTACATCAGTTTTTCTTGCCCCAAATGTCAAGAGCCCCCCCCGATAGGGAGCTAAGCTATGGTGGGAAAATCACCACCAGTAAAAAGTAAATACCAATACCCCTGTAAGGGGTGAGTAATATACATACAGAGGGGAGAGAGAAGGGGGCTGGAAGGAGGGAAACCAGGAATGCAACAGTGAATACACTCGAACATCTACATTTATGGTAAGCGTACACAACTGTACTATGTTCTTCGTGTTTCACTGTTGCAGTCATCGCACTTGGGTTGATTCCCAAAGGTGAAGAAAGGTTGGAGGCAGTCAAGAAGAGTTTGGGTTGGCTAGTATGCCCTGCAGGACTGCTGTTGCAAAACCCGCCCTGGGTTAGGAAAATATAGGCAGGTGGTAATGTTTGGTGAATGTGTGTATAAAACTCCAGGTAGCAGCTTCCAGAATGTCCCTGGTAGGGAATCCCCTGAGGAATGCTGTAGAGGTAGAAGTTGCCCTAGTGGAGTGTGTTCTGACCCTCTGAGGGGTTGGTTTCCCATGGTGTTTATAGCAGAAATGGATACAGTGTGCTATCCATTTGGAAACTGTCTGTTTTGAAATGGCCTTGCCCTCTGCCTCTGGTGCAAAACTGAGTAGTAACTGGTCAGATTTCCTGAAGGGCTTAGCCCTATCCAGGTAGAATCTGAAGGTTGGCAAATGGACAGATTGGTTGAGAGCCACACTGAACCCATTTTAGGCCTAAAGGAAGGATTAGCCCTGAGGAAGATCCTGTCAGCATGAAAAATAATGAAGGGTTCCACAGCCCTAAGTGCTTGTAGCTCAGACAGTCTTCTAGCTGAAGTGATCGCCAGAAGCAAGGCTGTTTTCCAAGAGAGGAATTTTAACTTTGCTGACGCTGCAGGCTCAAAGGGAGGTAGTGTGAGTTTTTCCAGTACAAAGTTAATGTCCCAAGCGGGGGGATGCTCTCCTTGATGGCCTTAAGTTCTTTGCCCATCTCAGGAACTGTTTGATGACAGGGTGAGACAAGAGAGTTGGCTCAGTGTTGTAGTGAGCTGAGATGGCAGACACACAGATCTTAATGGAGGAGAAGGATAGGTCTCTGTGCAGTAGATCTGCTAAGTAACCCAGGATTAGAGGTAGGGAGGGCAGTGCTGTGTCCTCACCTTTAGATTGAATCCAGGAGCAATACCTTTTCCACTTATCAGCATAAAATTTCCTTGTACTGGGTCTTCTGGCTTCCAAAATGACATCCAGCACCTGCTTGCTTAGGCTGGTCACTGGGGAAGAATTCAAGGAATAAGCCAGGCTGCAAGATTCAAGGTTTGCAGTTGAGGATGCAAGATCTGTCCCCCCTGCTGAGTGAGAAGGGTCGTGCTCTGGGGTAGGTGCCAGGGTGGCACCAGTGCTGGCATGGCCAGTCCGGGGCAATCAGGATTGTCCTTGGTCTGTCCTGTCTTATTTTGAGCAATATTCCTGAGAGAAGGGGCAGAGGGGGGGAAATGCATATATTGAGAGGTTTACACACTGAAAGGATAGGCATCCACTTTCCAGGCCCTGCTGTGAGGTGTTCTGGTGCAGAATTTGCTGAGCTGGTGATTGCAGGGGGAGGCAAAGAGGTCCACCTCTGGGATCCCCCATTTCTGGATCAGAAGGCTGAAGGTGCAGGGCTCTAATTATCACTTGTGCGGGTCTAGGAGATTTCTGCTTAAGTTGTCTGCCAGTGCGTTTTGTTTGCCTGGCAGGAATTGAGCTTGCAGATGGACCTGCATGTCCAAGGACGTGTTCCACAGGACCATGACTAGCCTGCAGAGTGGGTAAGAGTTAGTTCCCCCCTGCTTGTTGATGTACCACACAACTGTGATGCTGTCTGTATTTATTATAGGTTCATAGGTTGGTACTAGGCTACTGGCCCTAGGGCCTATACAAGCCTAACTATAACAATTCCCTGGCTATTTCTTCCCACAGTATTTACTTCCCTGGATCCCAGTCTGAATTAGCAGGGGTCCTGGTGACAGTAGGGATCGGAAAGCTGTTAGAGTGTGCTGAACAGCTAGCATCTCTTTTTGGTTGATGTGCAGACGAATTTGCCTTTGGCTACAGTGTCCATGAATGCACTTGTCAGCCAGGTGTGCCCCCCAGGCACAGTCTGATACATCTATAGTTAGGGTCTGGGCGGCATGGGGTTGAGTAAAGGGAAGTCACTTGTTGTGGTTGCATGCTGCTGCCCAACAAATAAACTCTGTCCTTAGACAAGGTATGAGAGGAATGACAGTTTCCAGGTCCTGGGAATGTTGGCACCAAAGACTTTTTAAGTACCACTGAAGTTTCCTCATATGCAGTCTGGCATATGGAATTAGTAGGATGCAAGAGGCCATGAACCCTAGGGCCTGCTGGATTTTCCTTGTAAATAGCTGGGTTCTGGTGGCCATTTGAGTGAAGCAGCATATCAAATAGGCTAGTTTTTATGGAGAAAGGAGTGCCATTTGGGATGCTGTGTCCAAGCTTGATCCCAGGAAAACAATATTTTGACTAGGGACTAGTTTTAATTTCTTTTCATTGAAAGTGTACCCCAGGGGGGTTAGAATGTTC
Organism: Protopterus annectens; assembly: GCF_019279795.1. Lineage (NCBI taxonomy): Eukaryota > Metazoa > Chordata > Ceratodontiformes > Protopteridae > Protopterus > Protopterus annectens. Next base: position 1,740,805,529 of record NC_056731.1, read on the forward strand.
TTTACTAATGTCAGGTGCTGCCACAGCATTTCCTGTCTGCCTGAATCAGGCAGTTGTCCAAGTATGGGTAAATTTGAATTTTTCTCTGTTGCAGTAGGCAATGGCTGGAGCCAAGCATTTTGTGAATACTCTGGGAGCAGTGGATAAGCCAAAGGGAAGTGCAGAGAACTGATAATGCATAGATTCTGCCCTGAAGCATAGGTATTTCCTGCACAAGTCCCTGATAGGGATGTGCAGATAGGCTTCTTTTAAATCTAGGGTGGCTAACCACACATCTTTGGCCAGCATAGGAAGAAGCTGCTGAAGGGTGAGCATTTTGAATTTAGGTACCACCAGGAAGGTGTTTAGAATGGAAAGAGCTAGGATTGGGTGCCAAGTACCCTCTTTTCTAGGTACCAGGAAAAGTCTGGAATAGAACCCTTTACCTATCTGTTCTGCAGAAACAGGATGAACTGCTCTTATAGAGAGCAGGGATTGAACTCGGTTTTGTGCCTCTGCCCACTGGTTTGGAGGAAGGTCTGGGAACCCTTTTGGAGTTGGCAGTGAGTGGGCATAAAATTTGTACCCCTGGGATACAATGTTGAGGACCCATCGGTCTTTGGTGATAGAAGTCCATTTTTTTGTACAATGGACAAATTTTCCTCCTAGGGGCACGGGCAGCTGGGCAAAGGTGAGGAGTGGAGTTGAGAAGTCACTGTGAATTCTTTCCATAAGGGGGTGGCTTAGCACTCCCTGTTTTTGAAGTGGGGGCAGTCCATTGCTTAGATCTCTGCATACCCTGAGACTGTAGTATTTGGGGGGGGGGGGTCCATTTCCCCTGGGTCTAGTTTGAGATGGCCTTGAGGGGGCTGGAAAGGACCAATGCTTCGAGGGGCAATGCCTACTGAATCTAGGAGGCTGTACTTGCAAGAATTCTTTGACTGTCTGCATAGATTTAGCTTTTTCTTCCATCTTTTTATGAACCTCTTCTGCTTTGGTGCCAAACAGATTGCCCTTGCTCAAAGGAGCGTCTAGTAATTTTGATATGACATGGTCTGGCAAGGTCTGCTCCTTAAGCCAAGCATGCCTTCTCAGTACAGAACCAGTGACTGCTGCTTTGCAAGATGCTTCTAGGGTATCAAAGCCACATTGCAAAGTATGCTTGCTGACTTGGCTTGCAGAATGCATAAGCTCTTGTAATTCTTTATTTTCTGCACAGTTTGTAAAAGTAGCTATTTTTTGCTTAAAAAGTATCATATGTTGCTGGCACTTCAGCATGTGAACCTGGCAATTCAATGCCCTAATGGCGAGAGTTGCAGAGGTGTATACTTTTTTACCCCATCTGTCTAAAGCTCTAGAATCCCTGTCCGAAGGGGTGGGATTCTTAGCTGTAGTTGTTTTTATACCTTTAGGCCCCTGGAAGATGACCTCTAGGTCAGCAGTAGGATTTTTGAAAAGGAATTTGTGAGAGTCAGGAACTCTGTAGTACCCATCTGGTTTTCTAGGAGCAGGGGGTAAAGTATCAGCAGTTAGAATGGATTCCATAAAGACATCATGCACATCCAGAACTGGGGGTATTGCTAAAGGTCTATGTTGTGGAAAATCTAAAAATTCTCTGAGTAACTTTTTGGACTGAGGATACTCTTGGCATTCCCAGTGGAAATGCTCTCTTAAAGTATGTAGGGTTTCCCCAAAAGAAAAAATCCTCTGGAGAAGAAGCAGAGGGAACAGATTCAGATACCTCAGAGTCGTCTGACTCTTGGTCTGTTAAAGCTGCTGGGGACAGGTCTCTTTTTCTCTTAGCAGGGTAAGGCTGGCTTCCCCTAATGAACATAATCAGGTCTTCTGCATTTTAAGCATTTGATGTTGTGGCAAGGAAGCAGGTGCTTGAGTTTGGGTAGTCGTTTTTTTTTAGGCGTAGCTCGTATTCTTGGCCTTAGAAACTCGGTAGTTTTAGACAGAACTGAAGACGTGAAAGAAGTCATCGGTTTGTGTCGGTAGTGCAAAGAACCTCCTCAGAAGCCGGTGCCTGCATAGCAGTTTTGGACCCATCCAAGGTAGAGCCATCCACAGGTTCCGTAGTCAAAGAAGAGTCTCGTGGCATACCGGACTCCAAACCGGTCTCGGTAGCGGCCTGCAAATCCATCAAAGCGGGCATCAGGGGCTGCAAAAGCACCTCACTAAGTACAGGCAAACTGGTGACTAGCTTAACGGAAGCGTCGTCTGCAGTTTTGGACCTGTGCCATCTGCCTCTGTCTTTATCCTTACATTTTTTCGTAAGATCGATAGTCGGATGGCTTACCGAAGCCATTTCAGAATACGGAGATTGAAAGTATTTCGTGACAATAAGAGCCTGACGATGAATAGTTCGGGCATTGAACAAAGCACAAAACCAACAGCGAGGTACGCCATGGTCTGGGCCTAAACAGGTGACGCAGTAAGAATGGAAATCTCGGTGTGGTACTTGCTTTCCACAAGCAAGACAATTGTTAACTTTTTCTGACATCGGTTAGAGCAAGAAAAAAGGATCTCCAATGGGGTACTTTAGAAGACTTCAGGATGATTCAATTCGGAAATGAAAACTCAAGTAGTGGCCGACAGGCACTTGTGCGAACTGCTTCTGCTTCGGGCTCCTCGGCAAGAAAGACTGATGTAATGGCGTCGACTGCCTGTTTTTATACCCCTGACGACCTGACGCCAGTCCTGGAGCAACAGCAACTGACGCAGAAATACTAAGTCTCTGGTATTCGGGCCGACTGAGGGCTACCTGCAGCAGATAACGCAAGTGCGATGACTGCAACAGTGAAACACGAACATCTGAGCAGCATGCCCCCATCTACAACAAGTATATTCTGCCCGCATAGAAATTACTGCTCTCCCCCCTCCACTGACCAAGACGCGGCTGGAGTAAGACCCACCAGAAATGAGCGGCTTGCCCCCTATCTACAACAAGTATATTGTATGTCATTCTGTTAATAAGTTAACTGTTCTGCTGCATGAGCTCATCTAACTTTATGTTCAAAGTACTGTTCTATCCTACAACTAAGTGTACGTGTCCTAGCTTCTATTAAAGATCCTGATTGTGGTGCACACACTACTATCTCTGTTCCATTCACTACCCCACCCAGTTTTTTGTGATTTCACTCCTAGCCCACTGTCCTATATCTACTTTCCCCTTTGCTACTTTAATTATATTTTCACTCAGAGGTTTACAATTATAACTGGCCTTCCAAAGGCTAAACTGCCCCTCTGCAAGCAGCTTTTACTTAGCCTGGTCTCACCCTTACATGCTCTGCAATGCACATACCCTTTTTATAGTATTTCTGCCCATGGTTCTAGTGCTTACTATCTTTAACCAGACTCTTTGTGTCTCCAGACATTTTTTTTCACAGCTCTCCGCTTTCCCATGGCTCAACCCACTCAGTTTGCCCTCTCTACGCTCGGGTTCACTCCGCTCCCCTGCTCTACCTCCATTCCCACCCACCCCCACATCAATTACATTTATTCTCTCCCTAATCCCACCACTCATTAGCTACCATCCAATCATCATCAGTTCCACTTACATGTACCTTAATCTGTAATACACACATGTTCAACCTACTACCACCACCACTTATCACACTCTTCTCCCTCCACCCTATTTGGTAACACTTTCTATTACCTCCACACCTGCTACCCCACAACACTATTGCGCTATATCCTACCATAACAAAATGCTACTTATATATAAACTAACACCCTTCAGTCTCTTATTACCCTTAACCCTCTTACTACAGCTTACCCCACTACATATTAACATTGGCTACCACAAACCCACAGCCACAACCTCCACTCAAAGTTTACCTCTCAGTACCTTCTCCAACATATCTTCTAACCTATACACAGCTGACAACATTCTCTGCTTTAAACTAAAAGTCCTCCCCCTACATGATAAAATTAGCATAAACCATACCACCCACCTTCACCGTAGCATAAAAAAGAAACACAAACTCACCACTATTCTACTTAAATTCTCCAAACTAAGCTTTAGTTGAGATATCCATCCCAATCCAGGTCCCATTCCCTCGTCTCCCAAACCACATTGCCCCTACAAATCTCTAATCCTAACCACAATTAAACCTGCAAAGTACTCGAAACAAAATCCCAGACTTCCATGATTAGGTAACACATAACAAACACAACATTATTGCCACTACAGAAACTTGGCTAAAACCATACATTAAAAGCTCATAATTCCTTCCCCCTGGCTTTGCATGCCTGCGCTCAGATAGGCCACATAAAAAGGTGGAAGGGTAGCACTGATCTACCCCAACACATTCAATATAGTCCCATACAACTCAACCATACCCAGCTTCTCTACAGCAGAAATCTTAATAGCCTTCCTAAACATCAGTGAAAGCAAAAACCTCTGTATCACTGTCCTGTACATTTCTCCTAACAATAATATTCCCATACTAGAGGAAATCTTAGCTTGGACATCCAACATTACCAAAGAAACAATAATTCTTGGTGATGTAAATACTAATTAGTTGAATGTCTCACAGCAACACTCCTCTACAAACATCAACCTTTATAACTTCAGCCAACTAAACAATGAAATTACTAGGCCCAACAAAAACTACAGCAGTGGTTCAATCCTAGACTGGATCATGGTCTCGGACTCCAATAAAATCTCTTCCCCAGCAAACAGACATCACTACAGAAACACAAGAGACTTATCACATTTTCCCCACAACCTTTAACAATTCCTTAAACAGCATTAATTGGATCCCCTAAAAATCCTTCCTCAAAATGAAGCAGCAGAATTTTTCAACTCTACATTCCTTAACATCTTAAATAACCTAGCACCTCCACGGCTAAAACGTGTAAAAGTTAAGCACGCCCCAAGAGCAATCAAACTGATCATTGCCTCTAGAGACAAAGTCTGGAAGCTTTGGTATAAGCACAAAAAACCCTTCTGGCCTTATAACCTACAGACACATTTGCAACCAAGTAAAACACCTAGTTATTAAGGATAAAAAAAAGACTACTATCATAATTTACAAAACCAACACAAACAAAACCCAAAACACTTCTGGAGCTCAATAAACAGACTCCTGTCCCCTGGGTCAAACAATAATCCCTGTCCTAATCCAGAAAAAACCCATCTGAAATAGCCACACTCCAACACATTTTATAACCGTCATAGCTAATCTCACCACCAACTTACCTCATAGACCCCCGAAAAAACAAATACCTCCTTCTCCCCACTTATATAATTTCTCTCTAGCACATATCCCCACAGTAAAGAAACTACTCTTGAAACTAAACCCATGTAATAATGCCCCCGACAACCTGCCCCCAGAATTCCTATAAAAAGCTGCAAACTCCATTGCCTACCATGTTAGCTTACTTCTTAACAGGTCCATCCAAGAGTCTTAATGTTCCCACCAATTGGAAAAAAGCATCCATCCTCCCACTGCACAAAGGTGGAAACAATACAGACATCTCCGACTTTCAACCCATCGCCATTCTCTCTCCCATCTCAAAGACCCTTGAGAAATGTGTTCACAGCCATCTCTAAGACTTTCTACTTAACCTACTGTCCAGCAACCCAGCACGGTTTTAGACATGGACATAGTGGCACTACAGCTCTTATACCCTTCTGTGACTCTATCAAGCAGGCTAGAGATGCTGGGAAACTTGTCCCCTCTATTTCTCGACCTTTCCAAAGCCTTTGATACCATCTCCTACTCTTTTTCTTTGAAAACCATCCAACTTAGGAATCTCTCCTTCCACCCTACACTGGTTCTCTAACTACCTCACAAACAGGCAACAAGCTATTACGGGGCAATACTATCTCCTTTCCTCAACACCACTACTGGAGTACCCCAAGGGTCCATGTTACGGCCTATGCTTTTCAGCATTTTCATCAATGACTTCCACTTTACCCTCAACTCAAGGCACAATCATCCAATATGCAGATGATTCCACTATCATCTGCACTGCCAATTCACCACCGAACTCCTGAAACTTACCCAGTCAGCCCTCGGCTCCACCGAAATATGGATGGCTAACAACCACCTTGCCCTAAACCCTAAGAAAACAAAACTTATGCCATTTACCCCTAAGAAACACACTATTATAAACAAAGACTGTTTCTCCATTCTCTGCCAAGATAAAACTAACATCAAGGTTGTCACACATACTAAACTTCTAGGAGTCACTATAGACAAACACCTAAATTCGACATGCATATACAAAACAACATTAAAAAAGCACATCAGAAACTAGGCATGCTATACAGCCACAAAACCTTCAATTACTCCTCAAAACTATCAATTGCCTTCTCCTTCCTGCTCCCATCACTTCTTTATGGCGCTCCTCTCTTTACCAACATACAGGCCAGCCTCAAATCCAAACTAGACTCATGCTATAACAAAATTGCTAAGTTCATCACTAATGGACATTACCTCATCATTGCACCTCTCTTCGATTACTAAACTGGCTGGAACTTCCTCACCATCTTACATGCATACAACTAACAACTGCCAACAAACTAATATTCAATCCATCCAGCTGTGCTGCCCTTTCTTCCCTATTTACACTATACCACCCTAACAGTCCTCTCCTCTCGGAAAATCAAATGCCCTTGCAAGTAATAAAACCTAACCTCTCCACTGGTCAAATACTCCACTCTTTTTCCACTGATAGACTATGGAACTCTCTCCCACCTTCACTTAGATCCATTAGTAATGCTGTTCTTCAAAAATCTTTGAGACATCTTTCCTCCCAGTGGCTATGCTCATGTGCTAGCTCCTCGCAAGCTATAACCTGACCTAATCTCTCTCCTACCACTACTATTCCCACCTTTCCTACCTCCATCCTTTACTAACTTCAAAATCTTCATTCTCTCCCTACTTGTTAATGTAGGTTCAGTCTGTAAGCGGACAGGTTTAACTACAGTTGCAAAATTCCCTTGCATTCCCAGGAAGAACATGAAATCTAAACAGTAAAGAAGGAATGAGCATACTTAACTAGAACAATACAAAAAAATCTTATATTCGAAATGAGCAAGAAGGGCTCTGCAATTTGTTTTAAGTTAAGGAAAGGTTCGCCCACCAGTAGTATAAGGTCAGACATGAAAGGCAACAGGAGGATTAAAACAAGGCTACCCAGCTGGAAAGCCAGTTGTACCAATGATGGTAAAAGGGAAGAATGCCATCTAAGTCTAAAAGGCTATCATCTACAGGCTAGGTCCACAGCTGTGGATCATAAAGGGGTGTGAGAAGAGCCACCCCATAGCAACCTATGTCTCTACATTAATAGGGAGGTCATGGGTAGGTGGACTACTGCATTTGGTGAACACAATCAAGCAATGGTGTGTGTGTGTGTGCGTGTGTGTATGTATATGTGTGTGTGTACATATATGTGTGTGTGTGTCTGTGTGTGTATATATATATATATATATATATATATATATATATATATATATATATATACACATACACATACATAAACACACACACACACACACATATATATATATATATATATATATACATACACAGAGACACACACATGTATGTATATGAGGTGTGTGTATGTATGTGTGTATATATATATATATATATATATATATATTTATGGGTCCTAGCTGTTACATCACAAGTACGGTTCATCAAACCATACTTTCGCAGACCCACCTTAGCAAAAGTGCATTTTATCAAAAATGCACTTTCGCTACAGAAAGCCGCTAAAACAAAAAAAAAAAACATGCTGTTTGCATGTAACGGTAGTTGTACATCAACTAAGCAAATTCTTGCTGAGATCGTGGTACAGTGGGGATAAGGGAATATTCCCTTTTCCCCGCTGTAGTGTGATCTATGAGTGAGAATATTAAAATAGGGGCGTGTGGGGGTGCAGTGGGGCTTGCCCCCCTGCATAATTGTGTTTAGTGTGTTTTTTTTTTTATTTAGCTTTTATTTTTTCCACAAAAGTGCATTTTCATGGAAGTCAGTTATCGGAAGTACAGTTCGATGAACCGTATTTTTGATAATACAACGTAGACCCATATATACATATAAAGAGATATATATATATATATATATATGTATACATACATATAAGGATCTACTTCTAAACATCGTACTTCATACAACCAAACTTCATTTCCGCGAGACAATGTTAAAAGTGTACCAATTTACAAATCAGTACAAAGACAGAATACCATGTGACAAGTCTTCCTTTCTTTCCTGGGAACATCCTAAGGTGACTCCTACTGAAATGCTCAAAGCAAAGTTTAGGAGGATTCTAGAAGTGAATTACCTGGGTACTACCCATCAGAGGAAAGCTTACAAATGATTCAGAAAAGTATACACTATTCAAAAATTACTATCTGACAATAGATCATATACTTTTCTTTAAAAGGAAAAGCATTTAGTTATAGGCTACAAAATCTAACTACATATTGACTGTTGTCCAAGTGAAGCATATAAACCACTTATAATTTTACTTTTTTATGAGCCATATATTCACTGAACACAGAACAGATGGGCTGGCTGAATGCAGGTAGTGGAGTCAATGGATGGTGAGGTGGAAAAAGATCAGTATGTGTCACTAGGCCGGCAATGTAGTCCTATTTAAGCAGCATGCATGTCAGGTGCAGGAGTGGGAAGTGTCAGTGAGCAAAGTCCCTTGATATTTACTCACTCATTTGTTTTGTTAAACAGGGTACAGCGTGATCACAGGACTGACTAACTTCAGTCTCAGCCTGGGAATGAATATTGCAGAAGGAATATAAATTGAGAATTAGAAAAAGATTCAAAATTTTACATTTGAAAACACAAAGTTGAGATTATAATACAATCACATGTAAAAAAAAGATCATGTACAACACAGTGAATCAGTTGCTGAATGCATTAATCATGTCTGTCCTTAAACATGGAGAACAGTTGGGCAATTAATAAGTTCTGACAGTAAGCAGACAGAAAGAAGAAAGTAATAAAAAGTGATTACTGTACAACTTTGCACCAAACACTGTCGCTACAAACCCTGTAGGCAACTATTAAAGTCATAAGATACGTGTGCAATTGGAATGTGACAGAAAATGAACAAGTACCAAGTTAAGAAGAGAGGAATAAAAGAGTAATTAAAATGGATACAGGACATTCCTGAAACTAACTGTATTCCTACAGTCAACTTCCTTTCTTAAATCATGGCTTCACAACAATTTTAACAACAATGGCTCCATAATGAGGTATGAGATTTGCTTAACATTTTTTTTATGATAGGAATGGCTGTACATCCAACTTGGAATAAAACTTTTCTTACACTTCTAAGTGTCCCAGTGTAACCTGATTCATACCACAGTTGGTATATATTACAAAGTCTCAACAATCTGTCTTGAAGTTGTATGGTCCTGTATGTAGGTTTCTTTTTCTTATTTACGGTGAACTTTCATTGGTTATTCATTATTGTTATACTTACAAAAATGTTCTCTCAAATAATCCCAGATTTGAACTCTAATAATATATTTAGAACAAAATTCAGAGCTCAGCAGAGACTTGTTAACCTCATTTCTACAAAAGGTGTTGTACTATGGATACTGACATACTTTCTTCCAACTATAAAAAAGCATCTAAAAAGGAAAGTGGTTCTCTGTAAACACAAATGTTGGTTCCTTTTTCATTTAGCAACACATCAACAGACTGCCAAATTCAATACCAGAATATTCTGACCATGATAGAAAAAGGTCAAGGTAAGTCCAGCTTCCACCTACGAATATACGCATGTTATGATCATAACACAACATGATTCAGCATTCCTCCTTCCAGCAAAAGTTTACATAAGTGATGACATCAGTCCCCTAAATCCTGTACACCAGTGAGTGCATTAGTGTTGCTGGAAGAGGAAGCCATACATACGTAACACATGACAAACAAGTCAAAAAGCAAGTGACAGGTTAAGCCAGCTCTGCAGCATACAGAGTTAAAGCCCCGAGTATAGCACAGGCTGCTAAAGTTCAATTAGCAGCTTGAGTGGCTATAAGAAAGTACAGTTGTGTACACTTACCATAAATGTAGATGTTCGAGTGTATTCACTGTTGCAGTTCTTACTTATGGGTTATCCGGCCTCCGGTAGCCCTCGATCAGCCCGAGTACCAAAGGTAAAGGGATATGACGTCGGCTGCCATCGGTTGAATTGGACGTCAGTCCCCCTAATACAAAAGAAGGCAGCTGACGTCACTTCCTCAGTTTTTCTTGCCACAAATGTCAGGAGCCCCCAAAAAACACAAGGCTTCAGAGAAATATAAATAGTCCTTGGTAAAACAAACCAAATAAAGTCTGCACCTTAGGAAAGGAGAGCAGTGGAAAACCAAAACAGGGGGAAGGAGTGAGGGAAACCAAGACTGCAACAGTGAATATACTCGAACATCTACATTTATCGTAAGTGCACACAACTATACTATGTTCATTGTGTTTCGTATCCTTACTTATGGGTGATTACCAAAGCCCAGAGAAGAGGGAGGAGATACCAACCCATTCAAGGATTGGAGAGGATGCCCTGCAGTACAGCAGTGGCAAACCCCGCCTTGGATCCAGAAAACAAAGGCAAATTATAACGCTTTGTGAAAGTGAGTACAGAAGACCATGTGGCAGATTCTAAAATATCCATGGTAGGGACACCACTTAGAAAGGTTGCAGAAGTAGAGGCTGCTCTTGTGGAGTGGGTCCCCACACCCTGAGGAGAAACCTTGCCATGGAAGGAATAACAGAAAGAAATACAGTGTGCAATCCATTTAGAAATGGTTTGCTTAGAAATAGCTTTGCCCTGAGCTCCAGGAGCAAAACTGACAAACAGCTAAGATGACTTCCGAAGGTCCTTAGTCTTATCCAGGTAAAAACTGAGCTGTCTGCGTACATCAAGAGAATGCAGGATCCTTTCCCCTCTATTTCGAGGATTAGGAAAGAAGGTAGGAAGGTGAATAGACTGGTTAAGAATCAAGCTAAACACCACCTTCGGCATAAAAGAAGGATTAGTCCTTAGGGAGACTCGATCTGCATGGAAGATGAGAAAAGGCTCCACAGCCATCAATGCCTGCAGTTCTGAAACTCTCCTTGCTGAAGATATACCCTAGAGGAATGCAGTCTTCCAAGAGAGAAACTTTAAGTTTGCGGTGGCAGCTGGCTCAAAAGGAGGAAGAGTGAGCTTTTCCAACACAAAATTAAGGTCCCAGGCTGGAGTAGGAACTCTTCTGGGAGGTTTAAAGTTGCTAGCACCTCTGAGAAACATTTTCATCAGGGGATGAGAGAAAATGGGCTGCTCGAAAGAAGCTGAAGCATGAATCTTGATAGAAGAAAAAGAAAGTCCACTTTGAAGCAACTCAGCCAAATATTCCAAGATCAGAGGAAGAGTACGCTGAGAAGAAAATTCTCCTTTAGCTTGCATCCAATGAGAGAATCTTTCCCATTTGCCAGCATAGGACTTGCTAGTGCTAGGCCTCCTGGCCTCACAAAGTAAGTCAACCACCTGCTGGGAAATGGAAGTAGTAGTAGACGGATTCATACAATAAGCCAAGCTGCCAAATGGAGAGTCTGAAGATGAGGGTGCAGAATCTTTCCCCCCTCCTGAACCAAAAGATCTGGTTTCAGAGGAAGATGCCACGGAGGAAGCTGGGACAGACTGCGAAGCAGAGGATACCAATGCTGCCTGGGCCAGTCTGGGGCTATGAGAATGGTCCTTAGTCTTTCGTCCCTGATCTTCAACAACACTCTTGGAAGAAGAGGAGGGAAGGCGTAAACAAAGTAGTGCCCAAGGGAAAGACAGAGCATCCACTTTCCAGGCTTTGCTGTGATGCTGGCTGGTGCAAAAGAGTGGCAGAAGGTGGTTGTCCAGGGAGGAAAAAAGGTCCACCTGCGGGGTGCCCCAACGCTGAGTGATGCTGTAAAAGACTGCTATGTTCAGTTGCCACTCGTGAAGATCCAAGGTTAGTCTGCTCAACTGGTCTGCCAAAACATTGAGCCTCCCTGGAAGAAACTGAGCTAGATGATGTATGCCCAATGATGCTGCTGTGGTCCATAGAATCATGCTCTGGCCTGCACAGGGGGTAAGAATGAGTCCCTCCCTGTTTGTTGATGTACCACATGACTGTGGTGTTGTCTGTTCTTACCAGCAGAGTTCCAGGAGAAAGAAGATGCTTGAAAGCCAATAAGGCCTGGTGAACTACTATTAATTCCTTCAGGTTTATGTGCAAGTGCCTCTGCTAAGCATTCCAACGTCCCTGTATGCACCTGCCATCCAAGTGAGCTCCCCAGGTGCAATCCGATGAGTCTGTAATCAGGACTTAACTTGCAAGAGGTGGACAGAAAGGCATGCCCTTGTTTTGCAAACAGGCTGTTGCCCACCATAGCAACTCTCTCTGTAGACAAGGAAGCAGAGGGACTATGACATCCAGGTCCTGAGCATGTTGACACCAAACATTCTTGAGGTATCATTGCAATTTCCTCATATGCAGCTTTGCATATGGAATCATGAGAATACAAGAGGCCATGAATCCCAGAAATTGCAGGCATTTCTTTGCATGGAGGTGGGGCAGGCCTGCCAAGTCCTTGAAGTAAGCTGAACGAGTTGTCTGCTTCTCCTGGGTGAGATAGATCATCTGGGCAGCTGTGTTCAGACTTGCTCCCAGGAATGTTATCTCTTTGGTTAGTACCATTTTTGACTTCTGCTCATTGAGAGTATAACCCAGGGAAGAGAGAAGTCTTTACAAATTCCAAATCCTTTAACAGCTGCTCCTGAGACTTTACTTGAATCAGACAGTCGTCCAAGTAAGGATTGATCTGTATTGTTCTTCTGCCTGCAAAAGGCAATGACTGAAGCCAGGCACTTTGTAAGAACTCTGGGAGCATTAGATAAGCCAAAGGGCAGCGCAGAGAATTGATAATGTTTCTTGTCTACTCTGAAGCGAAGAAACCGTCTGCAGGTTTCCCGGATAGAGATGTGCAGATAAGCTTCCTTGAGATCTAAAGTTACCAGCCAGGAGTTCTTGTCCAACATTAATAGCAGCTGATGAAGAGTGAGCATTTTGATATTTGGGATCACCAGGAAAGAGTTCAGAATGGAGAGATTTAGGATAGGATGCCAGGTGCCCTCTTTTTTTGGCACTAGGAAAAGTCTGGAGTAGAAGCCTTGGCCTACCTGCTGAGCAGAATTGATTCTATTGCCCCCAGCTGAAATAGAGCCAAAACTTGCTTTTCTAATTTTGCCCTTTGATTTGAAGGAGTGTCCAGGAATCCTTTGAACGTGAGGAAGGTGTGGAAAGAAAATTTGTGTCTTAGGGATACAGTTCTGAGTACCCATTTGTCGTCTGTGATGGTGGCCCAAACCTTTGAAAAAAGGGCCAACCTTCCCCTTAAAGGAGACTAAGGGCAAGCAAGAACAGGCAGAAGTTGGACAAAGTCATTGAGAATGCTTGGCCTGAGATGTGGGCTTGGAATTTCCCCGACTTAGATGTGGAAGCATGCCATTGTTTAGTCCTCTGAGGGGTAGCCCCCTGACCCATAGCAGATTTGTAACTTCTAGTCCTAAAACGGTTCCGCCTGCTAGTATCAGGAAAAGTCCAACTCTTAGAAGGGTCGTTCCTGCTAAAACAAGGAGGCTGAATTTGCATAAAGTCCTTAATTGTTTGCATGGACTTGGCTTTATCCTCCATCTTCTTGAGCACCTTTCTCCACTTTGCTGCCAAAAAGAGTGTCTTTGTGCAAGGAAGCATCTAAAAGCTTTGCCTTGACTGACTCTGGAAGAGGCTGTTCCCTGAGCCAAGCAAGCCTCCTGACAACAGATCCAGTAGCTGCAGCCCTGCAGGAAGCTTCAAGAGCATCAAAACTACAGTGTAAAGAATGCTTACTGACAAGACTGGCAGAATACAGTAAATCCTGCATAACTTTATTCTCCCTCATAAGGGGCACGGTTGAAATATTTGACTTGATAGCCTCCAAAGTATGCTGCTGATACTTAAGCATATGAAAGAGACAATTGATAGACCTAACAGCAAGAGTGGCAGAAGTATAAACCTTCTTTCCCACTTGTCTAGATTCCTAGATTCTTTATAAGAAGGAATAGGATTACTAGAAACAGTAGCCTTAACCCCTTTAGGCCCCTGAGAAATAACTTCTGGGTCAGCCAGAGGATTACGGTAAAGAAACAAATGTGAATCAGGAACTCTATAGTACCTGCCAGGTTTCCTGGGTGCAGAAGGAACAGAGTTGGGATTCAAGGAATTTTCCAGAAAAACATCATCCACCACCTCCAACACAAAAGGAATAGCCAGAGGCTTGTACTGAGGCAAATCCAAGAATTGTCTGATTCTCTTTTTAGATTGAGGATATTCCTGACCTTCCCATTAAAAATGTTCCCTAAGAGTATTCAAAGTATCACCAAAAAAATAATCTTCTGAAGGAGAAGTGGAAGGAATGGATTTCTCTGCATCAGAATCCTCAAACCCAGAATAAACCTGAGAAGCTACCTCTTCATCAGCTGAAATGCTAGCAGAGTCTGAGCTTGAAAAAGCAAAGCTACTGGTGAGAGATCCCTACCTCTTTTGGAAAGATGCGGCTGTGAGCCCTTAATAAGGGTCAAAAGATCGTTAGCCATTTTAACCATCTGAGATTGAGGAGAACGGGGAGCAACTGGAGCCTGTTGCTTCATAGGCTTGCGACTAGAAGATTTACCCCACAAACGGAAGGACTCAGGAGGCTTGGCCACAGAGGAGGTTGTCGGTATGCGCCTGCAATCGGTAGGAAGAACCAAAGACTCTGAAACTGCAGTTTTCTCTGTCGCAGGCTGAAAATCCAAACCCATAATAGAAGCCGGAGGCATAGAGGACTCAGAAATGGTCTCACCAGAGGCCTGGGGTTGAAAATCCGGAGACTGCAGGGGCTGCAAAGGAGCCTCACTGACTACCGCTGAACTGATGACCAACCTAGTAGCATCGGAAGATTTGACTCTCTGAAGTCTGTCTCAGTCTTTGTCATTGCACTTCTTAGGAATATCAGAGGCCTGAAGACCAGCAGATGTCATACCGACAAACTTGGGCCAAACTCGGAAGTGCTTAGCTAAGAGCTTAATCCGATGACAAATAGTACGCGGATTAAAGGAAGCACAAAGATCACAATTAGGAATATCAGGTTCAGGGCCTAAGCAAATAATGCAGTAAGAATGAAAATCTCTATGGGGAATCTGCTTTCCACAGGTAAGACAATTATTAACTTTTTCTGACATTCGTTAAGCAAGAAAAAGAGGATCCCCAACGGGGTACTTGGCTGTTGCGGACTTCAACTTTTCGTAGTTGGAAATCAAAAAGCTAAACGGCTGACCGGCACTTGTGCAAAAAAAGCTTCTGCTTCGGGCTCCACAGCAAAGAAGACTGAGGAAGTGACGTCGGCTGCCTCCTTTTGTATTAGGGACACTGACGTCCAATACAACCGATGGCAGCCGTCGTCATATCTCTTTACCTTTGGTACTCGGGCCGATCGAGGGCTACTGGAGGCCGGATAACCCGTAAGTAAGGACTGCAACAGTGAAACACGATGAACAGCTTGGGAGGATGGGAGTGAACAGCTGCTGCCAGCTCACCCATCACAGGTTGGGGCAGTTTTAGCTTGCCACGTGGGCGACACCTAGACAGAGCATTGCGTATTACATCCTGCGTAGTATGAGCCTGTGTCTAGTATGTTTGAACTTGTACATCAAGCAGAGCTCATGGTACAGAGGCACACATCCACTCAGGAGACAGCAATACTGGAATAAGGAAGACCTTGGAGGGATAGAGAATAGGCTGAGTAAGCTGCCTTGCTCCCTAATATCTGGCTCTTGCTGTGAAACAGGGCCAACTGTAACTAATAGGTAGAAAGGAATCATAGGGCTCTCAACTAGCCTAGGAATGGGCAGCCTCCCCACAAAATAAATGGGCGACTGGGTGCATATACAGGAGTCATCAGACAAAGTCTAATGGGGAGCAAAATAAAAAGATACGTAAAAGGTTATATCCATATAGTATTTAATGAAACCTAATGAGAAAAGAGCAACTTTAGGAATATAAACCAAATAACTAAATGTATTTATTATTTAATTAGGACAGTAATAAAGCTGGGAACTCCTGAGAGAACATTAAGTAGTACAAAAACTCCAGTTCACATTGCACGCTTACATTTCTGTGATATAGAACAAGACAGGGCAGAAACCTTATTATTTGACTATCTTTTACTGTGATAGAAAATAATGTCTGTGTGTCATTTCCTCAGCAAGTTGCTCTTGGCATGAAAATGGCATGATATTTTCCCAAAACATAATCAGACGCAGTTGCAAACTTCCCATATGATACACCACAGTGACCGGCAAACTTCTCACACTAGTGTTCCACCATCCCATTCCCAACCCCTCTTTATTCAGTCTGAGACAACAGCTGAACTGCATCCGACCACTTCCAGCAAAGAACAGAATAACAGCTGGATGCTATTTTTGTTAGCTTCATAAGACTGTCATGGTCCAGCATTATGCTACTACTATAATTAATTAAATATATATGGCCAGAACATTAGAATATACCTCAAAAATGCATTCATGTTATATAAACCCACAGTAACACGTAGCCATGTTTACTTTATTAGTGGCAAAAGTAGAACGCTATTTCTGAGTCTTTTGGGTCTCAAATGACATCTTTAAGTATATAAACTGAAAGTCTACACTCAAGGACAGTAAATGCGCCATCTCTTAGCATGTACAAAGAGTGAGAGGCAACTACTTTCACAATATTTTGTATTATACAGAACACTCACCCCTTGAAGTACTATAATCAGCACATTAACTGATTATCAGTGCTAAGTTATGATATACGTTGAATCATTCCAAACAGGACAGCATGACAATCAAGCAGTGGTAAAACACAACATCCTGTTACATATCCCTATGTATGTGTTAAAGCATACCTCATGCACAAGAGTTCATATGAACACGGCTAGAAGCCGATTATGTTATCTAATTCAATGTTCAAGTATACAGATTTACTAATTTGAAGGCATCACTAGCATTTGCAAGTTAAAAAAAAGTACAGAAATAAGGAGATCAAAAGCAGGATACATTTGTTTTGTGCTCCTTGTCTGGAGTCAGCTCATTCTGAGGTGTGTGCAGGCTAAGGGCAATATTCACTCTTCAGTGAAACTGCCACTGTCAAACGACTTGTTTGTATCAAATGATACAAAAAGTACAGCTACAGCAGAAACAAATGATCATTATCAGTCTATATGCGAGCTTCTCAGGCAGGTGTAACTGTAACAACAAAATCAATTCAACTACAAACTGGTGTACATGTCCATCATCTGAATAAAACTGGTTCAACTAGCAAGGAACTAAAATGCGAACAGCTTTGTAAACAAGACACATAGGAGTTTCACTTTGTCAAAGGGAACTCTTGTATGACTTTCATTTCAAAGGTTATGAACAGCATATGCAATATGACATATAGGTCTAGACAACACCACTATAACAAGGGACACAGTAACTGCAAAAGGCAGCCTATGACCATCATTTAGAAAATTTTGATAAGACTTCCAAAACATTTGTCAGCCACCTTCTGTACAACTCTTCTTTTTTCCTGACATTAACTTTATTACTACTGGCCAGAAATTCTAAACTTATTTCTCCACCCTGTCTAGCTCAAAGAAACAAACACATTCCCTTTAAACAAGACACAGCAGATTCAACCAGGTGGGCTACGTCACATTACACAAGATATTTGCTGATTAAGTTAGCTATACACATTCTGTAAGAAAATCACAAGCGCCAAGCCAGGAAGGGAGTGATTTCTCATCACTAGGCTTGATCCGTGTCATGTTTCAGCAGGAGGGATAAAGGTAAGCAGAAAAATCACATATAGGTCATTAAGAAAGATGCAAATAAATTTAGCAGTGCAGGAGTGATAAAGTACAGTTTTGTACCTACCATAAATGTAGATGTCCGAGTGCTAATACAGCTGCAGTCATAACAGATGGGTTATCCTGCCGTCAGGCAGGTCCTCGGTCGGCCGAATTCCAAAGTCTAGGTCCGGCGTCGGATGTCGTTGCTTCTTCCCTGACGTCAGTGCGGCAGGGGTATAAAAGAACCAGCCGACGCCATTTTCTTCAGTTTTTCTTGCCCCAGATGTCAGGTGCCCCCAGAAGGAAGGCAAAACATGAATTTATGTAATAATGCAGTGCAATATAACCAAAAAACAGTAGTTGCAAGCAAATACACCATAAAAGAATACCCCAATCAGGTTGTATGAGGAGGTGTTGGCCATTAGGCCTGTTCCAAGAGGGGAAGGAGGGAGGGAAACCTGGACTGCAGCTGTATTAGCACTCGAACATCTACATTTATGGTAGGTACAAAACTGTACTATGTTCATCGTGCATACAGCTGCAGTCATAACAGATGGGTAGAATCCCAAAGCTAAGAAAGGGGTGGTAGGCACTAGGTGGAACTAGGAGGAGCCAAAATGCCCTGCAAGACGGCAGTGGCAAAGCCTGCTCTAGATTTGGAGTATAAAGGTAGGTTGTAGTGCTTGGAGAAGGTATGCACAGAACTCCAAGTGGCTGCTTCCAAAATATCCTTGGTAGGAACCCCCTGAGGAAAGCTGCAGAGGTAGCTGTGGCCCTTGTGGAGTGAGATCTGATGCTTGTAGGTACAGTTTTACCATGAAAAGAATAACAAAAGCGTATGCAATGGGCTATCCATTTTGAGATTGTCTGTTTGGAAATAGCCCTCCCTTCAGCACCTGTAGCATAGGACACAAAGAGTTGCTCTGATTTTCTGAATGGCTTTGTCCTGTCCAAGTAATAACAAAGCTGTTTGTGAATGTCCAAGGAATGTAGTAGTCTCTCCCCTTTGTTTTGTGGATTAGGGTAAAAGGTAGTTAAGTGGATAGCCTGATTCAAGGCTACACTGGATACTACTTTTGGCATAAAGGAAGGGTTGGTTCGTAAGGATACTCTGTCCTGATGGAAAATGATGAAAGGCTGCACAGCCATGAGGGCTTGCAGTTCCGAAACCCTGCGTGCTGAGGTGATAACCAGAAGGAAGGCTGTTTTCCATGACAAAAATTGCAGTTCTGTTGAAGCAGCTGGCTCAAATGGAGGCAGGGTCAGTTTTTCTAGAATGAAATTGAGGTCCCAAGCAGGCACTGGTTGCTTCCTTGGGGGATTTATATTCTTAGCCCCTCTGAGGAACTGTCTTAGGAGAGGATGAGAGAATAAAGGAGGATCAGTGTTGTATTGAGCAGAAATGGCTGAGGCATGGATTTTGATGGAGGAGAATGAAAGTCCACTGCTTAACATCTCAGCTAGGTACTGTAATATTTGAGGTAAATTCAGTATTCCAGGATTCTGTTCCTTTTTCTGATTCCAGGCACAAAACCATTTCCATTTTGCGGAGTAGGCTTTTCTAGTAGAAGGCCTTCTGGCCTCCAAAATGACATCCTGCACCTCTTTGGAGAGGAGGGTCTGTTGTGAATTTAAGGAATCCTCCATGCGGCTAGATTGAGTGTTTTCAGCTGACTGTGAAGAGTTTTGAAGTTGTCCTGGGTTAACAGAAAAGGCATTAGAGGCAGGATCCATGGTGGGGAATGCGTCAGGCTCCTCAGGAGAGGGTACCAGTGTTGTCTTGGCCAGTCTGGAGCAATGAGAATCATCTTTGGTCTGTCTGCTCTGACTTTTAATAGAACTTTGGGCAGCAGAGGAAGAGGTGGAAAGGCATAAACTGTCATTGTCGTCCAACTGAAAGAAAGTGCGTCCACTTTCCAGGCCTGTGGATGATAGGTCCTTGAGCAGAATTTTGTCAATTGGTAATTTCTGTGGGTAGCAAAGAGATCTATATCAGGCCTTCCCCCATGCTTGAATTATCTTTGCAAAAACTTGAGGATGCAACTTCCATTCGTGTGGATCTGTCATATTTCTGCTTAGGTTGTCTGCCAGCGTGTTTTCCTTGCCTGGCAGGAATTGTGCTTGAAGTTGGATTTGTAATTCCAGAGCCATGTTCCAAAGAGACATGGCTAGCCTGCACAGGGGATAAGAATGGGTTCCTCCATGTTTGTTTATGTACCACATCACTGTGGTGTTGTCTGTCCTTATCAATAGCTGGCCTGGATGCAGTAGGTCTTTGAAAGCCATAATAGCATTTTTTACTGCTAGCATTTCCTTTTGATTGATGTGTAGGTGCTTTTCTTTTTGGGACCATTTGCCCTGAATGCAATGATTTGTCATGTGCGCCCCCCAGGCGTAGTACGAGGCGTCTGTTGTGATGATTTGATTTGCTTGAGGCAGGCAGAAAGGGAGACCTATGTTTCTTTGGCATGCTTGAGCCCACCACAGAAATTCCTTTTGGAGACATGGAATCAGTGGTATAATTGTTTCCAAACTGTGGCTGTGTTGAGACCATAAGTTTTTTAGGTATCATTGAAGTTTCCTCATATGCAGCTTTGCACATGGGATTAGCAGGATGCAAGACGCCATGAATCCCAGAGCCTGCAGGATTTTCCTTGCAGTCAGCCTGGTGAAGGATGCCATTTTTCTGAAGTATTGAGATAGCCTACCTCACGCCAGAGAAACAAGGGCAACTATCTGGGTGTTTGTATTCAAGCTGGCACCCAGGAAAATTATTACTTGAGAGGGTATTAGTTTTGATTTCTTTTTGTTGACTGTGTATCCCAGAGAGTTCAAAAACTTTATTACAAACGCCAGATGTTTCAGAAGTAAGTGTTTGCTGTCCGCTTGGATCAGGCAGTCGTCCAAATATGGGTATATTTGTATCCCTTGAAGTCTGCAGAAGGCAATTACTGATGCCAGGCATTTCGTGAACACTCTGGGTGCAGTAGATAAGCCAAAGGGCAATGCAGAGAATTGATAATGGGTTGAACCTGCAAGAAATCTGAGGTATCTTCTGCAATCTTGTCTGATAGGGACATGCAGGTATGCCTCCTTGAGGTCCAATGTTACCAGCCAAGACTCCTTGCCCAGCATGGGAAGAAGCTGCTGTAATGTGAGCATCTTGAATTTTGGTACGAGTAAATATGTGTTTAGGATGGATAGGTCCAAAATAGGTCTCCAATCTTTGTCCTTCCTTGGTACCAGGAATAGTCTGGAATAAAAACCTTGACCCTGTTCTTGTGCAGGTACCTCTTGAATAGCTTTCATGTCCATGAGAGCTGAAATTTGTTTTTGTGCCTCTGCCCTTTGATTTTGTGGCAGTCTTGGCATGCCTCTCATTTTTGGAAGGGTGTGAAAGTGGAATCTCTAAATGATTCTTGAGACTGCCCTCTACCCCTCGGGCACCTGTATCTACCTCTTTGAGGTCTGTCAGTGGCTGGAAAGGACCAATTTTTCGAAGGCCAGTTTCTACTGAAATGTGGAGGTTGTACCTGTAGGAAATTTTTCACTGTTTGCATTGATTTTGCTTTTTCCTCCATTTTCTTTAACACCTCCTCAGCTTTAACACCAAACAATACATCTTTTTGTAGAGGTGCATCTAGTAATTTAGCTTTGACATGATCTGGTAAGGTTTGCTCTTTGAGCCAAGCATGTCTACGTATGACAGACCCTGTAACAGCAGCTCTACATGAGGCCTCTAAAGCATCAAAACCACATTGCAAGGTATGTTTACCCACTTGTTCTGCACCATGCAACAAATCCTGCAACTCCTTCAAGTCTGGTTGTTCAGGTTGTGACATTTTGTTTTTCAACTGAGATAACAAAAACTGTTGATACTTTAACATGTGGAACTGACAGTTTAATGCCCTCATGGTTAAAGTGGCCGAGGTGTATACCTTTTTCCCCCACCTTTCTAAAGCTCTGGAATCTCTCTCTGAAGGTAATGGATTTTTGGCAGTAGAGGCCTTAATTCTCTTGGGACCCTGTGAAATAGTTTCCGGGTCAGCAGCATGGCTTTTGTATAGGAATTGGTGTGAATCAGGAACCCAGTAATACCGGTCAGGCTTAACTGGAGCTGGTGGTAAAGAATCTGGGTTAAGGCTGGCCTCTGAATACACATCATCTAGTATGTCTAAGACAGGAGGGATAGCCAGATGCCTGTGCTGAGGGAGCAAGAGAAAATCCCTGAGCCTTTTCTTGGAATCTGAGTAATCTTGGCCTTCCCAGTGGAAGTGTTCCCTCAAGTTATGCAAGTTCCTGGTCTTCAGAATGTTATGAAGTAATGGAGGCCTGGTCCGAGGAAGGGTATTCATCCTCCACTCTGGGCCTTTTGTCCGAGGGGGTTTGAGAACCGCTGATAAGAGTAATCAAATCCTCAGCCATTTTGAGCATCTGTTTTTTAGGCATGGGGCCTTGAGAGGGGCCCTGTGGAGCTGGTCTTTTAGTATGCATGGCTGCTTTAGATTTAGTGTAAGCCTTAATGGAAAAAGAAGAAGGCCTGAAGACACCTTGAGAGGTGGCAGGCCTGTCTGAACTCTGAGTTTCCCCGCCAAGAGTGGCGTCGGTATCTGTAATCGGGGTGTGGGCCGCGGAGCCTGCGACCTCGGGCACAGAAGACACCGCTAAGGAAGTGTCATCGGTAGTCAGGGACTGCGTAAGTGCCTCGCTGAGAACCGGAGCACCTGTAGTCGGCTTCAGCGTGGTGTCGGTAGAAGTCGCGGACCTCGTATGTCGGTCCTTATCTTGCGTCTTTTACTCAAAACTGGAGTCGGAGTATCCGACGACATAATGTAATTAAATTTTTTGCCAAAATAGTGTTGGGCGAACTCCGCCCAATGCTTAATAGTGCGTTTGTTAAAGCTAGTACAAAAACGACAGGCCGAGACGTCGTGGTCTGGGCCTAAGCAAGGAATGCAGAAGGAATGGAAATCCTTATGCGGTATTTGCTTCCCACATGAAATGCAATTATTAACTTTGTCTGACATCGTTCTGAGGCAAGAAAAGTTTCCCCAACGGGGTACTTTGCTTTCAGGAAGACTTCGGTTGAAAAATATTCGTAATCTCAGGAGCTGGCCAACCGGCACTTGCGAACTGCTTCTGCTTCGTGCACCGCGCGCCAAGAAAGACTGGAGAAAATGGCGTTGGCTGGTTCTTTTATACCCCTGCCACACTGACGTCAGGGAAGAAGCGACGACATCCGACGCCGGACCTAGACTTTGGAATTTGGCCAACCGAGGACCCGCCTGACAGCAGGATAACCCATCTGTTATGACTGCAGCTGTATGCACGATGAACATCTCATTATCAACTACATTAATAACACCCTGTATCTAGATAGTCAGAAGTTCATTTATTTCCTGCAGTCTTTTGTGATATGTATTTAACTTTGAATTTTTACATACATGCATGTCCTTCTGAATCATTGGTCTCACTCGTCCTACAAGTCATGGCAGCCAATACTGGTGTCACATGGTAGTCTTTCCTTTCCAATTTAAATAACCTCACCTACACCAGGAGTAATGGGAGGCAAAAGATGAACCATCCATGACCACCATCCACAGCTGGTGAGATTTTATTACTTTTACATCTACTATAACAAGGGACACAGTAACTGCAATCCACAGTGACCGACATGTAGTGCATGCAAATGTTAGCCCCTTAATATTACTCTACTCTTAATGGCATCTTACAATGTGCTATGTATAGGCAGACCCAGACAAAAAAACTTTGTTAACCAACTAGTAGCCTTTTAGTCATGCTAACAGGGTACTAATGCAGGAAATAGCAGTCAGTTCTCTTCCAGGAGAATAGGATTATCAGCCACTCAGTCTTGTCAAAGTCCAACTTCTTGCACCTAAATCACCTGCACTGTACTCAGAGCCATAACAAGTATTCCAATGGATTTGGCTAGATCTATTTACTGACTGTGTGCAATTTGTTAAGCCACTTGATCTCTTCTCAAACCTGAAACTATGTATCTACTGACCAGGAAAATTTGGCCACGGCAATTAGGGAAACTCCTCTGTCTTGTCATTTGTGGAAGGGGTACTGAACAGCAACTTGAAAGAACAAACACTGGAGAGTACTGCCAGATATGCAGTATAGACTGAATGGGGATCTAACGAAAGTAAATTGGCCCAGAGCAAAACAGAAATAAAAATAAAGGTGAGCAATTCTAAGTAAGAACTTGGATTCACAGTGGGCCAAGACTAAGATTAGGTGCACCACAATGTCTATAAATTCATACTAATGTAATCCTAAGATGTACTTATAAATAAAAAAGGTAGCTTTCTGAGCAGCAGCTGATGATGAAGCCAGAAAAAGATGGTTGACAGAACACAGTAAATAGTGTACAGAAATCATGAAGCAGGACAGGATAAGAAAAGAATGAACAAGCCAACAGACAGGAAAGGAGCTGAAGTATGAAAGCACATCTGCAGAGGTCTCTCTCTCTCTCTGCAGGCACACAATGCACAAAGGCATCATCTATTAAGGTTTCATAAGCCTCCAGCCTCCAACTGAACCAAAGAGTTTTTGGAGATGTACTGCAGAAAAGCACTGCACAGAGGTACATGTACATTATTATATAACATTCCTGTGTATGACGCTTCGTTAGCACAGCCATTTATTATTGGCTATTTTTTAATTCTGTGGTCTAATACGCAAGTTGCACTGGCACAGAGGGATAAACCTCTGATTATGACTCAGGTGACCAGAGTTTAATTAGCAGACTGAACACCTGATGGAGGGAAGGACAAGAATGAAGTGACTAAGTCTGTATGTGTCTCTCTCTAGGGGAAGGGTCCATGTGCAAGGTACACAGAGTGTGCTAATTTTGACAGCGGAGACTAAAGAAATGTGCACAATGTATTTGTTCTTGAATGCAGAGTTATTTGCAGGCTTACTTCAGCCACGAATGTGAGTGACAGTCCTTCTCAATATCCAATGCACATCCTCCTGGAAGGACACATACTGGCTACATGTGGAGAATTTGGGGCACAAAGAGAAAAAGAAATTGTCCCAGAGCAAATGATGGTACCACAACCTGATCCACTTGCTTCTCAAGCCTAGGGGAATGAAAGGGTCATAGGGCTCTCATCTTTGGGGAGGAACCACTGAATGGGTCAAATGAGCACTTGACTGAAGCTCAACTGGTTAGCAAGGGGCCACACTGATAAAACACTCTGCAGTGTAATTATTTTTTATTTATTTTAACATTTGTTAACCAGATAAGCCTAATGAACATGTGTCCCTTTTTAGGGATGACACAGGAACACTGCCTGGTTAAGTGACATGTCAGTGCTACATAGCAGGCAAATGGGAGTGGAAAGAATCAAACCCGGTACCACTGGCTACATTCTAAGAAGTTTAACAGCTCAGAACTCTAATCCTCTGTGCTAACTTCCAGACAAATGTCCAATAAGGATACACGGCAGAAAAAAAAATTACAAATATTTTTTCATACATATATTTGTCACTCTTAATTGACCAATGTTGCTAACAAACTTAAAACAAAATATAATGCATTCCCAGATTGCAAATGTGAAGTTTTTTGTTTACAGGCTTGCAGTGAAAATAACCTCTGCTCAGCTGGAACACCTGGTCAATAAAATATAAATTAGTACGCAAGTTTTATTAGTACAGTTTTCACAGACTTCTAAGTTATTAAAAGAAAACTATATTCATGATAAGTATGGACCAGATGCAAAGCATTAGAAAAGCTCCACCCTATACCATCCACTGTATTTCTGTGATATACCCAGATTTGGCAAAAACTCAGCTGGTGTCCTGCACTATACTCCTTCCCTTGGGAATATCCTTGCATTATTCTCCCTTAGTTATTCATGGTGTCCACTACTCAAACAATAAATCATCTTTCAATCCTAGAATGGCTCTTAAAACAACAAGCCATTAACATTTCCCCTGTAACTAACATATATTTTTCTTTAAATGACTCTGGTCACTACGTATAACCTTGCTAATTAATTCAGGCAAATCTCCAGAAGATATCCAATGCTTTAGGCCTTGCATCCATAATTAGCAGTATTCCCTGTTCAAGTGAATGGTGGTGATGGACTAACATTCTGCTTAAATCTGCCAGTAGCAACAACACTGCAAACATCGAGCCAATTTCTCATTGCATCTTCCCCCCAACAAAACTATGAAAACTGTTAGCACATTCCAGCTTAAACTGTACCTAGCAGATTACGGCCATAAACACAACCATATCACTTGTTTTACTCAAAAATTTCTCACAGGAATATGAGCAATGAAAAACTCACAAAAGCATGGTGCAGAGATCTCAAAAAGGCCTTTAATAAACTCACTCATAAGTTCCTTTTACTGAGTTAAGTAAATATGACTTGTATCCTGGTGCAGAGTCCAACTACTTGAACTGGTCATCCAAAGAAAAAGTGGCTTTGCACACTCTATCCATATAAACTCCCCAGTAGGAGTACCACTCATAGATGGTCCACTCCTCACTCTAGAATGACAACCCAGACTTGCATACTTACCTGAATGGTATAACCTGGCCTTAGGAAATAGCTGGACTAGGGGCAGATGAAAATTATTA
>NC_056731.1:1741155018-1741197518 GCF_019279795.1 Protopterus annectens
AGAGGACCAAAGAGGCACTCTGCTTGACATGTATGGGCAATCTATTCCAGAGTCTGGGAGTCTCTGGATCAGGAACCTATCCCTCCAGCATGTTTTGTTTATTGTGATGACAAGGTTTAGATCCCTGGAGCATGTGGCTCTGAGGGATTGGGATTTCTTTAAGTGTAGCATGTCCAACAGCTCTGGGTTTGACATGGCCTTGTATGTTAAGCAAAGATCGCCTCTGAGTAGACGATATGCGACAGAGTATAGCTGGAGTTTTTTAAGGCAGTCAGCATAGGGCATCTGCTTTAGGCCTGTGATTCTTTTAGTGAGGTATTTCTGTGGCCTTTCCAGTTGTTGCAGATGTCTTGAGAGGTACATACCAAACGGGGCATTGTATTCTATAATGGGCCTAATGAGGGATGAGTACAGTGGGACAAATGACCTCCTTTTTTCTGGATGAAAAGCCCTTAGTGATGAGGTGTGCCACATAGAAGGATTTCCTGACTGTTGTGGCGATGTGGTTATCAAAGGTGAGACCACTGTCTACCTGTGTCCCTAAGTCTCTTATCAAACTTTCGGTGTTTAGTGTACTGCCACCTATATGGTAATTCATGGATACATGTTTGTTCCCAAAGGGGATAACTATACATTTCTTGGCATTGAGCTTGAGCCCATGGCTCTGGCACCAAGCATCTGTTTCTGTAAGGCCCTTTTGTAGAGTATCCACATCATTTGGGGATTCAATAACGGCTTCCAGTTTGCAGTAATCTGCAAACTTTGTTATCCAGAGTCCCTTAGTGTTGGCCTGTACTTCAGAGAAGTAGATGCCAAACAAGAGCGGTCCCAGGACTGAACCCTGAGGTACTCCACTTGTCACTTGTCTGGAGCTGGATTTGGAGTCGGCTACTTTTACAGTGTGGGTTCTATCAGTAAGCCAGTTAGCAACCCATTGGGTGACGTAGGGATTAATGCCCAACTTAGTAAGTTTATCTATGATTCCAGAGTGGGGGATGGTATCAAAGGCCTTGGCAAGGTCTAGATAGGCTGTGTGGACCACCTTACCCTTGTCCATGGCTCTGGAGACTGATTCAAAGAAGTCAATCAAGTTTAGGAGACATGATCGGCCCTTCACGAACCCAAACTGGGTGGGGTCCAGTGTTTGAAGGTTGCCAATGTCTTTGTTTATAAGTTCCATGATAATACGTTCTATGGCCTTGCAGATAAGGCTTGTCAGACTGATGGGACGGTAGTTTCCGGGATCCAAGGTGGATCCCCCTTGTGGAGTGGGATAACTGTAGCTGTGCGCCACTCAGTGGGCACGAAACCTGAGGTGAGGCTATGATTAAACATGACACTTAGTAGAGGTGCCAGTTCATATTGTAGTTCATGTAGTACACAGCCCGGAATGTCATCTGGTCCCATGGATGCTGTATTCTTAGCTTTGGAGAGTGCACTTTTTACCTGTGTGGCTGTTATTACCGGAATTTGGCAATCTGGTATTGAAATGGGCCATTTAGGGGGTGAGAGGGGGGTTAAGTTGGCACTGAATCGATCTGCCAGGATATTGGCAATATCCTTGGGATCAGTATATTTAATGCCATTCTGTTTTAGCTCAGAGCAGATCTGAGCATTGCCATTTAGATTCTTGACATAGTTATAGAATGCCTTGTTGTTGTTTTTGGAATCTTTGGCAATTTTATTTTCGTAACTAGCTTTGGAGGATTTTATGAGGGATCTCAGTTTCTTACTGAGGCTGGTAAGGAAGTTGTTTGCATCCTGGGATTTTCCTCTTTTCTGCAACAGTTTCTTCCTTTTGTTGTAAAGTTTGTTTATGGCAGGGGACCACCAGATTGGCTTCTTTTTTTGGGATGAGAGCATCTTGGTTCTATTTGGGATGGCACGATTTATGCACAAGTGGATGTGCTCGTACAGTGCCTTAGTGTAGGATTCAGCAGTTGAACTTTCAGCTCCCGTCTGCATGGGTGTCATGAAGTTTGTCACTACTGACTTGAGTAGCATGAAGTTGGCTTTGGAGAAGTTTTTTATGGAGGTTTCCTTAAGTTACCAACCAAAAAGCTTTAGTAAAGGAGAGTAGAGGTATAGCCAAGAAACGTCAGGGGGCTGGAGGGAGGGTAACCAGGACTGCAACAGTGAATACACTCAAACATCTACATTTATGGCAAGTGCACACAATTGTACTATGTTCTTCATGTTTCATTGTTGCAGTCATCACATTTGAGCAGATTCCCAAAGCTAAGGATGAACAGGAGGAATTTAGATAGCATTAGGACCAGCTATAAGGCCCTGCAACACTGCAGTGGCAAAGCCAGCTCTGGATTTAGAGAAAATTAGCAAATTGTAATGCTTGGTAAAAGTATGTACAGAACTCCAGGTAGCAGCTTCTAGGATGTCTCTGGTAGGGACACCTCTGAGAAAGGCTGTAGAGGTAGATGCAGCCCTGGTTGAATGGGGTGTAATCCCCTGTGGGATAGGTTTTCCATGGTGCTTATAGCAGAAATGAATGCAATGGCCTATCCATTTAGAAATGGTTTGTTTTGAAATAGCCTTCCCCTCTGCCCCTGCAGCAAAGGCCACCAGCAGTTGTTCAGATTTCCTTTGAGGTTTAGTCTTGTACAAGTAAAATCTAAGTTGTCTCTGCACATCTAAAGAATGCAGTATCCATTCCCCTTTATTCTGTGGATTAGAATAGAAGATTGGCAAATGAATGGACTGATTAAGAGCCACACTGGATACCACCTTGGGCATGAAGGAGGGATTGGACCCGAGAGACACCCTATCCACATGAAAGATGATGAAAGGCTCCACTGCCATAAGGGCCTGTAATTCAGATACCCTTCTTGCTGAAGTGATTGCTAAAAGGAAGGCTGTTTTCCAAGAAAGGAATTTTAAATCTGCACTTGCAGCTGGCTCAAAAAGGAGGGAGAGTGAGTTTTTCCAATACAAAAGTTAAGGTCCCAGGCTGGAGTAGGGGCTCTCCTGGGTGGTCTTAAGGTTTTAGCCTCTCTGAGGAACTGCTTGAGTAGTGGATGAGAGAAGAGGGGTGGTTCTGTGTTATAATGAGCTGAAATGGCTGAGGCATAAATTTTGATGGAGGAAAAAGAAAGGCCCTTGTGAAGCATCTCAGTTGCAAAACTGAAGAATCTGAGGTAAACTGGGCGCTGCTGTGCCCATCCCTTGAGTTTAGTTCCAGGCACAGAATCTTTTCCATTTTTCAGCATAAGATTTTCTAGTACTAGGCCTCCTTGCCTCCAAAATGACATCCAACACATGTTTACTGAGGGATGGTAATGGAGAGATTAGTAATAAGCTAGGCTGCCAGGTTCAGGTTTTGAAGCTGAGGGTGCAGAATCTGGTTCTCCTGCTGTGACAACAGGGTAGGAGTCTGAGGCAGGTGCCATGGAGCCAGCAGTGACGCAATGCACAAGAGGGGGTACCAGTGTTGGCGTGGCCAGTCTGGTGCAATCAATATTGTCCTTGGTTTGTCCTGTTTGATCTTTAGTAGTACTTTGGAGAGGAGAGGCAGAGGAGGAAAGGCATAAACCGATAGATTTTTCCAGCTGATGGACAGAGCATCCACTTTCCAAGCTTGATTGTGGGGAGTCCTTGTGCAGAATTTGTCCAACTGATAGTTTTGGGGGAAGCAAACAGGTCTGTATCTGGGCTCCCCCATTTGTTTATCAACATGTTGAAAGTCTTTGGTTCCAGTTTCCACTCGTGTGGGTCCATGAGATTTCTGCTTAGTTCGTCTGCCAGTGTATTTAGTTTTCCTGGCAGGAATTGAGCCTGTAGATGCACTTGGTAGCTCAAGGCTGTGTTCCACAGAGCCATGGCTAGTCTGCAGAGGGGGTAAGAATGGGTAGCCCCCTGCTGATGTACCACATAACAGTGGTGTTGTCCGTCTTTATCATTAATTGTCCTGGAAGAATGTGGTTCTTGAAGGCTGTCAGAGCATTCTGTACAGCTAACATTTCTTTTTGATTGCTATGCAGGTGCATTTGACTCTGGTTCCATTTGACCCGAATACACTTCCCTACCAGGTGAGCCCCCCATGCATATTCTGATGCGTCTGTTAGGGTTTGGGCAGCAGGGGGTAGAGTGAATGGTAGTCCCTTGTTGTGGAGGCAGGCCTCTGCCCACCAAAGGAACTTTAACCGTAGGCAAGGTATGATAGGAGTCATTGCTTCTAGATCCTGAGAATGTTGACACCATAGGCTTTTTAGATACCATTGCAGTTGCCTCATATGCAGTCTTGCATGTGGAATTAGTAGAATGCAGGAGACCATTAACCCCAAGGCTTGTAGTATTTGCCTTGCAGTTAAGCAGGGCTTTTGTGGCCATTAGTATGAAGTAAGTTGTCAAATGAATTTCTCTGGTGTGAGGAAAGTCATCTGGGAAGTTGTGTTCAAGCTTGCTCCCAGGAATATAATTTGTTGACAGGGTACCAAATGTGATTTCTTTTCGTTTAT
This sequence comes from Protopterus annectens, assembly GCF_019279795.1. Taxonomy (NCBI): domain Eukaryota; kingdom Metazoa; phylum Chordata; order Ceratodontiformes; family Protopteridae; genus Protopterus; species Protopterus annectens. The sequence goes on from NC_056731.1 coordinate 1,741,159,491, forward strand.
GGTGTACCCCAGAAAAATTAGCACCTTTTGTACAAATGCCAGATGATTCAAAAGTATGTCCAGGCTTTCTGCCTGAATTAGACAATCGTCCAGGTATGGGTATATTTGAATATTTCTTTGCCTGCAAAATGCAATGACTGGAGTTAGGCATTTGGTGAATACCCTGGGCGTAGTAGATAAGCCAAAGGGCAGTGCAAAGAACTGATAGCCCATGTAGCCTGCTTTGAAACATAGGTATCTTCTGCAAGATTCCCTGATTGGGATGTGCAGGTAGGCTTCCTTTAAATCGAGTGTTGCCAACCAGGTATCTTTGCCTAGCATAGGAAGCAACTGGTGAAGAGTTAGTATCTTGAATTTTGGAATCACCAAAAAGGTGTTCAAGATAGACAGGTCCAGGATAGGACGCCACAAATCATCTTTTCTGGGTACAGGAAAAGTCTTGAGTAGAAAACTTGTCCCTTTTCCTCTTCTGGTACAGTTTGAATAGCCTTTATGCTAAAGAGAGAGAGTACTTGCTGTTGAGCCTCTGCCCACTGATTTGGGGGTAGATCTGGCCAACCATTTGGAGTAGGCAACGTGTGGAAGTGAAATCTGTATCCTTGGGAAACTATATTTAAAACCCATTTGTCCTGGGTAATGAGTTCCCAGTTTTTTGCCAGCAGAGCAATCTTTCCCCCTAAAGGTTTTCACAGCTTTTCAAAATTTCCCTAGAGATAGTAGTAAGGGACAATAATGCCATTTAGAGGAACAGACTCAGCATAGCATTCAGACTTTACATAATGACATTTCTGGCTTAACATAATCAGATAGAGCCCAACATCATTTACTAAGGGCACAAACTACAGATGTTAATCTGACATGACAGTTAGAAGAAGCCCAGCAAGGTTTACATTGGGCAGGGTTCAGCACAAATAACAGTTATTTCTCCTTCTGATATATCTCAATAGTCTTGTTTATTACAGACTGTGGCGAGACAAAAAAAAATAATAATAACTTTGTTTCAATATGTTGGCTTTTAAACAATGGCTGACATACACAGTGTGGTATATTTCAAATAATGCTTTATTTAATTTTTTTTTTGCATTTACACATGCCAGTTTGTGTCAGAAGGAAATTAATCAGCAGTGTTGGCAAACCCCTAAAAAACATGCTCCGATACGAGAGTTATGGGCAATAATTCCCAAAATGATTTACAGGGAAAGTTTAGTATTGTCAAAATTAAAGCACATAAAAAATATACAGGAAAGGCTACAGTAAATGCTTTGGCAAATTGCAAAGCAAGCAGCTAAAACAGGTGAGTGTCTAGACTTGTGAAACTGTTTTACAGACCGTCTAAATAGCATGACAGAAAAAAAAAAAAATAATGTTTTGGTTAGGCAAAATGTTATGTTAAAGCAGTTCCGTCAGACAGTTAATGACATTCTGTAAAGTGCAGATGCAGCTTTAAAATCAGTTTCTGCCTGACAGACAGATATACACTCGGAGATTAAGCCACAGTGATCATACCTCTCAACTGTCCCTGATTTTGACTCAAATTTTAACTCTGTCCCTCTTAACTCCTCCTAAAACTAGTGACTTTTGGAGGAAAGGTGGTGAATTACACAATGAATAATGACAATAATTAAGAGTTATAAACTTCTTTTACTTCAGAAAATGTGTATTAATTCATATGCTCTGATTCTGTCAATGTTTCAAGTTAATAACACTAATATTTTAAAAGTGTCCCTGATGTCCCTGATTTTTCCTGGACTTGTCCCTGATTCTTTTGAAATTTGTCCCCAATTGGTTGAGAGGTCTGACAGTGATGGTTTTAAAGAAGTACGCAGTATTGCAGATGCACATAGGAAATGTACAAAAACAGCTTGTAGACTACGTGGTGAAAGGAAGGGGATGTAAAAAATGGTCCAATATAAAACATACACGGGGAACATGAGCAGCTTCTGCTCCACCAGGGTTACAGACAGATACACAACAAAGTTCAGAAAAACAGGTAATATGTTTTACTTGTAAGAAAATAGGCTACATTAAACAGAATTGTCCATATTACAAATGATGCTTCTTCAAAACCCAAACATAGGGAAAGAAATCAAGGTAAAGAAAATACATTCAGGGACAATCAGTGACAGGTACAAAGACAGAGGGATACATAAAAAATAAAGTATACCCTATGAAATACCAGATCATGGCAGGCAATAGGCATTAAAGCAATAAATTAACAAAATACAGGTTATCAGTTGGCAGCAAAGTACAGGGATCTTTTAAAGTAATGGAAGACCATGTTAGTATACAAAACTCAACGTTAATTAAACAAAGGGGACAGTAAAAGACAGAAAAATACTTTACTAGTTTGATAAGCCAGGACGGATTCAGAATAAACACACAAATAACCTACAGCCATATAGATATAAAGTTAAAGTTAATACAGATACAATGTAAAGTTAATAGAAATACAGTAAATACATTTACAGTAGCGCAAATGGTATATGCAAAACTAAACAATGCAATTAAATGCTTGGTATGCAAACACACATCTACGTCTGGAAATGGAGTAACATGACAAATCCTAAATGACAAAAGGTTCTATAGTAACAAGAGAGGGTCAACCCCCCCACATTAAAAGTGCAGTATGTCTCCAAAGGCAGCTTATGCATACATCAAACAGGATCAATATTGGTAAAAAACAGTGACTGTAATGTCATATTTTCAAAAGAATGTATTACATAAAATAGAACAGCAAACAGTCTTATAAACAAACTACTACAGCAAAAACATCATTAGTCAAACTGGTGTAACTGACATCCGGGTAATAATACACAGCAATACATACAGGTATAGTAAAGTACAGAGTCATTACAAATAGAATTTTTCAACTAATAAAAATCCAAGCAAAAGCAGCACACCATGTTAGTTCACAAAAATCAGTGTAAGTTAATAACAGTCAAACAGTATCAGTACAGCAACAGTCTGTTAACAGTCTTAGGAAAGTTTAAATTTGTTTCTGTAACAGCAATCTATGAACAAGACAAGGCAATCTAAAACAGTTGCAAAGAAAAAATGGGGAGAGATACTCAGATATAATAAATCATGAGAACAGGGACATCATGATCAGATACTTGATTTCAATATATTTTGGACATGCAAAATTTGTTTGCAAAGGCATGTGACAAATCAAATTGTTGGGTTTTTAGCCACATTCCTTATAGAGGGAAAATGCCATTACATGCAGTCCCTGTAGAGGTTTACACATACAGGTTTTAGGTTTAAAAAATCTTATAAAAAATAGAGTTGTAAAACAATCAGCCATAAAAAAAACATTTACAGTTGATAAAAATAGGAAAAGGAATACTCGGTTTTCAAAAGAACTATGGTCATGTAAAAATATTGAGTATAAAATAAAAACAGCATGGGAGTGAACACATAATACTTCTTTTAAGGAAGAGGTGAAAGAGAAAAAATTCTGTTACATAGAGTATGCAGTTCCAATAATAAAAATTACTCGCACGCTACCAGAGGGCATGGTAAAAAAAAAATCACCAAAAAAAGTAGGAGGTTCATGATTTAAAAAAAAAAAAAAAAGGAAAAGATTTTAAACAGCTGGACATAGAAAATGGTGTTATTTCAGAAGCTGAATTTTTTCACTGGTATGGTGCCACTAAGGCAATATAAAAGTTACAAAGTTGATAGCAAATGCAACTTATAGAGCTATCTCAGACATAACAGCAGATGTGTTATAAAACTGTCAACAAGTAACTGTTGTTAACAATAAAGAAAGGCTATTAAGTACAGAGGATCACATTTTCCTGTAAATTGCTTTTTTTAAATATTCTTTTCCCAAAGCAATAATGAAATTATGCAATGCAAAAGAAATATGCTTGTTTCTAATACAAGGTTTTGCCTTGTAAAGCAAGGGTTAACTTGACAAGACTTTGGAATGTGCGTGTAACTGCAAGACTGACAACTTGCTTAAGGAAGCATAAAAACAGTTAAAAATACATAAGTAATAATGGCTGTGTTTCTATGGTGGGGTACTATAATTTCCACATTAAATGCTCTTATCGTCATTATAAGATTTGTATTAATAAAAGTATTAATCAAGTAACAGCTCTTGGTAATGTAACACTCTTTAAAGAGATAGCATTGAATGCAAGGGATTCGTATATTGCAACAGACCAAGGGATTCAAAGTACTAAAGATCATATTCTGTTGTAAATTGTCTTACAATTTTCATGGGCCTTAAATAAAAAAGTAGGAATTGATATATAGTGTAAATTAAAATGCTTTTCCCCAACATACTGTGTATACAGTGAAAGGAAACGTGCAAGGTCAAGCAGCAGTTTTCAAAATTATATGGCTTGCTTTACAAGAACAGTTATATTCAGCTTAGATATTAATAACATATAGCTGTGGGCTTTACTGTAAATGCATCCTGCTATAGAAAAAAAGAAGTTGGCTTTCAGATGCAGAAATAAATAAATAAAATGCAGACAGGTCAAGTGACGCAAAGATGATGTGGAGGACTTTTGTGAAGTCTTCAGATACAGTGAGGACCAAAAAAGGGCATGAAATAACCATGGACTTTTTCATGACACAGACAGAAACCAGAAGAACAAGTCACAAGGACATTAAAAATAACATTGGTTGAAAAGAGTATATAAACTGGACAATATGTTTCATTCGGTAGTGATGTTTAGACTAAGTGTGCCTTAGTCTACTCATCTGTTTAGCTGTAATATAACAGAATTAAAATAGCTCTGACAGAATTAACTGTTTGGCAAGAATTTGTTCTGAGACAAAAAGTATAACAGATACAGTAGTACAGAGTTTGTCTGGTCACCTTTGGACATTTTCTTCAGTGGCGAAATAAAGACCTCTGTTTGACATTTCTTCAGAAAAGAAAGAAATACATTTCTTCAATACCGACGCCGAATAGTTCGTTGCTTAAATAAGGCACAAAACCGACAGCCACATTCATACAAGCAAAACCCTAACTGGGAATCAAGAGGATTAAGAGGACTGAAACAGAGATATCTTAAATATTTTGGTAGTGACACAGAATTCAGGAAAGTTGGTGGCAACTGAAGTAGTGTTAGACCAAAGCAGACTGGCTCCAGGTAGAATCTTTTGACAAAAAAATGACAGCCACATTCATACAAGAAAAACCCTAATTGGGAATTAAGATGATTAAGAGAACTGAAAAAGAACTATCTTAAATATTTTGGTAGTGACACAAAATTCAGCAAGATCATATTTTGATTTCAGACACTCCTACCAGTCCCATCTGTTCAGCTCTATCCCAGTCTAGTGTCATTAGCTCATTCTACCTAATACAGAGAGAATGTTTGAGATGGCCAGCCCACTTAGGTCCTTAACCTTGAATTATCTTCTGTTTCTCCTTTTCCACTTTACTAACAACAACAAAAAAAAAAAAAAAACTTTGCTAGAATCTCCTTGTGTTCTGACTGAGTGTGCTTCTCAGCTGATAAGTATATTTTGGCACTTTTTAACTGTTCAGAGTTGAATAAAATAATTGAATTCAGTTCAGAATACAGTTTGAATAAAATGCATTTATTTAAACTGTATTTGCTTTAATATTGCTGCACACTCAAGTGTGCTTGCTTGCACTGCACTTGAATTGTGTGTAGTGCTGTTTTAGCTGCTTTTCTGTATAAAAAAAATCTAAGCTTGTTTCCTGCCTTTCCTGTACTAGCCTAGTCCAGATACAGATTTGCTGTATCCAGGATTGTTTGTAAGCTTCTGAGCCCCCCAAAGCCTTTCTGTGTTGGAGGGAAGCCTTCTAGCTGATCAAGGAGAGTGGTACTCACTAGGTAGCCTATCTACCACAAGAGTGGTTTCTGGCCCAAAAATTGTAGTTTATCTCAATGGAGATGGAAGCTTTGGAAAGTCTCTTCTTAGTGCCAAACAAAATAGCATGTGTGTACGGGGGATTACGTTTTTTGGAGACAAGTCAGTGATTTAAGTTCAGAAGGTCATATTTTACTTTGGTTTGGATTACCTGTAGTGCTGTGTAGGTTCTGTAGATAAGGACGTCTACATATAAAAGAGTTGTAGTAACACAGACAGGTCAAGGTTTAATTTAGAAAAAAAAAATGGAAGAGTATTCAGGAACATACTGATCTTTGTGTTACAGCTGAATTAGTGTAGGCAGTATGTGATAGAGAAGAGACAATCTTCCCAGTAAAAGGATCTGTTTGTCAAAGTAAACCTTACTGTCATTCAGAAATCACACAAGTGCAAAAACTGAACGAAATTCCATATCTCTGGACTCAACGTGCAGACAACATGCAGACTATTTTCACAGAAATTTACACATACAACACCTTGCTATTACATCACGGACATTCAGGAAGACAGACTAATACTGCACATAATTAGAAACACATTTTAACACTTTTTGCAGTGAACACTTACTTCCATGAGACTTCAGTATTACACAAGTACAAGACATTGCACTGATCCTTGCACAGAAAGAGACATTGAGTATTGCATTGTGAACATAAAAGTATTGAGTATTACACTAGGATTAATTTACAAATTTATAACATGTATTGCACTGAAAGAAGAAATATTGTACTGCATTGCTACTGCTCTAGATGGCCTATAACAGTCAAAGTGAATATTGGACTAAGTATTACATGAGACTTGGAACCAGGTTAATGCACAATTTGGAGACAATCTCTACTGACCCAAATGGCCATCATGGAGTGTAGTAGTTACTAGAGTTCAGCAGCCTGATGACATCAGGGAAGAAGCTGTTCCTGATAATCTCGTAGTTCTGCAATATATGCTTTGGAAGAGCCTTCCAGATGATAGATGCAGGAACAGTCTGTAAGCAGAGTGAATCTAACCTTTAATTACTCCTCTGGTCCTGCCAAGACATATAATAAATACAAGTTGTGGATAGGTGGTAAGGTGGTCTTGATGATCTTCTCAGCTGTCTTCACCACTCTCTGGAGGGATTTGTGCTCAGAGGTAGAGAAGCTTCCATACTATACTACGAGGTTGGTCATCAGGATGCTTTCTATAGTACCTCTGTAGAAGGTAGTGAGAACTGTCAATGGAGATTCACTCTCCTCAGCCTTCTCAAAAAGTGCTACCTCTGGTGTGCTTTCTTGACTATGGCATTTGTATTGGTGTTCCAAGACAAGTCCTCATCAATGTGCACTCCCAGAAACTTCATGCTCCTCACTCTTTCCACTGTTTCCCCATTGATGGGGAGGGGAGAATATTCCTTGCGATTTTTGCTGTAGTCTACAATTATCTATTTTGTCTTGTTTACGTTTAGTGCCAAGTTATTTCCACACCAGGTAATCAGTTGTTCAATCTCTATACGCTGTTTCGTCATTACTAATGAGGCCCACCATCGTTGTGTCATCAGCAAACTTGATGATGTGGTTTGTATTGTACCTGGCTGCACAATCGTGTGTTAACAGGGTGAACAGCAAGGGACTTAGTACACATCCTTGTGGGACTCTAGTGTTAAGAGTGATGTTATCTGAGGAGTTATTTCCAGTGTACACTTTGAGGTCCATCTGTGAGAAAGTCAAGAATCCAGTTACAAAGTGGAGTGCTGACGCCTAGTTGGAGTAGCTTCAATACCAGATTAAGAGGGGAGGGATGACCGTGTTAAAAGCAGAGTTGAAGTCAAGATATGTTTGAACGATTTATGGGTTCAATGCAGATGCCAAAATCTTGGGGGTGGGTCAGTAATAGTCAAAGATTCACAATGTCAAAGGCGTGTGTGTCAGGTCAATAAAAATAGCACCAGTAAGACTTCTTTTCTCCATGATGGACAGCATGTCAAGTCATCGATTAGAGTCCAGTACAATCAATGTACTTCTTCCTGCTCAGGCTGGTTAGAAATTAGTTTTACAAGTATTTTGCCAAGGGTAAGAAGTATAGCAATGGGCTAGTGGGGGGGGGGGGGCTTTGGATCTTTAGAAGGTCTGATGAAAGCCAGCTTCCAGTTTGTGAACATGGAGTTGGTCGAGAGGCTTGAAAAAAAGTTTGACCATAATTATAAAAATGGGGGTGAATATACTTTGATGAGTCAATCTAATGGTCCAGGAAATGTAATGAATTCTAATGAGCTACCAATAACCCCAGATGCACTGCCCCCCCCCTTTTTTTGGTACACCAGGGAAGAAACCGAGAAAGTCCCAGAGGTTAGCTTAGCACAGAAGAGAAATAATTGGCAACAAGGTTCATGGAACATAAATAAGTGTTCAGAGTTCCAAAATGCCAAGGAAGAACAAAACAAAGGCCAAAAGCTGAGGTGTTTCCAGAGGGAACCAGAGGATGCGAGGACATAGGTTGAAGTGGCTTTACTTCTATCCGATAATTCTTCCTGGATTGATTTTGAAGTGGCTTTACTTCTATCCGATAATTCTTCCTGGATTGATTTCTCAGCGGGACAGTGGCAGCTACAAAAAGACTGAATATAAACAAGATTACTAACACCAATTGTTTTAAAATTCATTTAAATACAGTTAAGATAACAGATAATGCTAAAGCAGCATTTTTTCGTTTGGTTTACTGAAAATTCACAAAAAGTTAGGCTATCCAAGTTTAAGACAACAGACTAACAGAATGAATAAAATAGAAGCTTTGGCCATTTATATAGAAAATCCAATTAACTGGCTCATTAAAGACAGTCATATGTAAAAAGAGTGTTTTGATTTTATCTTGAAAATTAATGGGGTTCGGGGGAAGAAAAAATATATACTGTTTACCATAGATGTCAAGTCACTATATACAATAATACTTAAAGATGAAGGTTTGGAAAGGGTAGTACAATTATGATTTAGAAAAAGTAGTTTTAAGCCCTCCAAAATAAGGTTAATTGGTGAAGTACTGAATGTTCCTTTATCTAATAATTTTTATAAACAGAAAACAAGTATATCAATGGAGACAGCGATGGCCTAAGCTATGCCAATCTTTATGATATCTTCGGAAGTGAGTGCGTGCATAAATTTAACTACATGGATAAAAATATAAACACACTACTGATTTTTATAATTTGGAAAGACAATGTTTTAAATATTTAAAAAAATTATAATGAAGTAGGTGCAGCAATTTGAAATGAAATACGATTATGAGAAAGTACAGTTGTGTAAGATCCTACTATAACAGTACATGTCCAACTTATCAGTGTTGCAGTATTCTTCATTCTTGGGATATCCTGCAGAGGATAGCTGAACTTCTGACCAGCTACCCAAAACATTTACACCTTCCATGCGCTGTATAGCCTATATGCAAGACATATGGTACATGTTTGATGTAGGAGCATATAAGCCCCAGAAATGAACTGCCCCAGAAGAACCAGAGCACCCGCAGAGGAAAGCAACAACATATACATGCCAGAAGAGAAGAAGGAGAAAAAGATGTAAGAAAGATTCCTCGGCCAGAAGGAAAGCAAAAGAAAGTAGAGGGGGTAGGAGAAAGGGTCAGAATACCATAACAGTGAGAAACTGACACCTACTGTTATGATAAGATCTTACACAACTGTACTACGTCCTTTCTTATCACTGTTGCAGTATTCTTCTTTCTTGCGAGAGTACAAAAAACTACTAGAAAGTATGGGAGGAGGAAGCCAAAGAACTCACAAAGGACGGCCGTGGCAAAATCATCCCAGGCCCTAGACAGGGCATCCAACTTGTAATGCTCAGTGAAAATGTTAACAGAAGGCCAAGTAGCACCTTCCAAGATGGATCTAGTACCCAGAACCTTGAAAAAAAGCACCAGAAGAAAACACTGCAATGGTAAAATGAGCACAAACAAAAGAAAGCTGCTTGCCACAAAAATAACAGCAAATGAAATGTCCTTAGAAATCCAGGAGGAGATGGTTTGCTTTGATACCACCAAACTCAAATTTCCTGAAATGAAATAAAACAAAAAGCTGCTCAGGTTTCCTAATTATTTCATAGTACATAGGTTAGTACTAAGCTAACTGCCATTGTGGGCCATTTTAAGTTTAACCAATTTTCCCATTTGAGAATCAAACCCTCCACCTTGTGTTTGTAAGGTTAGCACCTTAACCATTACATCAATTAACAATCCTGACACATTTTGTTTTGTCTAGGTAATACCTTAGCTGTCTATGTAAAACAGAGGTGTGAAGAGCTCTCTCAGTAGGATTCTGTGGAGATGGGGGGAAAAAAAGGAAGACTAATGGACTGATTCAAGAACAAATCATGGTAAGGAGAGACACCCTGTCCTTGCAAAAAAAAAAAAGGTGGAACTACCAAGTGTTTGACATTCAAACATCCTTTTGGCAGAAGTAACAGCCACCAACAATATAGTCTTCAAAGTACAAAAAGCAAAAAGATCTACTTGAAAAGTACCCTCTACTGATGAACAACGTCCAGAAACACCACACTGTGAAGCATCTATTAATCAGGATTTGTCATGGACCTGTTCAAAGAGTCTGCCATAGGATTGTGCTCTGAAGGAATGTAAGCAGTCTGTAGTAAGCGATGGCAAACTGCAAAATCCCAAGCCTGAAGAGTCAGCCTTCAAAGAAGGTAAGAATGTTACCCTTGTTTACTGATGTACCACATTACTGTGATATTACCTGTAAAAACCTTTACATAACCCAGAAGCCAAAGGGAGTGAAAGGCCTGGAGAGCTAGACACAGAGCCCTCATCTTAATACTGACATGGTCTGCCAGTTGCTGATGGGATCAAGGTCCCTGGACTTTGAAGTTGTTTGAAGAGGCTCCTCAACCTTGACTGGAAGCATCAGTGCACACAGCTCCTGAGTAGGGACAGGAACCTGAAAAGGCAGACCTGGATTCAGGGAAATCGGAGAATCCACCAGTGGAGATCAAGCTTCAGACAAGACAAGGCAAGAGAGGAACCAGATACTCCAGTGGATGGCACTGCTGGAGCCAAGCAGGCTTGAGATACCACTAAAATTTCCTCCGCATGTGAAGTTTGGCAAAGGGAACCATGGGAATGGTGGATGGCATGTACCCCAGAATTTGTAAAAATTTCCTTGCAGGAAGGACTGTAAATAATCACAAGTCAAAGAGAGGACTGGGAGAAGCAAGCCAAAATTGAAATGGCCCGAATCCTGCAATAAAAATAATACTTGGTCCAGAGAGTCAGATTTTTTGAGATTGACACTGTATAGCAGCAGCATACTGAAGTGCAGATTCTGAAGTAGGGGTTGCTGAGAGGGGGGCTTGAATCAAAAGGTTGTCCAAGTAAGGGGATATCTAAATTCCCTGAAGTCTGCAGAAGGCTACCACAGAGACCAGATGTGGTGCAGACCCTAGGGACTGTAGAAAGACCAAAAGGCAAAGTAGAAAACTGATGAGAGGAAGCAACAGAAAAACATTTCCTGAAGAGAGGGTGAATGGGAATGCGGAGTTGTGTGTTCTTCAAATCCAAGCATTCGGAATGGCAGTAAAAAGTTCTGAGAATTAGGTGCTCATACATCACATATGTAGCTTACTTCCTGCATGTAGGACATGCATCCAATGTATGTTGTCTGGAAGATGTGAAGGCTTTGGTATGCTAGCCAAACCTTCAGCTATCCTCAGCAGGATTTCAGAGAGAGAAGGCTATTGCAACAGTGTTAAGGAAGGACATAATTTACTTGGATATTTTACGGACTAAAATGGGGAAATTGACTACTACGGCAGCAAGTCAGTCAGTGCTTAGTAAATCTGGACTATACCAGTATGCATCCTAGTCAGACAGAGAAACATAAGGACATTTGGTCAGTCAATAAAAATACCCCAAAAATACTGAAGTGCTTAAACAGGAAGTTTTTAGGTTAAAACATAAGTTTATTAACAGCTATAAGGCACATTTTTATCTGTATCTTATAGCCAATTTATCACATTTAGGTTCATAGGTTCATACTAGGCTATCTGCCCTAGGGCATTTATAAGCCTAGCCAGAGTGTGTTTGGCTTTCGCCACCCATTTTAAATTAATTTTGCTATGCCCTTATTGGAGGTTAGTATACTGTGCCTCTGTCTAACAGTGACACAGAAGTGATACCCGGGGTAAACCTACGATCTCCCATCCACTCATCAAAATTCCTCTTGAAGAGAGTCAATGAGGGACTCTGCCTAACCTGGAGTGGGATTTTATTCCAGAGTGAAGGGAGCCTCTGGGTTATGAATCTGTCCCTCCAGCATGTCCTATTTATTTCAGTGCTGAGGTTCAAGTCTCTCGAGCGTAGCTTGATGGGATTTGGATTTTCTGAGGTGCAGCATGTCCATTAATTCCGGGTTGGACATGGCTTTATACGTCAGGCACAGATCGCCTCTGAGCAGGCGGTATGCCACTGAGTAGAGCTGGAGTTTCTTTAACCGGGCAGCATATGGCATCTGTTTGAGCCCTTTGATCCTCTGGGTGAGGTACTTTTGGGGTCTTTCCAGTTGCTGCAGGTGTCTGGTAAGGTACATCCCAAAAGGGGCATTGTACTCAATTATGGGCCTGATGAGGGATGAGTAAAGAGGCACGATGACCTCCCTGATCTAGATGTGAATCCCTTCATGATTAGGTGGGCTATATAAAATGTTTTTCTAACCACTTTGGCCACGTGGTTGTCAAATGAGAGATTGCTATCAACTTGGGTCCCCAGGTCCCTAATTACTTCTTCTGTACTTAATGGATTACCACCTATGTAGTAATTTGTGGGCACTTTGTTTTTGCCAAAGGGGATGACTATACACTTTTTGGCGTTTAGCTTGAGGCCATGGCTCTGGCACCAGTTGTCTGTTTCTATGAGGCCCTTTTGGAGGATGCTTGTGTCGGCTGGAGAGTCGATTATGGCACCCAGTTTGCAGTCATCTGCTAACTTGGTCAGCCACAGCCCTTCCGTGTTGACCTGTACCTCCGAGAAATATATACCGAACAAGAAAGGTCCCAGGACTGAGCCTTGTGGGATGCCACTTGTAACTGGTTTGGAGTCTGACATGGCTCCAGCAATTCTAACCATGTGGGTTCTGTCCTTGAGCCAGTTTGCAACCCATCTAGTGACATAGGGGTTTATATTTAAGCTGGTGAGCTTATCTATATTGCCCGAGTGGGGTATTGTATCAAAGGCTTTTGCGAGGTCCAGGTAGGCTGTGTGGACCACCTTCCCCTCGTCAATGGCCTTGGTGACTGTTTCAAAGAAATCTACCAGGTTTAAGAGGCAGGATCTGCCCTTAACAAAGCCGAACTGGGTAGGATCCAGTGTCTGTAGGTCCCCAATATCTTTATTTATGAAGTCCATGATGATCCTTTCCATAGCTTTGCAGATCAAGCTACTCAGGCTTATGGGGCGATAGTTTCCAGGATCCGTTGAGGCACCACCTTTGTGGAGAGGGACCACTGTTGCTGTACGCCACTCTTTGGGTACATATCCTGTAGTAGGGCTGAGATTGAACAGTAGTTTTATGTTTGGGTTTAGCTCTTCTTGGAGTTCATGTAGGACGCAGCCCGGGACACCGTCTGTTCCCATTGATGCTGTGTTTTTTGCTTTGGAGAGGGCGGCTCTTACCTAAGCATCTGAGATGTCAGGGGGGCAGCACTATGCTGGGATACATATTTGCCCTTTTGGTGGGGGGGGGGGGAGATGTTTGCGCTGAACCTGTCAGCTTGGATTTTGGCAATGTCTGTGAGTTCGATGTATTTTTTGGACCAATTCTGAACATATCTGGGAATTCCCACCCTGGTTCCTAACATAACTAAAGAAAGCCTTGTGATTATCCTTAGTGTCCTGTGCAATTTTTCTCTCAAAGCTGGCCTTATACGATTTTATGAGTGCCCGTAGTTTTTTGCTAATACTGATCAGAGATGCCTTCCCTTTTTGGGATTTAGTAGCTTCCTCCTTCTATTGTATAGTTTGTTTATGGCTGGGGTCCACCAGACAGGACGTCTGCCTTTGGAGGATTGGGTCTTGGTTTTATTTGGGATTGCATGATCCATGCATTCCTGAAGGTGTTCATAGAATGCGTTTATAAAGGATTCTGTGGTCTGGGCCGTATTTTCCACAGGCTCAGGGGCTTTGAAGGATTCCACCTCGGTTTTGAGGAGTGTGAAATTTGCTTTAGAGAAGTTTTTCAATGTGGTTTTCTGGGCAGGGGGTGGGGTCGGGATGTGAATATCCAGTGAGATTAGTTTATGGTCTGATCTTACCAGTCAGAGATACACTTCTGGTCTGGAGCATAGAGTCCCCATGTTGGTGATGATCAGGTCCAGTATGTTTTCCCCTCCTGTGGTAGTGGTAACAAGTTGTTCCATAGCATTTGAGTTTATAAATTCTAGAAACCTTTGGGCTAGGGTGTTGGAGCTAGAGTAATGCTCCCAGTCTATGTTTGGGTAGTTGAAGTCAGCCAATATAATAGTGTTTGGAGACACCTTCATATTTTCCAGTGTTCTCAGGAAGGCCGAGTGGGGTTCCTGGGTTTGGGAGGGTGGTCTGTAGCAGGCTATAAACTGGAAGGCAGTTTTACCCACTGTTCGTTGCACATGGATAGTCTCTGATGCTTTGTGCTGTGCCACCAACCTGGAGGTGTATGTATCTTTGACGAATATTGATACTCCCCCTCCTTTTGTGGTTCTGTCCATGTTTTGGGGCCGAAAAGCATGGTATGAGGTATAACCTGGTAGTGCTGGGGTGCTCTCGGGAGCCTTGAACCAGGTTTCTGTTACTGCACAGATATCGATGTTCTCCATGCTAAGGAGAGTTTCGAGTGCGTGCATCTTACGGTTTAGACTTCTGGCGTTGAGTAGCATTACTCTTAGTTTCTTATCCCTTGTGATACCTATGGAGGTGGGTTTACCTTTTGAGCCTTGCCTAAAAAAGGCACTATGGGGGAAGCAAGAGCCTTTTCCAATATCCGAAAGCCCAGGGGTGACAGGTGCCAACAGTCCCTAGTGAAGCTTAGTGGCTTGTCGAGCATGTCATCCCAGGCTGACAGGCATTGGATCCCCTTTGAATGACACCAATACTTAAGCCAATTGTTGAAATTGATCATCTTGTCTTCATATTGTGGCATCATTCTTGGTGAGGGTAAGATACTACTCAAGGTCAGGGTCATACCAGCCTGGGCTACATGCTCAGAGAGCTCCTCTATGTCTCTTTTCATGTAGTCCAGGGAGGTACGTCTCAGGTCATTCACATCAGCATGGACAATGACAGAGTCATATTTGTACTTGCCTTGGAGTGACCTGAGTGCTTGTGTTATGTGGCGGATCCTAGCGCCCGACAGGCAGCTCACCGTGACCTTCTCCTTGTTCAGCCTGGTGAGCGGGACGTCAGTGTGCCTGACAATAGAGTCACCTATTACAAGTGTATCAGGTGTGTTGTTTAGCCTTAAGGGCTGTGACTGTTCGGCACACTGGCTTTGTGAGCTATGTGTTGCACGTGTTTTGTTTTGGGGTAGCGGTTGCTTGTCTGCTTTGAAGGTCTCTGCTGCTTAGGCAGATTTTTATTTAGAGCCTCAGAGTATGTTTTTGTGTGTTTATGTGTTTGGTTTGCTGTCGTGGTAGGTCTATGTGAGACTGGAATCGTAGTGAGTGTGGTTTCCTTCTCCTCCTGACTGGTTACGCCAGTACTGAGTTCAGAGAGCTTAGCCTCCAGTTTGGCTATATGGTTGCATCTCTCACATGTGTTGGAATTTGTTGGGAGGAGGAGAGGGTTGTCTGTGTACATGAGGCAGTTGTAACATTGCCTCAAGATTCCCAGATTCACCAGCTGAACCGGAGAGGAGATTGACAACTGACCTTTGGACATGCCAGAATAGTATTGGGAATTCCTTTATAATTGAAAAAAGGGCCAATGGGGAACAAGGTACTCAAGGGGAGTTTGTGAGGGTGTAGTGCTTTTAATTTTTTAGTGCTGACTTATATAATTGCTTTAGTGAGCAAGTGCCAGGTAACTTAAATGCAATGTGTTACAGGTAACTTAAATGCAAAAACGACAAACAGTAAATAGAAGTTATGTTCTTACCATAACGTTCCATGTTAGTTGTCTTCTTCTCGCCTTCTTCTTGCTGGATGGGTTCGGAGCCGACCTCGCCCGACTCGCCACTCTAAAAGCTCGAGAGTTGGTTCCACCGGCTCGAGGCTCCCCTTATATCCCACAATGCTAGGCGAGAGTTACCTCAGATCTCGTTTGTAAGCTAACCCAGCTTATATCAATAACAGTATAACTGTAAAGAGAATCCACCTCTAACAGCAGGAAGAAAAGGGTGACCTACATCCTGAAATAAGAAATATGCACAATAGCATATGACTAAGAAAGAGGTGGTAGAAAGAGAGGTCACGATCACAACTCCTCTAGGTCTGTCCAGGCCAGGGGGAAGGAGGGTGGGACGCAAGAAGAAGGCGAGAAGAAGACAACTAACATGGAACGTTATGGTAAGAACATAACTTCTATATGTTAAGTTGTCTATCTCGCCTTCATTCTTGCTGGATGGGACCGCGTCCCTAGCACCTTGTCCTGGGTGGCCTAACGGAACAGACTCCTGAGAACAGTGGAACCAAAATTAGCTCTATGCCTAGAAGCTAAATCCAACTTATAATGGGAAATAAAAGTGTGAGGAGTAGCCCAAGTAGCCGCTGCACAAATGGTGTCAATAGGCAGTCTGTCTTGAAGGCTAAAGAAGTAGCCAAAGCTCTGGTGGAATGGGCTTTAGGTTTATTAGGCAGTTTTGCGTGTCTAATCTCATAAACAAGGGTAATCAGAGACGTTAGCCATCTGGATAATGATACCTTTGAAACTGGAAGTCCTTTTCTGCTTTCCGCATAGGAGACAAACAGCTGATCAGATTTTCTGAATTGTTTCGTCCTGTCCAAGTAGTACCTTAATTGACGATGAACATCCAGGCAGTGTAATTTTGTTCAGACCTATTTGAATACTCTGGGAAAAAGACAGGAGGTCAATGCTTTGGTTTAGATTTGATGTTGAAACCACCTTAGGCAAAAGGACGGGTTAGTTCAGAAGGAAACTCTGTCCTTATGGAACAAAAGATAAGGAGAACGACAACTGAGTGCTTGAAGTTCTGAAATTCTTCTAGCTGATGTGATAGCCACCAGAAAGAGAGTTTTCCATGATAATAATTTCAAGGAACATGAAGCTGCAGGTTCGAAGGGGAAAGAATCAAAGAAGCAAGAACTAAATTTAGGTCCCAAGGAGAAGGAGGATTTCTTATAGGAGGTCTGAGAAGAAAACTCCTTTCAAAAAGGCTTTGCAAAGTTTGTGGGACATTAGGGCAGATTCAGAAATGCCCACATGAAAATTAGAAATAGCTGCCAATTGAACCTTAAGAGTAGATGGAGATGAACCTGCATGGAAGAGTTCAGCTAGAAAATCAAGGACTAGTTGGATGGAAGCGTGAAAGGATCTATGTCCTTTCCTTGTGCCCAATATGAGAAGCGATTCCACTTACTCAAATAAATCTTTCGAGTGGAAGATTTATGGGAAGCTATCAATATATCTCTAACCGAGTGAGATAATTGAGGAAGCCTGGCTACGGTTGGAACTGGAGGAACCAAGCAGTGAGGTTCAGAGAGGGGAGGGCGATGAAACTGACCCGACTGGTGGATCAAAAGATCTGGAACTAGGTCCAGATGCCACGGTCGCCCAAGAGAAAACGATGT
The DNA here is from genome assembly GCF_019279795.1 of Protopterus annectens. Taxonomy (NCBI): domain Eukaryota; kingdom Metazoa; phylum Chordata; order Ceratodontiformes; family Protopteridae; genus Protopterus; species Protopterus annectens. The sequence goes on from NC_056731.1 coordinate 1,741,177,118, forward strand.
AGAAAGGGGAACCACACTTGTCGAGGCCAGTAAGGAGCAATGAGGATCAATGAGGCCTTCTGAGCGATAGCTTTCTGTATTACTTGAGAGATCAGAGGGAAAGGAGGAAATGCATACAGAAGTCCCCGGGCCAAACTTGGACTACAGCGCCTCTGCTGGGTTGGCCTGGTAAAGGGAATAGAGTGAAGTATTCTCTGCACTTGCTGTTTTGGGGAGTAGCAAAAGATCGCAGCAAGGCTGACCCCACTTGAGAAATATCTCTCTCACTACAGAGTCTTTCAGAGACCACTCGTGAGGCATGAGTATAGCTCTGCTCAACTTGTCCGCAATGTGATTGGACTTCCCGGGATGTGCGTTGCTATCAGAAAACGCTGAGAAGAAATCGCCCATTGCCACAGTCTGAGTGCTTCTCGACACAGGGGTATGATCTGGTTCCGCCTTGTTTGTTGATGTACCACACTACAGACATATTGTCTGTCTGGATTGCAATCGCTCCCAAGGGAAGAGAGTCTTGAAGGGCTTGCAACGCTAAAAGCACTGCTCTCATCTCCAGAACATTTATGTGCAAGTGGCATTCGCTTGGTTGCCATGTGCCCTGGACTGTCCTGCCCTGATAATGCCCCCCACCCGATCAGGGAGGCATCCGTTGTCAGAGTAGCAACCGGAGGAGGTGGAACAAATGGTCTTCCGACAGGAGCTGGGGAAGACATCCACCACATGAGATGCTTTTTGCACGCTTGCGTGATCATAATGGTGTGAGACATTGGAAGTTCCTGGTATGACCATTGAGAAAAAGCATCCACTGAAGGATCCGCATGTGGTATCTGGCCAATGGGAGGAGAGGTATGGCGCTGCCATGATTCCCAACACCTTTAGAACTAACCTGGCTTTGGCTCTGTTGTTGTTGAGAAGAAGTGACACCAATTTGTGAATGTCTGATATCCTTTGGTTCGTTAGCGTTGCAGACATGTTTATAGTATCTAAATTTGCGCCTATGTAGGTAATAGTACGACAAGGCGACAAAACAGACTTTTCGCAATTTATTGAAATACCCAGTTTTTGACAAACGCGAAAAGTATAATCTCTGGCCATCAGAAGGAGATGCTTGGTGGGAGCTGTGAGAAGCCAGTCGTCCAAATATGGAAACACCTGGAATCCTTGTCGCCTCAGGTGAGAAGCTACCACTGCCATGCATTTGGTAAACACCGGGGCAGTGGTGAGACCAAAGGGCAGGGCCCTGAATTGAAAATGACTGGTTCCCAGCCTGAAGCGGAGGAATCTTCTGGAGCGCCTGTTCATTTTATGTGATAGCACGCATCCTGAAGGTCTATAGAGCACATCCAGTTTCCTTTTCCCAATAGGGGAAGAATGGATTGCAGCGTGACCATCCGAAATCTTGTTTTCTTGACTGATCTGTTCAAGATACTGAGATCCAAAATTGGTCTCCAGTCCCCTGTTTTCTTTGGAACTAAAAAGAACCTTGAGTAGATTCCGGATCCTTGTTGGTCTGCTGACACTGGCTGAATTGCTCTTTTGCAAGCAGTTTTGAAATTTCCAAAGCTGCTATATCCCTTTGAGCGGTGGAACATCTGGAAGGGATTTTTTGACTGATTTGGAAAACGAAGAAAGGGGATAGAATAGCCTTCGAAATGATGGACTGTACCCATTTGTCTTGAGTCAGGGATAGCCAGGCTTCTGGGTACAGTGACAATCTTCCCCGACTGCCTCCGAAGATGGGCAGTCGGGCAACACCTCAGGGATGCTGAAAGGGCTTGTCAGGAAAGGCTTCCCGATTGCCCTGGTTCTGCGGACCCCCCCCTGCCCCTAGGGCGACGTCTACCATTGTTATTCCCACCTCTGCCTCTGGTAGGAAAACGACTCTGTGCGTCAGGCTAAGTCCCTTGAGATTGTTTACGGAACCACATCTTTCCACCCTTCTGGCCTTTGGGGTAAGGCCTAGAAGGAGTCGAAAAACGGACTCCGACGGCAGAAAGGGTCTTGCCATCAGTCTCGCACCTAGTCAGGGTTTCTTTCACTTGAGGACCAAAAGAGATGATCCATCAAAAGGGGAGTTCGTGAAAGACGCCTTGAAAGGTTCCGAAAGTTGCATAGCCGCATCCAGGCGTGCCTACGTAAGGCTACCCCTGTTCCTGCGGCTCTGCTCGCTCCATCGGCCGCATAAGAGAGGAGGCGCATGGAGGAGTTGGAAATGGAATTAAGGATAGCCAGCTGCGTGTTCATTTTCTCTTGAAACCCGCAGCTGTAGGGTCCTTCAACATTTCACTCGCTTCCTTGATCAAGTCCCTTTGAAGACGAGTGAAATGGCACAGGTAATTCAGCGAACGCATGGTAAATGTCGCTGAGGAGAACATCCGCTTCCGCACCTATCCATGGACCTAGATTCCTTGTTAGGTGGATGGACAGGCACTGAAGGATCAGCCAGTTCCTTCTTTGTGGCGGCAGCTACCACCATAGCATCCACAGAAACTCCTTTTGATAAAAATTGCTTGTCTGATGGAGCTGTGATGAATTTGGAGGGTCTCCTGGGAGTGGGGTCCACTGAATCAGGAGCCGCCCATGCCTTCTTAGCAACCACCTGCATGAGGGGGTCAAGGGGGGACACCCAGGAGGTGGAAGGACGAGAGCCAAACGCCTCAAGATACACAGATTCGTCCTCCGAAGGGTTGAGGGCTGGCCAATTTCCCCTCTGTTTAAGGATCTCCAGAATGTCTGCAAATGAGACATCTTCAGAAGGGGAACGGGGAACCCTCAGAATCATCCAGATCTGTGTCCGACGTGATAGACTCAGGTGAGTCAATGTGCTTCCTCTTGCACTTCCTCTTCCGAGGGGGCTCTTCTGCCAAATCAGGAGAGGCCTCGGAAGAGGATGAAATCCCCAAAGGGGGCTCCTGAGGAGCTGGCTCTCTGCGGTCCGGGATGAGGGAGTGAGTCGACTTACCCTGAGGCAGCATAGAGGGAGGGGCTGACGGAGCCGACTGTGGAGTAGAGCCAGGCTCTAACACACTCCGCATGACCTCGAATGCACCCCTGTCAGGCAGAGCCAGAGGTCCCCGCCCGAGGAGCTAAGGACCCCTCGGCACCGACAGTGATGGCTCGAGGCCGATGTCGGAGCCGAACTCACCAGCCGAAGCACCGAGAGGGAGAGGGGGTCGGACAAGGGTCCGATGCCACCCACCCCCTCGGAGCCGACGAGGCAGGTCCGGCGCCGAGATTCCTCCACGGAAGAAAACGGAGCCGACGACGGAGCCGAAGACAATTGTCTCGCCCGGCGACCACAGTCTCGGTTCCGACGACCCGGCTCGAACTCAAAAGAGTCGAAGGAGGAAAGAGTTGATGGACCGGGCAGGCACCGACTGATGAGTCGGGCTCTGAAGCATCTGGGCTAGTGCCTCGGACTTAAGTAGTCGACTCACCACCCTCTGAAGGTCATGATCGGAAAGCCTCGATGACCTAGAGGAATGAGACCTTTGGCTCCGTTCAGACAGCAGGGGAGATCCTGGAGCCGAATGAACGGAGCCAAGAGAAGGAGACCTAGACCTCTTTCTGGTTGTCGGCTCCGAAGATCTTGTCGGAGCCGACACGGGTACCTCGATAACCTCGGCTCCGCCGAGCGGGAAGCCACAGAAACTGTGGACTGAGTCTTATCGGCTCCAGCCGGAGCCGATAAAGGCAAAGGTTGAACAACCTGAGGTCTCAGCTCAGAAGCCGGAGCCGAAGACCTCGATGCCTTAGAGGGCTTCCCTGTTGAAACTGACAGGGAATCCTCTGGTTTTAACAAGCCTCTCAGAATCAACTTGTTTTTCTCTCCTGCAGGACCCTGGGGCTGAAGCCATGGCACACAGCACAGGAGTCCTGCAGGTGCAAAGGCCCCAGACAATAGACACAAGAAGTGTGAGCGCCTGTCAGAGACATTTTCTGACAGCACGCATCACACTTCTTGAATCCAGAGACCTTTGCTTCCTTTAACATTTTCCTAACTGACAGGTGTACACTAACACACACCCAAACACACAGTTATACCCTGTCAGAAAAATTATTAATACTAAAATAATAACAATTTTAGTAAAATACTAATAATTAAGCACAAAAAAGTTAAAGTAACTACACAAACACACCCTAGGGAAGGGAAGGCCAAAGGCCCAAGGGAAGAACCAACGGTTCTTTTAATAAGAAAACGGGGAAAAAATAGGGTCGGGGATAAAGATCTATATCCTACACTAATTTAGGAAGAATTAAAGTTAAAAGGGGAAAAAAAGAGTAACTTTTTGTATAAAAGCTAACACTCACCAGGAACCGGTAGAAGCAACCAACCTCGAAGCTGTAGCGGCAAACGAGATCTGAGGTAACTCTCGCCTAGCATTGTGGGATATAAGGGGAGCCTCGAGCCGGTGGAACCAACTCTCGAGCTTTTAGAGTGGCCGAGTCGGAGCCGAGGTCGGCTCCGAACCCATCCAGCAAGAATGAAGGCGAGATAGACAACTTAACATCTTTCTTTCAAGTGAAACAAGGAAATAAGTACAGTAAGCAATGCAGATATCACTAGGGATCCACAGAAGCGTTGAAAAGCCATGTTTTAGGTGGAATTAGCGTTTCAGGGAAATAACAAGCAAACAAACAACAAGCATACAAACAAAGCTAGATTCAGCAGACCTGGATCTAGTCTATGCTACAGCAAACAAGGTGTACCAATTTCAGTAAGAAACAGTTCAAATATGCAGGCACTATAAGCCTTTAACCAGAAATTCCCAGCTCAGAAGGGCAGAGTCCAGCCTCTCCTCCCACAAGAGTGCAGACCACGAACCTTCTTAAATGCAAAATAACTGGCCTGAAGCCCAAGTGCTTAAACCAGAACTAATACACTTTTAGATTTTAGAACAACAGACTCTGAGCCCTCAATCAGCAGTTCCCAACTTAGAAGGATGTAAGCTACCTGTCCTGCCACCACAGTGCAGGCCACAAACCTTCCTAATGTAAAACAACTGGTCTGAAGCCCAAGGGCTTAATCCAAAAGACTTAGAATGATAGCTACACTTTAATCAAGTTACTACCAAGCAGTAATAAATACAATTGAGTACTTTAAAGAATGCCTGGATTAGTGCTCAAATTATACAAACAAAGCTAGATTCAGCAGGCCTGGATCTAGTCTATGCTACAGCAAACAAGGTGTACCAATTTCAGTAAGAAGCAGTTCAAATATGCAGGCACTATAAGCCTTTAACCAGAAATTCCCAGCTCAGAAGGGCAGAGTCCAGCCTCTCCTCCCACAAGAGTGCAGACCACGAACCCTCTTAATGTAAAATAACTGGCCTGAAGCCCAAGTGCTTAAACCAGAATTAATACACTTTTAGAATAACAGACACTGAGCTCTCAATCAGCAGTTCCCAACTTAGAAGGATGTAAGCTACCTGTTCTGCCACTACAGTGCAGACCACAAACCTTCTTAATGTAAAACAACTGGTTCGAAGCCCAAGTGCTTAAACTAAAAGGCTTAGAAAGAGTTACACCAAGCAGTAATAAATACAATTGAGTGCTATTAAGATGACGCAAAAGCAAAATAAAGTAGGAAGAAACACAAATACAGTAAAAGCAGATACATTTTCTTTTTTTTTTTTTTTTGAGTGAGCAAATGAGATGGGCCCAGGAGTTACAGGACAGAAACAAGTGCAAATGCGGGCCTTCAAATCAGAAAGTTGAGAGAGATGGAAGACCGCCCAAACGGCCAATAACTACAAATTCTGGGCCAGAACCACTCTGTGGTAGACAGGTTACCTAATGCTTACCACTCCCACTGATAAGCTAGAAGGCTTCCCTCCAACACAGAAAGGCTTGGGGGGCTCAGAAGCTTACTAACAGTCCTGGATACAGCAAATCTGTATCTGGAACACTAATTACAGGAAAGGTAGGAAACAGGCTTACAATTTTTTTTTTTCAGAAAAGTAGCAAAAACAGTAGTAAAAACAATTCACATGCAGTGCAAGCTGGCTCACTTGAGTATGTAGCAATATTAGTCCACACACAGTTTGAAAAAAATGTAATTAATTAAATTAAAAAGGACTAAAAGCAAGTGCAGAAAGGGTTCATTAGGTAGAATGCGGTAAAGAGATGGGACTGGGGGAGTGTCCTACATCAAATCTACAGTGTGGCGGGCACTGCAAAAGCCACCAAATTTAAACTACAACCAAGAACGGGGGGGGGGGGGTGAGGAAGACAGTTTCAACACAGATGTGAGGAATCACATTGCAAATTATAAAACCAGAAAAATATATACTGATCTCTGTATATTGGCAGAACAGTAAGACAACAGATATCTAAGCAACAATTTAGCTCTATAATACAGAAAAATATACTCCGCTCTATATATTTGCAGATAGTCTTGTAAGGCTCTCTCTCAGTGCACAGGTACCAATTTAAATGCAGGCTGTTATTAACAGTTCAAAATTAAGGGAACCTGGAGTTAAGCAACACACAAGCTATAAAAACCAGTTATATCAGCTGAAGACAAGGCAGAAAATGAGGGTGGGGAAGACAGTTTCAACAGAGATGTGAGGAATCACAGTGTAAATTATAAAACCAGAAAAATATACTGATCTCTGTATATTTGCAGAACAGTAAGACAATAGATATCTAAGCAACAATTTAGCTCTATAATACAGAAAAATATACTCAGCTCTATATATTTGCAGATAGTTTTGTAAGGCTCTCTCTCAGTGCACAGGTTCCAATCTAAATGCAGGCTGTTACTGCATTACATTTGCACTGTTATGAATTGCAGTTAATCAATAAATTGCTTCAGTACTGTTAAACTGCATTTTTTCATACTACAAGTTCTGTTTTTGTCTAAGTGGTTTATCTGTGATTTTCGTTCAGGTTTACTGTGTTCTTAACCCTTAAATTGAGTAGCATAGCCTGGATACAGTTTTGCTGCATAGAGAGCCGTTTGTTCTGCTATCTTCTCTGCTAGTGAGAGTAGCAGGGCTGCCTGGACCTTGTCTGGCACAGGCTGACTGGTAAAGAAAGCAGGGGATAGCAGGATTAGCTAGATTTCTTTGTTACCAGAATCTTCTATTTTTGTGGTATTTAAACTCCCCATTTAAGCTGGTTTGGTATTGTTTGAACCAGGCTCCGCTGAGCTGCATCATATCGGGGATGTTTTACAAAATTCCTACAGCTAAAAGACCAATCTAAGTGCTTTTTCATTTATTTTCACTTATTTTATTGCATTTGCACTTGTCTGTCTTTTTTATCTGTGCAACAAGACTAAACTCATTCTAGTTACTCCTAAAAAAACTAACCCCCTTAACAGGACAGAATTTTCTGTCCACTCCCAGAACAATACAACTATTGAAGTTCTCTATGGAGTCATTATTGATGAAAACCTAATATTTGATCTCCACATTCGCAACAACAAAAAAAAAAAAAACCATCAGAAACTGGGCAATCTTTACAGAACCAGCTATTACCCCACTGCAAAAAAGGCTCTAGCCTCAGCCTTTCTACTTCCATCCCTGCTGTATGGTGCCCCTATCCTCACAAATATCCAGTCCTCTTTTAAAACCAAGCTTGAATCATGTTACAATAAGGTCTCCAGATTCACAACAAATGCAAGATTCTCACCACACCATTGCTCATCTTTACAGCAACTAAACTGGTTTGAATTACCACTATTTCAACTACCTACACTTAACTACTGCACACAAAATTATATACAAACCCATAACATGCCCCTCTCTTTCCTTGCTGCTGTCCTTGTACCACCCCCGAACAGGCCTCTTATATCAGAAAATAAAAAACACTGCTCAAAGTGGACAAACCCCAACTCCCAGCTGGTCAAATGCTCTATTCCTTTACTGTTTCGAAACTTTGTAATACCCTCCCATCTATAATCACCTCCATCAGTTACCCTTCACTCTTCAAAATGTCTCTTGGACATCATCTCTCCTCTGGCTGGCTATGCCCATGCCAAACATAACTCTCTCTAAACACTGCAACTCCCACTCTACCCCACCTGTTTACAGCCAATGGGTACTTCATCTACCCTATCTTTTTGCCTTACCTATTTACCATACCCTATCCTCATACACCTCCTTTTTCTCTCTATCCCTCTACATTACTATCACGAATATCCAAGCTACTGTGCTTAATACCTATTACTCTGACATATGTACTTTTATACCAGATTTATTTTAAACCCATGCCCATGATTGTTACTGTACTGCCTTCTAGCTCTTTATGTAACTGTACTTGTATTTCTGTATTTTTCTATTGTATGTGCATCACCTGTAATTTGTATGTGGAGCTTTTCTCCCTGGGCCTCCACTGAAAATGGGCTCACCTAGGCCCAGTGGACCTTCCTGGTAATCAAATGCAATAAATAAATTAATTAATTAATAATAAATATAACTGCATTTCATTACTGTTTAACTGCATTTCACTGCTATTTACTGCACATCATTACTGTTTCTTCTTCTCTCCTAGTGAGTGTAGAAGGGCTATCTGGACCTTGTCTAGCACAAGCTGATTGGTAAAAAGAGCAGGGGCTAGCAGGGCTGGCTAGATTTCTGTGTTACTAGCATCTTCTATTTTTTGCAGTATCTAAACCCAGCTTTTCAGATGGTTTGGGGCTTTTTTGTACGTCGCACATGGCAGCTGCACTGTTTTTAACCCATTGCGAAGTATTCCAGCTACAAATTTTCCCTTAGTAGCACTTGTGTGATCACCTAGTAATACTCATCTTGTACCTTCCACCATTTACCCCCTTAGCCCTCTCTGGCCTCTCTTCCCTCAGATTCTGACAAATATGGTTGGACAATTTCCTACAGTTTCTCCTGACAGTCTGGTTGACATGGGCATCTTGAGACAGTGCAGCAACTGCCTCATGTACATGGACAACCCTCTTACTACTACTACCACCTAGGAACACAATTTGTGGGAGATGCGATTACATTAAGAACCTAGAGTCTATGCTCTCATCCTCACAAGCCAGTATATCTGGCACTGAGAAGGTTGTCAACATAAACACCACCCACATATGTGGAGGTCCACAACAAAAATAAACTCAAACAAGAGAGACCTCAGAGGCAAAAACACATGAACTCTACAGGCCATCACACCACACAGAGTCCACAAACCTCTCACAGCCACCAAGGTCTAACCATAAATCCAACATATTAGTTATAGGAGACTCCATTGTGAGACACACAGATGTGCCCCTCACAGGGCTGGATAAGGAGAAACTCATGGTTAGTTGTTTGTCAGGTGACAGATCACACACGCACTCAAGTCTCTCCACAACAAGTACTGTTTTGACTCTGTCATAGTCCATGTTGGCGTAAATGACACGAGACGTACCTCCCTGGACTATATGAAGAGAGACATAATCAAGCTTGCTGAATACATGTCCCAGGCAGGTATGTTCCTAGCCTTAAGCAGCATTCTACAGTCACCCAGAATGATGCCTCAACACAAACAGAAAATGACTAACTGTAACAACTGGTTTAGTTTCTGGTGTCATTCCAAGGGTATCCAGTACCTGACAGCCTAGGAAGACATGATCGACAGACCAAAATGCTTTGTCAGAGATGGCCTGCATCTGTCTCCCTTGGGCTTCAGACTTCTGGCAAAGGCTCTTGCCTCCCCCATAGTGCCTTTTTTAGGCAATGCCATGAGGTCAAAACTACCAACATGAAAATATCATCAAAATGCAAATTAAAGGTCATGCTGCTAAATGCTAGGAGTCTAAGCATGAAACTGCATTCATTGTGAGCATTCTTAACCCTGGAAGATGCTGACATTTGTGCAGTCACAGAAATCTGATTCAAAGCTGCGGAGAGCATCCCAGCCATAAAAAGTTACTCAGCCTATCATACACTCAAACCCCAAAATTTAGGCAGCAAAGCAAAATGAGATGGAATTTCAATATATACTAAAGACATACACACCTCCAGGCTGGTTAAACAGTATGACGCACAAGAGACACTCCAGGTACAGTTAACAGCTGACAAGACCACTATTTAAATCATAGCTAGCTACAAGCCCCCAGCTTTAACTCAAGATGCCCACTCTATCCGGGCCTCTTTGAATCTATCAAAATTCAACCCTTTACCCTGATCCTTGATGACTAACTACCCAACCATAGATTGGAAGAACTACTCATGCCAAAACACAAATGCTCAGAGATTCCTTGATTTTGTCAATGCAAATACCCTGGACCAGCTGGACGACACCCCCACAAGAAGTGATAATATCTTGGACTTAGTATTAACCAACATGCAGCATCCCTACAGTGTCATACTCCCTGGTAAGATCAGACCACAAAGCAGTCACTTTTGAAGTCACCATCTCCACTGACCCCACACGCACGCACACACACACACACACACACACACACACACACACACACACTACGGTCAAACATAAAAAAAAAAACTTCTCTGTGAAAATTTGAGACATTTGTTGGAAAAAAACATTAAAAACATCTCCAAAGCTGATTACATCCTTCTGAGAGAAGTTAACAACAGCTTCACATACCTCTCCGTAGGAACTGACACAAATGTCCAAACCTATACCAAAGTACTATATGAGCATTTATATAGTTGCATGCAATCAGGAATACCCAAAATCCTCCTCCTCAAGGAAGAGAAAACCTGTCTGCTGGACACCTGCAATAAATAAACTCTATAGTAAAAGGAAAAAAAATTGCTATCCAGGACCAAGAAGGAGCAGGTTAGCCTGAACAAGCAAATAAGAACACAAGTGAAATCTTCCAAAGCAAACTTCAAATCTAAACTGGCCACATCTACTAAAGACAATAATAAGGCCTTCTTCACATATGCCCGCAATCTCAAAAGGAAGTACTCAGATCTGCTCAGAACTGGTAGTCAAGGACACCACATACAAGAAAACAACTCCTATGAACCAACAGACCAGCAGGGACAACCACATACACAAATGCTGTAGATACAGCCAACTTGCTGGCAGACAGGTTCAGAGAAAACTTCACCCATCAGTAAAATCAGGACATCCCCAGCACCTGTCCCCCTCCCCTTATCTCTAGGGAGCAAGTCATCACTGCCCTCTCAAAAGGCAAAAAATACAGTCTCCATGGGACCCTATAACAACCCAGGCTGCACCCTACATTAACTCAGGCAGGAACTTGCAGCACCATTAGGCACCCTATTCAACCAAAGCCTCAGTACCAGCTTCGTCCCAGCCGAGTGGAGGACAGCCACTGTCATCCCTTTGCACAAAGGTGGAGTGCACACCGATCCAGAAAATTATAGTCCCATCAGCCTAACTAGCCTGATCTGCAAGGCCATGGAACGGATTACCTGGACCTCATTAACAAGGACATTGGTAACTTCCAAACACTCAATCCCATACAGTTCAACAAGGGGAGGTCATACCTGTTAAAATTTGGTCGACTTCCCTGAGACCGTCACCAAAATCATGGAAAAGGGGAAGATGGTGTACACTGTCTACCTTGACCTGGCCAAAGCCTTTGATATTACTCCCCACTCGGGTCTAAAAGGTAAACACTCTCAACTAAGCATCAATCCATACGTTACCAGATGGGTAAGCAAACTGACGCACTGATAGATCCCACCTAGTCAAAATAGGGGAAGACACCTCAAATCAGTAGACCCATAACGAGCAGTGTACCCCAGGGATCGGTTTTGGGGCCGCTGTCATTTTTTCTGAGTTGCAGGCTAAAACCAGCGGGGTATGGCTGACCAAGTATGCAGAAGACTGCAAGCTGTGCGCTGTCATCAATTCCACTAGTGATGTGAACATCCTCCAAGAGGATCTCACCCAAACAAATGACTAGTGCCAGAAACATGGCCTCAAGCTAAATGCCAAAAAATGCATCATCATCCCCTTTGGGGAGAGTGACATCCCCACAAATTATCACATTAATAAAAAGGTCCCAAGTACGCAATCAATCGTGATGGACATGGGCACCCAGGTTAATACCAAACCAACTAACTTTTTACCACCATATTGCCTCCACTGCATGGAAAGCTTTCTACATGGCACATCTCATCCAGGGACAAGATGGTCATAACATTCCTGTATTCTTCCCTTATAAGACTTATTAGTGAGTACAACGCCCCTTTCAGTATGTACCTTACAAAGCACATGCAGCAGCTGGAAAACCAGAGAGGTTCCTCACCAGGAGAATCCAGGGCCTCGAACATCTACCCTACACAGATTGAGTAGATACTCAGTCTCCTACAGACTTCCTCAGAGGTGACCTCTGTCTGGTATACAAAGCAATTTCAGACCCCGCCTTGATGGGACTGCTGCATACCCACAAGTCAAGCTCCACTCGATTAACCAGCACGTGTGACCTCAACTTGGTCTGTGACATCAATAGGGCTTGATAGCAGGACAGATGTGTGTCCCAGAGACTCCCACTTCTGTGGAACAGACTCCCTCTGCACGTCAAGCAGAGTACCTCATTAACCCTTTTTATGTGCAACCTGGATAACTGGATGGGGAACAGAAAATACACCCCTGGGATTTCACCCGTGTCCCTGCTGGACAGAGGCATCGTGTGCTAATTTGTCGGAACATGGGCTAAATTCTTGGCTAGGTTTGTTAAGGCCCTCAGGTCCAATAGTCTAGCAACTTTCTATGATCCTATGCTCTTATATCCTGAGTCATTCATAATTTTTATTTTGAATATTCATAAAAGCACTAGATGCACCTTGTATGGTACTGAATTACAAAGGTGCATTAGAAAATGCAGATGTGGGTGATGGTGGGTTTATAGCAATGAAATCATATCATCCTATGGATGCATAGCATAAAAAAATATTACAGAAGTGTATATAGAGCATATTCACATTATATCCTAAAGATTTCACTCATGCACTACGTAAGCACACTTTGACATGTTTGGATGCTTATTTCAAATATGCAGTTTTAGAGAAAGTTGAATCTGTTTATGGAAAAATGTGGTGGAAGACTTGCTAGATTAAAAAGATTATATCTGGTAGGTCAGTTTAAATGCTTGTATTGAACATGGGTCAAATCACTGGAGAGACCTGCAACATTAAATGTGTATATATGTTTGCAAATATGGTAAAAGATTTGTTTTCGAGGGTGGCAGTGTAATTTCTGCAGTGATAAAGAAACCAAACACACAAGTTGTTTGGTCCGGAGGGAAGGGCCAAGTGAAATTTGTTCAAGTAATTAAGTAATTTACTTGGCACTGATTTTTATAAAGTAGAATGGGGGAAGGTACTCACGTGGGTTAGGCTCTATTTGAAAAAGCAAAAAAAAAAAAAAAAAAAAAAAAAATGGAGGAATGGTATATGTTAAGGGGACATTGAGAATTCTTTCAGAAATTAGAAGTTATGAGAAGACTAGCATGACAGGTAATATCCTTCTGAGTAAAGTTCCTTTGGAGGAATTCCCCCAGAAAAGGCCCATATAATAAAACCCGGACAGTTCTCAGACCATCGCCAGACTAAACTTAGATTCCTAACATTAGCAAAGACAAATTCCAGTACTAGAACTTGCAGAATTATGTCAAGTATGCACACACTTGGTGCAATAGTTCCCCAGGTAGTGATGCAATTGGAAAGCTTCCCTCCTACTGAAAGCCTGGACTCAGGTAGGGCACAGTAAGAACTTAGGAAAAGGTTGGAGTCACAACACCCATAAAATAACTTAGCAGACTTGATTAAGCAGAAAATGATCCTGCTCTCTAAGAAGCTTCCATTGGTGCAACTAAGGATCTGTTTCAGGGATGACTGAGAAAACTAAACACACTTCATACTGGACAGTGCACTACAACTTTCTTCTGGAAGTAGATCTGAAATCTCCAGCAATGGGCCCTTAAAGACTGGACCACATTCATACAACAGAAACCATTCTGTGTCAGACAAGACTAATCCAACCAAGCTGCTCTAACTGTAAAACTTCAAGAGAAAGCAGCCATGTCTACTGCATCCAACTTAACAAAAACATAAATTGCATAGTTTTTTTATAAGGTGAGTTTATGGGAGCTTCTCCACCTCTGACATCCAGAAAATAAAATAAGCAACCTTACCTATATTCAGCCAAGCTGGACTGAAAATGGGTTATACAGGTCAAGTAGTTTGATTACTAAAAGGCAAGAATGTCAGAGGACTAAATCATTTTGCCTTAATGGTTAATACTCTCACAGACCCAATCAGAGGGAAGAATACCAAGGTACCGAGATCTCTGCAACCCACGCTAGAGAAAAATGACAAGGGATTCTGCCTAAAGAGTGCTTACATTTATTTATTTTCCAAGGAGATGAGTTGTATGTCCTGACCCAGTTACAGTAAAAAGAAAGACAACCAAATGCAAAGTTATAATGCACAGATCACTGCAATTATACTCAAAATCTGGGTAAAGGACAACTTCGTTAAGCAACTTTCTGAAGAAAGATGCTTAATTTTGTTAAGCACCAAGCTTGTACTGGTATCCTAGAGGGATAAATCCCAGAGTACAGCCCAAGTGAGCAGAATCTGAATATTGTCTAGGCGCTTCACAGTGCGGGCAGGGAGGGTGGACGTGCCCATCATGGTGAAGGGATACTGGCCCCCCTCCAGGCATGCCAGTAGGCACAGGTGGATATAAAGTTTGGGGACAGTCAGGGGAGGAAGTGGGAATGACCCAACAAATTGGTATTGGTAGGCAATGTCTGTATGTGTGAAGGAGCATGCATGTGCAGAGAGTGGGACGTAGATGGCCCTTGCCATGAAGCAAGTGCCCATGTTGTGAAGCCCCTGCACTGGCTCAGTAATCAAGGAGCCTCAGTCCTCACCACTAACACCAGTGAGGGACGTGCACATTGGGAGGATGACTAGTAAAGTACAATTTCCCCTAACAGCACACAGAGATCACAGTCAAGTCTGGGGGCTGGTTTCTCCAGATCCCTAGTAAGACTCCCCACTGGCAAGCTATAGGGTTCAGATCTCAGCCAAGTGGTCAACCCAAAATCTCCAGCACCCTCTCTGTCCAACCAGTGCTTTGTGTCCCTGCCCAAGTAGCTGACACACAAACACACTGATATTTGATTTCTGTACAAACATACACTCCTGGGGAATGCTGGCACAGGTTCACTAGGTATGCCTCCTTCTACCCAGACTATACAGTATTACTACCCTTACTTATCAGCTACTAAAAGGCCCTTACAAACGGTGACCAATTCTATTGTGTAATGTTAATATTATCCAAATGGTAAGTGTGTCCAAGACTTTAAGGCTACTTAAGAGTGGTCTGTACAGTGTTACCAAATACATGCAAGTATTCTAAGAGCTTAAATATTTCTAAACAAACCAGCCCCAATTAAAAGGTTTAAATATATTTAATAATAAATAAAAGAACAAGACAATACTCTTAACTCAACACAGTGACAACAGAGTTCAGAATCACAGGAAATATTTTAAAACATTGCAGGACAGTCTTACATAAACACAGAAAATATCTAGACTAATCTTACTATATTCCTACTTATCTCTAAGAGAGATACTATGATCAAAGTATTACTTACACAGCCAGTGCTGAATGAATGTTTACAAGTCCATGACGAGATGAAAAATGCACTGACTCTCTCTCGGAGATAGTTCTTAAATTAATAATACACATTACTGCTGGTTCATCTCACATTACATCATTCTTGTCAACTCTGCTTTTAGTTTCCAGGCAAACAGGAACTTAAAATATAACACCTCAGTGTCAAGAATACTTCTCTCTCAGAAGCTGACACTTGTCTCTTAGAAACTTGCCAGGAACTGGAAATCATAAAACTGTTAAACATCTGTACATTTGCACAATTTCTAGACAATAGGAAAGCCTACATCTCTGGACATTGTGTCTGCTTTGAGCTGAAACAGAGATTGAGTCATAAACAATTTCCACTTAGTTTCTTAGAGTTTGCAAGTTAACCCTGTATATTTCAGCCTTTACCATCAACACATACATTTGCATAGGCATGTAGTTTATACACATTTATGTGCTTTTCCAGAAGAGTGCACTATAGTTACAATCTTGAAGCTCAGTACAGAACATATACCTTTCTTACATTTCTAAGGCAAGCATACAAATCATATTACTATTCAGAAATGACAGACTTATTTACAAAATTCTACCAGACTGGGCTGGCAGCCTGCACACGTCACCACAAACAGGAGGGATCAGGGCCTAAAACACAAAATTCTTATCTGTCCCACTGCTGTCAACCTCAATGTATCAAAGGGATATCACATCAGGCCTCTTCAATTGATCCAGGTCCAGAGATGCCCTAGCACTTTGATGGTCAGCATAGCAGAAAAAGGAAAAGGAACCTAGAAAAAAGGTTTTGTAAAGCACCTTTCAGTCCTGTGAAGCTCTAGTCTCATAATAAAGCACAATAGAAGCCAATGCAGCACCAGGCTGAGAAAAGAAATTCTTAATGAACTGTAAAACACTTTGTACTGCAATATTTGTTTGTGTGAGTGCACCAGTGCAAAGTGTAATGCAGCATATTACAATGTCAAAAAAGATTAGCAGCGCTAAGTGTGTTGCAGTTTTCATAGCTATAAATAATTTGCACTCCTATGTGCTTTTTTTTGTTTTGTTTTTGTTTTCAACATGGTTGTCAATCTTCACCTGTCATGCTTTGCTTCATCCAGCTCCAAAAGTGAATTTCTTGACATCCGTGTTTTGAACACAAGATGAATATGACTAGAGACCTGATCACAACATTCTATATTATGGTACATAAGCAGGAAAGATAACACTGCCAATATAAAAATATAACCAACTATTATGGACGTTAGTGAGAGCTCAAACAATCACAGACCTAAATTCAGCGCGGATGAAGTTTCAGCTATTAAGTTGACAACACCTATGCAAAAGCAGCCCGATTTTTAACGGACAGAAATAGTTAAAGTTGTGTGAAGAAGACGGAACAGAATTTCAGACTGTCGGACTTCTACAGGAGAATGCCGCACCCAACAGGTCCACCATCTCAGAGTAGGGATGTTGTGATGGTTAGACATGATCTTCCTTCTCAGGAACAGAACGACACAAATTTGAATGCTTTCAAATAAGTTTCATTAGGACCAATTCCATGGGGGGGGGTCAGGGAGTCATCAAGGACAGGACCTCAGCTTTCCTCACGTGAAAAACAAGATCATGTCGCCTAGTAAGATAGGGAATCTTGCATACAAGCTACCCCAATCAAAATGAGAGAGGTACCATAAGACCTAATGTGTAGGACTCCATCTTAATAATGATGTTTGGAGTCCATGGATCCTCAACAACTAGAGTAGCCGTCAAGAAAACAATGCTAAACAGAAATAACAGCTGCGGGAGTGCAACCTTTCCATTCAATCTCCACAAGACCAAAACAACACTGAAAAAGTCTCAGACTCCCACTACACAATCTAGAAACAATGGAGTATTCAGAAGCCACCACTAATGAGCTGGACTTTGATAACGATGACCTAGAAGTCTTAGAAATGGTCTCTGAAAATTATACCCTGTACTGTCCCCATCATATATCTGGTATTCTCAGCACAGCTTGGACACTACAATAGCCTAATAATGTCAGTTGAAGTATGCTTTGAACTTTTTCCAACTGACATCTTAACTAAATCATTAACATTTGCAAAGAAAGGATATTTGTTGCAGAGACATTACCAAAGAAACCCACACCTCACATATGCATAAACAAGCAAGAAGCCATTACTTTTTATGTATGGAACATGAATAACTTACAAGAAGTGAGAACTGCATATGAATACAAGAACAAGGAACTACTGAGAAGCAGATCTCTTAACCCAGCCACAAGGATGCAAACAATTGCAAAAAAGATGGGCATCCATGCACATGCGCGCGGACACACAGGCACACAGGCAACACAGGCACACAGGCAACACAGGCACACAAATTTGAAAAGTCATGCAAAGTGAAGGGAAATCTCAAGTGCAAGACCATTGCTAAGGGACATCTGAAATAACAGTCAAAATAAAACAAGGATTACAATTACTTTTTTTAGCAAAACTTATGTTTTGCCAAAAAAAAAAAAAAAAAAAAACAATACATTGCTAAACTTTTAAAAGTATTCAGTTTAAATTTGTATGCCTTTGACATTTTAATGTAATATATAAGTTAGATATTTCAAAAAGCAAAGAATAAGGTGAAAAGTTGTTAAGTCTGCTGCAACCTAACTGTCTGAATTTCAGAATGTTAATGAATATTCCTAATTTCCACTTCATTCATGCCTTCATTTTCCAGTACCATAACCAATTCAAGGTAAGGGGGGGGGGGGCTACAACCTCTTCTGACACTTAACACCACGGAGACTATCCTTGGCAGAAAGTACAATTGTGCAAGTAAACTTGCCTTAACAGTAGATGTTCGAATGATCCCCGCTGCAGTAGCCTTAGCTACATGGGTTATACCTTGCTGGGATAGAACAGCCATCCAGCTTTCAAAACTTCAGGGCACATTCACTGCACCCAGTCACAGCTCAAGCTGAAATTACTAGAGAGAGAGGCTTGGTTGTCAAGCCCTTCAAAGCTTTCCTGCTAACAGAGAGAGAGAGAGAGGGGCTAAGCCCTGAAAGGACAATAATAGGAAAAATAAGTGTCCACACCCTGGCATAGAAAACACACCAAAAACAAGGTGGAGTGAGCAGCTACTGCAGCAGTGATAATTTTAACATCTACTGTTAGGCTACATTTTACTTACACAACTGTACTGTGTTCATCATATTGATCACTGCTGCAAGTAGCCTTAACTATATGGGTAGATTACCTTAGCTTACTAAATTTGGAAGGAAGGGAAAGTGTCCAGAAGCCCCTGGAGAATGGTCTTACCAAAGCCTCAATACCTAGAGAAGGAATCAAGTTTGTAATGCCTTGTAAACATATGAATAGAGGAACAAGTTGCTGCTTCTAAAATATTTCTAGAATCCAACAGTCTCCAAAAATCCATAGATGAATCCAAGGCCTTGGTAGAGTGGGCCTTGACCTTGCCTGGAATAGCTTTGTTGCGGTGAGTATAACAAAAGGTAATAACCTGAAACTTAACATTTGGAATGGTCTGTTTTAACACAGGATGACCCTTCCTTCCTTCCCAAGAAATGAATTGATAGGCAGATCAGAAAGATTTAGTCCTACCAAGATAGTACTCGAGCTGTCTGTGGACAATCAAGGTATGGAGTGTCCTTTATCCCTCATTTTTAGGTTCAGGAAAAAATAGCAAGATGGACAGTTTGGCCTAAAGTATACTTGAATACCACTTTAGGCATAAAAAGGATTAGTTCTCAAAGAAACATTTTCTCTGTTGAAAATGAGATAGGGTTGACTCTTCATAACAGAGTTTGGAACTCAAATACTTTTCTTGCAGAGGTTAGAGCGATCAGTAAAGAGGTTTTTCATATTAAGAACCTCAAGAGAACCAGACTACCTGGATCAAAGTGTTAGCTTCTGCAACACAAAATTAATGATCCCAAGGAGGAGTCACTGCATTTCGCAGAGGCCTCTTATGCAAACCCCGCCCCCCCCTTTTTTTTTTGACATAAGAATGCATTGAAAGAGGAGACTCTATGGGCAGAGGTGCTGAAATGGCCAAAAAATTAACCTTGATGGGGAGTACGAAAGGCCACAGTACAGCAACTCACACAAATATTGTAAAACCAAACACTAAGCATAGCCTTGACCAATTGATGGGAAACTGGACTTCACCCCATGCCTGCCCCAGGTATCTGATGGTATGTTAAAGGCAGACAGCAATGCCCAAACTATCTAGAAACTTCCTAACATACCTCATCATAATAAACACCTATGATACATATGGACACAAGTGGGTTGGATTGTGCAGCTTGGCTTAAAGGCCCTAGTGGCCATTAGATTTGTATATACCTATGAACCTATGAATACATCCATTCTCTGAGGAAGTTCATGATAACTGCCCCTGGCCATTTCTAAAAAGAGGGAGAACCACTCTTGTCTGGGTCAGAAGGGAGTATCCCATAATGATCTTGGGAGGATTTCTTCAGAAGTAACCTGGAGATCAATGGAAAGGGTGTAAAAGCATACAGGAACATTCCTGTCCAAGGAAAGGAAAATGCAACTATCATCCAATACTGCATGGATTCCTGGAGCAGAATCTTGCCAGTTGATTGTTCAAAGAGGGTGCAAATAGGTCTGGTTGAGGAACCTCACATAGAAGGATCAAAGATTGGAAGACACTTTGATCTAGTTTCCATTCTGGAGGGTCTTACTTATCCTTCTCAGCTCGTCTGCCACACAGTTTTTCCTCAAACAGAAAGTAGGATGCCTGTAGAGTGAAATTATACTGTGAAGCTATACCCAAGCTAACAAGGCTAGACTGCAAAGGGGTACAACCTGGC
>NC_056731.1:1741202518-1741236499 GCF_019279795.1 Protopterus annectens
GCTCTGAAGTGCTTGGCATCCAAATCTACCTTTTTAGTCAGCTCATCTTGAGCTGATTGACAGTGTGGGCATGTGGGAGGTGCCTTGAAGCTTTAGTACTGGAGTGTCCAACCCGCGGGCCGCATGCGGCCCTCAGAGCTCTTCCATGCGGCCCGCGACCCTTAAATTTAAAATGAATTTCACTTTTTTTCCGTGTCCGCGTAGTTTTGCTCTTCTGCGCATGCGCCAACTTTCTTTTTTTACGTTTTCCCCATACCAGCGTCTTTCCGCTGGTATGCGCATGCGCGAAAACACCGTTCGGGTGATTTTTGTAAAGAAAAGCTGCAGGAAGGAGCGCGATCTTACCGTAGCCGTACAGAGAGGATTTATTTGTGTTTATTCGTTGTGTACACGCCGACTACTACACTACAACAAAGGTAAGTTACAAGAGGAAGGCTCAGCTCGCTTTTCTATATTTAAGATGTTACTGTTAAATCGAGTGTAATAGAATCACAACTAAGTAATACACTCAGTGATCTAATTCCAATTCATTTATCAAAGTTCAGTCGATAATCTGCTCATCTTCTGTATGACTGCTAGTTATATGAAATGTTTCAGAGTATCTGGTATTGTGAAGTGATGTGGATCAGGAAAATAGAAACTTTTCAGGTAAATGACAGTGTTGCTGCTACTATTCAGTGGTAAAATTTTACTTAGTCAAGAGACTGTTAGTTGTTAGCACCCATCAGGAAGTTAATGGCTGACTTTTAAATATTTTTTCTCCCAGTACTTTACTATGGCAGTGGGCATTTCTAAAACATGCTCTCACCTGTTCTTTGCTCTTGGAGGAAACAAAGACAGCACTTATTTTCCTTGCAGTTACCTGGCGTTTATGCCTGTCAGCTCACAGCTTGCTGCAGTTTCCAGTTGTCAGTGTAGATTTACCACAGTGGTGGTCTTCAGTTCTGTCCTTGCTTCTTTGATCTCAGGTGCTGTTATTTGTCCCAGGGGACAGCAAGGCAAGATGACATTCTGGGCTTGTTCAGCTTTTTCACTGACAGCTTGGCTTGTAGTCTGGCTTGTATTGTTTTCTTATAAATGGAATATTTTTTTCTTTACAAAAATAAACAGTAACAGACTGTTCTTTGGAGGTTTCTGGGTTATATGCAGTACATAGCAGTTATTTGTGACACAGAACTTTGTTTCTCTCTACTAAGTTCATGCACAGTTAACAACAGATTGTTAAACAGTTTATTAAACAGTTTATTTACAGGAAGCAATTTTTCAAGTATCCCTAAAAGTAGTTAGCAAACAAACAGTACCACACCTTTGTGTATGTGTCTTTTTCTTTCTTGCATCACTTTGGTAGGGGATTGCATTGCATGCTATCAAAGGTCACTGTCTCTACATTGTTAAAGGCAAGACTTGTTATAGTCTGTGGGGGTTCACAAAATCCCTTTCCCAACATCTGGGAGGTACACAGAAGACCGCTCCTAAATGCTTGTGTGCAAAGCACAAAATCATAGAGAGAACAGCATGCAGAAACATTGTTTCTATGAAGTACCAAACAGCCCCCTTCCAACATAGATTTAGTGCCTGACTGTCCATAAGATAGTATGGTAAACTGCTGGTGATGGAGTCATACTCCTGCCTCCTCCCTCCTGTCATGTCCCACAAAGATCCAAGGTCAGATATGAGATCTGGTGTATTTGGGTCTTTATCCCACAATGCTACCAGTCCGGTCTGGCTGATCCCATATCATACCTCTGATACACACAGACTGAATGTGAGAGGACCCCGAACATCCCTGGTACCCTAATCTCTGATCACTAAATCTGGATTTAGAACTGCTTATCACAGCTTTCACTGAAATCCCTTAACCTCACTTAACATAAGATTTACATCGTGATATATCTGTAAGTCCGTCTTTAAATGGATTTACTTTAGCTTTAGCCAGTCAAAGAATAAGCTTATAAAACTGATTTTATCAAAGTGATGATGCACAGATAGAGGTTCTCTGGTTCAATTCTCAGATGGGGTGCCTTCTCTGAGGCATGTGCATGCCCTCCCTGTGTTCACATGGATTTCTTCTGGGTGCTTCTTTTCCTCCAACATTCCAAATATATGTAGTAGGTGGATTGGGCACCCTAAATTGGCCATAGGTGTGAGTGTGTGTACAAGTGTGTGGTGTGGAAGAACTACCATGGCAGGGCTAGCCACCCGGTAATGTGGCTGAACAAGTTTATTCTTCAGTTTGTATTTACCTATGAAAGTAAACAGTTTAGCACAGGTGTAAAAAATAATGCTTAAATGTATTTTTTTTAATTGTTGAATGACAAAAATAAAGCTGTAATGAGTACAAATAGCAATATGGATGATAATCTCAAAGTCTGATTTCTGTTTGTATTATGCATTTATTAATTTATTTATATTATTTATTAATTTATTTATTGTTCAAATTAACCTACAATACAGCCACATTAGTCCACATAAAGCAGTGTTTTTTTGCTCTTCAGGTAATGTGAGACCCTTTTTTTTTTTTTTTTGCTCTTCAGTTTTTTGGTCCTCACCTGCCGTTTGCCCCCAGACCATTTTTGTTAACCCAATGCGGCCCTTGCAACTGAAAAGGTTGGACACCCCTGTAGCTAGCTGGGTGTTTTATCAATGGCAGGATATAACCCATATAAATAAGGCTACCGCAGCAATGAACAATACGATGAACTTCGCCTGCCCACCTCAGGATGCTGTCTCTCTCAGACACGCAAATACACTCCTGCCAAGGAAGTCATCTCATACTTAGAAACACATGCACAAGCAGTCTCTCTCAAGTGCAAACACACATACACACACAACTACCAAGGCACCCATCAAGGATTCTCGGCTTAAGTTCTGATCATTCTCACATGCTTGGTATGCATCCCATAAGTAGGGCATGCAATGACATCCACTCTGGAGTGTGTATCACTTCCACAAAGCACAAATCTGCAGAACCCCACCCATGTACCAATTAAGCACCACAGGCACGTTTCTCTGATTTACACCAGGAAAATCATGCCTTGTGTGTGTGTGCCCCAAGCAACATGCGTAATCCCACTTTTCCCACCTGAGAGAGGTTATCAGAACAGTGTCTTCATTCCTCTCTCACCCTTGTCAGCACAATCAGGCACCAGAACTACTAACTAAATTCAGGTCACTGGAGTCTTATGTAGGAAGGCCTTTATTCCTCCATGCCACTGCAGCTGGCTTTACATCCTAACAAAACTGCAGGCTGACCACAAGTGATGTGTGACATTTTTTTAAGATTACCAGTTCTCTTCAAATAGAACGGTGTGCGTGTGTTCAGCAATCTTAATTTCTATGATGTATCTATACTACTGCATGCCATATGTAAATTTTGCTTTTCAGTGTCTTGCAAAATTTAACAGCAGTAGTGCTGATTAAACAAAAGCACCTGTGAAGCGTAGAAGTTCAATGACAGCTGCAGAAACAACAGACAGGAGAAGGGATCATGGCAATTTGTCAAGAAGTCTGCAGCAAGAAATGCAGAAATATTAAACCTGAGCACCACAAAGCATTTAGTTGATGTTCTGGTTATGCACTGATAACATTTTTACTAACAATCAGGTACTGATAACGTTTTGTCATTATAAAAAGCATAAAAATAATCATTGCAACCAAAACAAATCTTGACTACAAAAAAATTTGTTTTTCGCATAAATTCTCACTTTTTGTCTTTCTTTACAGCTGCACATTCCATTTCATCTTTCCCCATGAGTAATTTAACAAATGTTTCAGACACCCAAGGTACTTCTACAGCTTTGGCAGTCCAGCTGGAGGTCTACCACTCTCATGGGAATGATGCATTTGCAAAAACTAAATTGATGCACAAAAATTAACTGTAAAGTAGTACATGAATTTAACAAGAAAATGTCTTTAGCCCCCGAAAGAATGAACAATTTGCTTATTTAAGACTCAACCTTATCCAGAGAGAGAGAGAAAAAGAGAGGAGCAATTCATCACAAACATACCTGTCACTTGAAGGTGCCTCTTCATTCTCCTCCTGTTTGAATCTACTTCGCCTTCTAGCTTTTGGAACAACATCCTTTTTGGCAGTCTGACGATCATATGGTGTAAAATCATGTGCAGACACTATGTCCTCAATATCTTCAGGAAGATTACATGAACCAGACATTGTCTGAAAATTTAAGAAAATAAAACCCAACTTACTGCCATGACTGATGACATCAGGTTTACATAAATGGTTGATCTTAGACATACTCAACATGACAAAAGAATGCAGGAAAGATACAATATTTAATTCCAGCACTACTCCATCTGACAAATACAAAACAGATAAATCTAAAACTTAAATTAATTTTTAAAGTGAGCTGGTCTTTCTCTAACAATCTGCATTTGTGGCAAAGTCACAACAGCAAAGGTAAATATAAACTTTAGTACAGCCAATCAACCAGCATGTTTTTTGAGAGGTAGAAGGGAACAAAATTAGGTTTTGAGAGAAACAAATGCATAATATATAAGCATTTTACTGTAACCTATTAACCAGCATGTTTTTAGGTGGTGGCTGGAAAGAGCATTCAAAAGAAAACCCATGCAGACATAAAAAAAACTCGACACAGGCAGTGATCAGATACTGTACTGAAAGATGGAATGTTAGACCATGTATTTACTCTTCTGCCATTATTCATTTCTCCATTGCCGCCTTACTTACTATAATTAACATCCAAATATGGAATATATACGACACACAAAAACTTTAATTTATTACTTATTTCACATTTGTTTATCGAGAAAGTCCGACTGGACACAGGTCCTTTTTCAGTGGAGGCCCAGGGAGAAAAGCTCCACTTGTTAGCAGTAAGAATTACAGATTGCAATAAAATCATATTAGTTTATACAGTTAGAAATACTAAGAAAAGAAAAACACACTTTAGATTACAGGATATATACAAGTGATTGTAATAATTTACAAAAAACAATTGGGTAACAAAAATACAAAATATATGCTTGGACAAACATATTTGTTTTTGGTTATTGCTCCAACATCTTGACCATCTGTCCAGTTCTTTCTCCAGACCCAAATTATCCATTTGTTCCAAGAGCTCAGCGAGGTCCCTATGTTCCATCTGTTCCATGGTCCAGATTAGAGACTGAATGCCTATTCATTCCTCATTGTGACAAGAGCTGGCCATATACACAGGCCATCATTCTGATGGCGCAATCTCTCCATAAACTTCCCTTCTTGTGCCACACCTGTGATTTCCACTATTGCCTTCTATGGCAGAAATGTACATACATATACTACTATACACGTGCAACCCTAAAACATGGGACAAGACTGGCACAGTTGTAGATGCATTTGACAAGCCTTGCAAGTTAAAACGTGCAGCTTCCCTCCACCAGGTGGGAATGTTGGCAACCTTTAGACACCTCATCCAAAGACCAAGTTCACTACCTAGACCCCAATCATCTTGGCCAAAATCAGAGCTTAATCCCTCTTTGCTCTTCGAACTGGCAGCATAATGAAGAATTAAAATGAAGAACCAAAGTATCTTAGCTTCTTGCATTTAGTATGTTTCACCCCCAAAGTGACTAAGAGACTGAAGCATACGCATAATATTAAGGTAATCTTAAAATAAGAGTCGTGGAGAGAGAGAGAGCGCGTAAGAGATAAAAAAAAGAGCACAATTACACAGAAGACATCAGTAAGTTAAACAATGGTTGAGCTTGACACAAAAATGGGACAATGTAAGCCCACCGTAATTTGAAGATCTGATCATTCTTTAAATTGAAACACAGAAACATGCACAGCGAAAAAGTGCAACAGTGGTGGGTTAACAAAAGATGGTTGAGCAGCGAGGTAGGCTAACAGGCATTTAGGAAATAGAAAAACGTCCTGAGAAGTCATCCCTGAAACAACTGCATTTATACTTTCAGGGGAAAGACTAAATTTCGGAATTTAGAGTAATCTATTTGGAATCTTAAGTTAGCAAGGAAAGCAATCCATGATGCTGGACTAATCTAGGAGGAAAATTTTTTTCAGCTACAGATCTTATGAACGGAGAGGCATGTCAATAGAAGGGCATGATAAGTACTCGACCTGTGAATACACAGCAGTTCTAGTATGTAGTTTAGAGGTTAGAGACTGCAACTGTTGAGAAACAAGAGTGAGTTGAGAAATGTGGCCCCAGGCTATGACAGGTAACCAGCTTGACTTTTCTAAAACAAGACACTGATGCATCTAGGGATGCCAATGTCCCCCATTACTCAGTTCTCATTAACCAATCATTGAATATAGTGCCCTCTCTGGCAAGCACCTGTCCATACACATGCAGCAACTGTAATGTCCACACAGACACCTTGCTAAAAAGATACAAGACTTAAACAACATGCCCTACATGGATTGATTCAAAGTCCTGTTACTATACTCAGTACCCTACAGACAGCTAAGAGGCGACTTGTGCCTGATATACAAAGATCCACCATCCCAATAATGATAGATGCATGGCACATCAGCAAGTAAAATGGCATCATAAATACTTGGTTTAGGGATCTAAACCTCTTCTGCAACATCAATAAAATGATTTGGAGAGACGGGTATATCTTGCAACGGATACCGTTGCTATGGAACAGACTCTCCATCCACATAAAACAAAATTAATTTCTGTCCTTATTCTAGTGCAACTTTGATCTATGGATGAGAAACAGAAAATTTACCCGAGAACTGCCCCCCTGTACTACTAATGGACAGAGGCAGTTACTAAATGTGTTAACCCTTGCATGGGTCGGGTCCCTCAAATAATCTATGGTATGATCCCAGTTATTCAATTAATTGATCATGGGATGGATAAGGCCAATCTCTAACCAAATGAGACAGGTTAACTGGAGCACAAAAAGGGAAAATGGCTAGGCTTTAAAGGGCCCACAGGGGCAACTAGCCAAGTATTTACCAATGAACCTATGCCACCTACTATTGTATTGTTTTATAAAGTGACATATCTTATTGTCACAGCGTATACACATTACATGAAGAAGTGGGTTCTGTTCTAGTCAGACTGTATTCTAGCAATGGTATAAGCATGTCTAGTTTTATTGCGTTTTTAGCTTCAAAGTTCAATAAAATGATAAAATGTGTAGGCCAGCTTTATTTATTTTAAAGATTTATTACTACTATGTCCATATTATTAAAAAGGAGAGAGATTCTCTCTCTCTTTTTTTTTTTTTTTTTGAAACAACTTTATTTACCATATTACTGATCTGTGACAGGAGTCTGCATATATTGCCACCAAAAAGACAAAATAAAAACGTATTAGTTTTGACATAAATAATGATTTTTGCAATATTAAAACTATTATACAGAAAAACTGGTGTGTATTCCGGGCAAATTCCGAATGGTTAAAAACTGTAGGACGTGCCCCAAAAACTGTCTATAAAAGGGATACATGTGTAAAAAATATGGTAGAAAGGGAAAATGTACCCAATAATAGTGGGGAAATTACTAGATGTGCCCAATGTAAATATACACTGGAAACTGATGTGAAGTTGGAAGGGTATGGACACATTTATTTAAAAAGAAAGTATAACTGTAATTCAAAGGGGGCTGTGTATTTGGCTTTGTGTCAAGAATGTTCAGCATTCTGTGTGGGGAAGACAAAAGGTTATTGGGATACGTATATACCAGCATCTATACAGGATAAAGAAAAAGGGATAAGAATAATGCTTTCTTGAAACAAACTGAATGTTATTTACAGCATTACTTTACATTTATTATTAATGACTGTAGTGTGATCTCGGAGCTGGTATATTTAAAGAGTGGTGGTGTGGGGTGCAGGGGGGCTTGCCCCCCTGCTTAAACTGTTCAGGTAGGTTTTTTCTTTGGTTTATTTTTTTTATTACAGTTTCGATCTGTAATATAGATGCCAAAAACTAAGCATATGAGATTTGGGAGACATTAGCACTCAAGAAAAATCTTGATGATTGGATGGGAAATAGGAAATTCACCCTGGGGATTACCTCTGTGGCTCTGCTCGACAGGGGCACAGGAAAATAATTTTCTTGGGTGGCGGAAGCCAGGGTACCATTTTGCCTAGGCTTATATAGGCCCTAGGGCCAATAGCCTAGAACCTACCTTTGAACCTATGACCATGTTCAACAAGATCAGAGAGCAGGATCACTGCATGAGCTACTGGAACTTAAAAGAATTGCAGTTGCAATTAAGGGTTAATGCCACAGTGCTTCCGGGGTTAAATGATTATTATTCCATTAGTAGTGTGTTAAAACTAAAAGCTACAGCTGAATTATAGGCTCTCCAGTGGTGCATTTGGGAAAGTAGCTCTGGGGACAGTTTTAATGTTTTCTAAAATGTTTTTTTCCAATTGTCTTATTATATCTGGAAGTTAGTCTGGCTAATTTGAATGTGCACTTAGGAGTTAATATTTTTATTTTTCATGTTTTGCAGTAGTTACCATGGTTGTGGACTCTTTGAATGATTACATATTATAATGTAACAGGAAATGGTAGGACAATTGATTATCCAATCAGGGTAGCTGTGAGGATATTTAATGCATCTGTCTGATGCTGTTTGTATTCTGATGAAGTCCTGTATACTATTGGATGAAAGCGCTCAATAAAATTTTAATAGTGCAGTTCTTGGCCTTGTTCATTCAATGTTTTTGTTAAAATGAGTCTGTATACATTAACAATAAGAAATTTCACAATACCACTTTCCATTATTGTGTACCAGCATCGTACTATCATAACTAGAGTATGCAGATATTTTTTAATTCCTACCAACCTACATATTTTAGGCATCAATTTCGGCATTCTGTTGTATATATTTTTCCCCAACTGCACCATTTTTGCAAAAATAACATCGTCCATCTTTAAATAATCCCATTTTGATTAATTTTACTTTCTTTACAATATCCAGTACTTTACTTAAAGTTTAAACTTGGATTTTCCCTTTTTTGTGCAATTGCTTTTGGCTGCTTGTAAACTTAATAAGGACTTGCTAACATCTCAACAAATCTAAATCAGGACACCAAAACAACAATCTCACTGGTTAACATATGCTCCCCCAACAACTGTGTTACAGCTTTCTATAAGGATTCCTTAAACTCTGAACATCCTACATTCGTAAAAATGCATTTCCAATTTCTCTTAATAGCCCCTTCACATCTCCAACACCTCCTCTCTGCTTAGGAAAAATTATCCTAAGTTGGCTTGGAGTACAAAAGTACCTGTCCAAATATATTTAATCATTTTTGCTTCTTAGCATACCTAGAGGTATTATGGATTTCCTACCACCACTTCTTTAGCAATTTGTGGTTCTACTTTTTTTCCCTCCAGTGTTTTTTAAATCTCCTCTAATTGATTCTTATTAGTTATGTACTACTTTATAAATCTTCTTAATTATCACTTCCTTATCACAGAGAGAAACTCTATTCAAAATTAGGCCAATGTATTTTGGAAAGGTTACATTAGGCAAAGCACAGCCTATGGAGTCTTTTTCAGGGACTGTTTTTCAGATTTATTTAGGCTGTTCCAAACAGTGGACTTCTTGCTGTTTATTATAAGATTGTGTGTCCATAACTATTTCCACAGAAGACTGCATTTAGCCGACAAATGTAGTAATGTTATGAATGATGGGTTAGAACTCAGGATATTTATATCATTAGCAACACCTTGCTCTTGTAGCTATCCTCTGACAGTCTTAGTGTATATGCTACATAAGAAGAGCAACAGGGCAGGGAGAGACCCTTTTAGTACCTGGACAATGAATACTCCATTGTTCGATAAAGAATTCTGGAAGTAACTGTAGAAAGCTTACTTTAAAGATAGGAAGATAACTATACTTGCCTACCAAATCAGATTTATGCAACAGCAATGAGCTGCTTATGATTAACTGCTTCCAATGCCTTTTTGATGTGTAAAAAGCAGCAGCCATGCCCCTTTTTTATGGCTTTACATAATAATCATATATTGCTGTCATAGTATTACAGCCTGTTGAGGCCATGTCATACACAGAATGTAAGAATGTTTAACTGCAAATGACTGTATTTAAAAGCATGATATAAAGTGGAACTTGCATCAAACCTACAGTCTTAAAGTTATCAGCATTTAAAAGTAAAATGTGATGAAGTAAAGACAGAACAATGGTGCCATGTAAGTCTTCAAAGAATAACAAAAAAAAAAAAAAAAAAAAAAAAAAGCACTGTAAAGTAAATCTCATCAGTACATACAAAGAATGCATTGTTTAAGTGTACAGCCAGAAAAATTAAGTATAACAAGCAGCCATCTCAACATCCATTCATATCAGGTGCAGTTTAATCTAAAACACACTACAAATGATATAAACTATTGTCAAGTACCCTTGCAACCTGTTCAAATGATAATCACCAATGAAATATCCATTCAATGGTCCCTGGTAAGTTTGCTTGGATTAATCAAAGACAATACCCATACAGGTCCCCTCTTCTATCACAGTTCTAGCCCACCACAAACCCGCATTAGAAAAGTTCCCTCTGGTGGTGTATTCCATGGCATCAATACATTCCCTGTGGAAAAAACACTTTATAAAAGTCAGTTCATGGCCTGCTGAAAACTGTCTTCTGTGATCTCTTCTTACTTGAATTCCATCCATCCCACTTGCCCAATAATGTAGTACATCCAAACTGCTTTGACCTTAAATAAAATTTGTTATCGACCACTCTTTCTAATCTACTTTTTTCAGCAAGGCCTACAGAAGAAGAGCATGTACTCCAGATGTGGCCTTAGGGCCTTCAAAGTTAATAATCCTCTCTACCAACAGGAGTGTTCTACTGACCTCTGACACTTCATAATCTGTTTAAAACTGGAGATGATTCTAGGTCCCATTTTTTCCTTTTCTATTCTACTAGGAATAAGTTTTTTTTTTTAACAGATATTTTTTTCTGGGCTTGCTTTTCTAGCACTGAACCGCAGCTGCCACTTAGTATCCACAACTAACATTATTATGCCTACAAATTACCATTCTACTCCCTACAGGGTACATTCCTCTAATGAAGCCTAAATAACTTGGGTTGGGAGGGTGGCCTAATGGTCAAGGTGTTTGCCTTACAGACACAAGGTGCAGGGTTTGAGTCTCACAAGGGATAATTGGCTAGGCTTAAAATGGCTCGCAAGGGTAGTTAGCTTAGTATGAATCTATGAACTTGTCTTAACTCCTGCTTTAATACCGGTATCTAAATGTTTACTCATCCATATACATCTACCTCTGTTCTACTACAAATGCTTGTATATAATATATTCCATTTTAACACAATACTGTCATTATACCAGTGTGAACATACACCTTGATATGCTTTTACGTAATGTGAACGAATGTAATTTGCTACTATCTAATGCTGCACTGACAAAAGGTAACACTAATGTTTAAATTTATCCATGTTAGTGTGTATTACTGTACCAATGGAGCTCTTCTTCCTGGGCCTCCACTGTAAAGAAGTTCAACACCCACTCAGACATCTCTATGTCAACAAATAAATAGAAAGGAGTCTCTAAAGATTTAACCTCACTAACTGCAAAACAAATTTTGCTGCAGCAATTATCACTGCAAAAGATGAATTTGTTCTTAAATCCCACTTTAATATTGGGCACTAATTTGCTACACAGGAAAAGACCCAAGAGTGAGCTCTAGGGCACCAACTGGTTAGGAGCTCTTCGTCAGTCAGTTTCCTCCCTGCTACACTATGGTCTCTGTTTAGCTGACACATTACATTCCCTCCCCTCCATTTTTCCACTCAATTCTTAGTTTACTGGATAGACAGCCAATCTTGTCTCCACATCATTTTCTAAACCCATTCCCCTCCACCAAGTTTTCTGTGTGGTGAAGTCCAAATACATCACATCTTCTATGATGCATCTGCCCATTTAGTAATGATCCAGTCATAGCACTAGACCAAGTTTGGAGAAGACCTTTATCGTACACAGCCATGCTGTTGTCAACCTGCTAAGCAGTAAACATTAAGCAATTCAACTAGCCTGGCATAGAAAATTTTCCATTATTCTTCCTGGGCTACAACTGAAAAATTACTGCCCTGCAAACTGCCTTTCACTCTGCTGGACCCACTCTTGTGCAAGGGAACTATTGCTGCCAAACTTCAAAACCATACCACTACCCTGGTTTCTAGTGAAGCACTGCACATTTTGTCAGAGACTGAGTAGACACTACCATTAACTAATTCAGTTCCAAGAAAGGTACATCATCCAGTACTCACACATTAAGTCCCATAATTCCAGAACCTAGAAAGATCAGTCTATCTGTCCACATATTTTCACGCAAACCTATTCTACATTCTCTAAACAGTCTGTGTCTTTTTGTTTCTTCATAAATAGCAATGCAGTGAACTGAATTCAAGATTTCCATTTTATATACTATTCCCTCAACTCCACCTCCCCATATCCAAACTTTCTAATAAGAAGAATCTGTCAAATACTAAATTATGTACCTCAATATATCTAGAATTACTTTGCCCACACCTTGCTCTCCATCTCTTTTTATAATGGCTCCCTCACCTGTCACAAGATCATGACTGCCTTTTCTAGACCTCCTCACAGAACCTTTATTAAAAATGTCCTCCCTTTTATTGGAACTAATTGGGAGACATCATAAAACTGATCTGTTCACATAAGACATTAAACGTTTATGCATATCTGCATGAAATAAAAGACTAATACAAGACAATAAAGACTCGTTTGATGGGTATACATATTACAGTAATGTGCATGTGTACTAAAATGCTTACTACATATGTACCTGTTTTACTAAATTTTAAAGAAATCAAGTTTTTTTTTTCCTTTAAGGCACCTATGTATTTATGTGCCACTAAATCACAGATTTTCTTTAGAAAGTTAAATTGAACCTATGAACCTACCACTTTCAGCCTGGGCTTCAAACCATAGCATGATTTTGTCTAAACAGGTGAATGCTTCACAAAGAGTTGGACTATCTGGAGTAGATTCATCATCTGCTGCAGACTCATCACCTATGTCAGACGCGTCAGTTCCTGTAATCACAGATTATAGAATTTTATCTTCCACTGTTTGAAATCCAGAATCAGCTGCATCACAACTAAGCCATTTAGTAACTTCTTTTTCTTAGTCTGAAAACCCTGATATTGCTTCCACAATATGCATGATTTCTTCAAAAGTTGTTTTGTTGGTGGTTGATTATTTTCCGATTGTTCTTTTTGTGGGAAGAGTGTAAACCAAGCTTGTTCTAGAGTGACATTTTTCAATTCACTCCACAAAGAAGAAATCGTAACACAGCATCTTTTAGGTCTATATTTTTATACATTTGAACACTTTCTTCACTGCCATCAGTTAAAAGCAGCTTGCATAACAATTGCTTATGGTATAACTGCTTCAATATCTCTATTACACCTTGGTTCATTGGCTGGCAACATGCAGTAATATTCTGTGGCAAACACCACAACTGTATAAACTCAGTGATTCATTTAAAATGCCGGAAGATGGATGTGATGGTACACTATCAAGCAGCAACAAAACTTTTTTCTCTTTTGTTATTTTTTGCAAGGTGGTTTTCTTTTATGGCTGGCGCAAACACATTAGAAAACCAGTTGATAAAAAGTGCACAGTCATCCATGCATTTTTTGTGACATGTATTTAACAGGCACTGAGCTCATGCTGAGATGTTACTATGGTTTAACAACTACATAACCGATAGATACCAGTCAGTTTGTTAAATGGCTCTCCACTTTTTCTCCCTCCCTTCCTGTCAATACTGATGCTCCACAAGGCTCAATTCTCAGTGCTCTACTCTTTAATATATTCTCTAACAATTTACATAAATCCTCTGAGCAAGCTTCCCTCATACAATACACTGATGATTCTATCCTAATATGCATTTCCAACAACCTAATAACATCTTCAGAGAATTACTCAAGAAGCCTTTAACACCGTTGATAGCTTGCTACAGGATGATCACCTGCTACTAAATCCAAAACATTTTCCTTAAATAATGTCATAATTTTAGTTACCCCACATACTAACCTAATTAGTAAGACAATTGACAACAATCTTAAATTCTATTTACATATCTACAACAGTAGCAAGAAAACCCATAAAAAACAGGCACCCTACACATAGAGTAAAAAAATTCTTTACAGAGTCTGCCAAGGTAACTACCACATAGGTTCATAGGTTCATACTAGGCTATCTGCCCTAGGGCATTTGTAAGCCTAGCCAGAGTGTGTTTGGCTTTCGCCACCCATTTTAAATGAATTTTGCTATGCCCTTTTTCGAGGTTAGTATACTGTGCCTCTGTCTAACAGTGACACAGAAGTGATACCCGGGGTAAACCTACGATCTCCCATCCACTCATCAAGATTCCTCTTGAAGAGAGTCAATGAGGGACTCTGCCTAACCTGGACTGGGATTTTATTCCAGAGTGAAGGGAGCCTCTGGGTTATGAATCTGTCCCTCCAGCATGTCCTATTTATTTCAGTGCTGAGGTTCGTCTCTCGAGCGCGTAGCTCGATGGGATTTGGATTTTCTGAGGTGCAGCATGTCCATTAATTCCGGGTTGGACATGGCTTTATACGTCAGGCACAGATCACCTCTGAGCAGGCGGTATGCCACTGAGTAGAGCTGGAGTTTCTTTAACTGGGCAGCATATGGCATCTGTTTGAGCCCTTTGATCCTCTTGGTGAGGTACTTTTGGGGTCTTTCCAGTTGCTGCAGATGTCTGGTAAGGTACATCCCAAAAGGGGCATTGTACTCAATTATGGGCCTGATGAGGGATGAGTAAAGAGGCACGATGACCTCCCTTGATCTAGATGTGAATCCCTTCATGATTAGGTGGGCTATATAAAATGTTTTTCTAACCACTTTGGCCAAGTGGTTGTCAAATGAGAGACTGCTATCAACTTGGGTCCCCAGGTCCCTAATTACTTCTTCTGTACTTAATGGATTACCACCTATGTGGTAATTTGTGGGCACTTTGTTTTTTTCAAAGGGGAGGACTATACACTTTTTGGCGTTTAGCTTGAGGCCATGGCTCTGGCACCAGTTGTCTGTTTCTATGAGGCCCTTTTGGAGGACGCTTGTGTCGGCTGGAGAGTCGATTATGGCGCCCAGTTTGCAGTCATCTGCGAACTTGGTCAGCCACAGTCCTTCCATGTTGGCCTGTACCTCCAAGAAATATATACCGAACAAGAGAGGTCCCAGGACTGAGCCTTGTGGGACGCCATTTGTAACTGGTTTGGAGTCTGACATGGCTCCAGCAATTCTAACCATGTGGGTTCTGTCCTTGAGAAAGTTTGCAACCCATCTAGTGACATAGGGGTTTATATTTAAGCTGGTGAGCTTATCTATAATGCCCGAGCGGGGTATTGTATCGAAGGCTTTTGCGAGGTCCAGGTAGGCTGTGTGGACCACCTTCCCCTTGTCAATGGCCTTGGTGACTGTTTTTAAAAAATCAACCAGGTTTAAGAGGGAGGATCTGCCCTTAAAGCCGAACTGGGTAAGATCCAGTGTCTGTAGGTCCCCAATATCTTTATTTATGAGGTCCATGATGATCCATTCTATAGCTTTGCAGACCAAGCTAGTCAGGCTTATGGGGCGATAGTTTCCAGGATCCGTTGAGGCACCACCTTTGTGGAGAGGGACCACTGTTGCTGTACGCCATTCTTTGGGTACATATCCTGTAGTAAGGCTGAGATTGAACAGTAGTTTTATGTTTGGGTTTAGCTCTTCTTGGAGTTCATGTAGGACGCAGCCCGGGACACCGTCTGGTCCCATTGATGCTGTGTTTTTTTGCTTTGGAGAGGGCAGCTCTTACCTGAGCATCTGAGATGTCAGGGGGGCAGCACTCTGCTGGGATAGATATTTGCCCTTTTGGTGGGGGGGGGAGTTTGCGCTGAACCTGTCAGCTAGGATGTTGGCAATGTCTGTGGGTTCGGTACATTTTTTGTCATTTTGGACTAATTCTGAGCATATCTGGGAATTCCCACCCAGGTTCCTAACATAACTAAAGAAAGCCTTGTGATTATCCTTAGTGTCCTGTGCAATTTTTCTCTTGAAGCTGGCCTTAGACGATTTTATGAGTGCCCGTAGTTTTTTGCTAATACTGATCAGAGATGCCTTCCCTTTTTGGGATTTTGCTCTATCATGTAGTAGCTTCCTCCTTCTATTGTATAGTTTTGTTTATGGCTGGGGTCCACCAGACAGGACGTCTGCCTTTGGAGAATTGAGTCTTGGTTTTATTTGGGATTGCATGATCCATGCATTCCTGAAGGTGTTCATAGAATGCGTTTATAAAGGATTCTGCGGTCTGTGCCGTATTTTCCGTAGGCTCGGGGGCTTTGAAGGATTCCACCTCGGTTTTGAGGAGTGTGAAATTTGCTTTAGAGAAGTTTTTCACTGTGAAGTCGGGATGTGAATATCCAGTGAGATTAGTTTATGGTCTGATCTTACCAGTGAGGGATACACTTCTGGTCTGGAGCATAGAGTCCCCATGTTGGTGATGATCAGGTCCAGTATGTTTTCCCCTCTTGTGGGAGTGGTAACAAGTTGTTCCATAGCATTTGAGTTTAAAATTCTAGGAACCTTTGGGCTAGGGTGTTGGAGCTAGAGTAATGCTCCCAGTCTATGTTTGGGTAGTTGAAGTCGCCCAATATAGTGGTGTTTGGAGAGACCTTCATATTTTCCAGTGTTCTCAGGAAGGCCGAGTGGGGTTCCTAGGTTTGGGAGGGTGGTCTGTAGCAGGCTATAAACTGGAAGGCAGTTTTACCCACTGTTAGTTGCAAATGGATAGTCTCTGACGCTTTGTGCTGTGCCACCAACCTGGAAGCGTGGGCATCTTTGACAAATATTGATACTCCCCCTCCTTTTGTGGTTCGGTCCAAGTTTTGGGGCCGAAAAGCATGGTATGAGGTATAACCTGGTAGTGCTGGGGTGCTCTTGGCAGCCTTGAACCAGGTTTCTGTTACTGCACAGATATTGATGTTCTCCATGCTAAGGAGAGTTTCGTGTGCATGCATCTTGAGGTTTAGACTTCTGGCGTTGAGTAGCATTACTCTTAGTTTCTTATCCCTTGTGATACCTATGGAGGTGGATTTGTCTTGAGCCTTGCCTAAAAAAGGCACTATGGGGGTAGCAAGAGCCTTTGCCAATATCCGAAAGCCCAGGGGTGACAGGTGCAAGCCGTCCCTAGCGAAGCATCGTGGCTTGTCGAGCATGTCATCCCAGGCTGACAGGCATTGGATCCCCTTTGAATGACACCAATACTTAAGCCAATTGTTGAAATTGATCATCTTGTCTTCATATTGTGGCATCATTCTTGGTGAGGGTAAGATGCTACTCAAGGTCAGGGTCATACCAGCCTGGGCTACATGCTCAGAGAGCTCCTCTATGTCTCTTTTCATGTAGTCCAGGGAGGTACGTCTCAGGTCATTCACACCAGCATGGACAATGACCGAGTCATATTTGTACTTGCCTTGGAGTGACCTGAGTGCTTGTGTTATGTGGCGGATCCTAGCGCCCGACAGGCAGCTCACCGTGACCTTCTCCTTGTTCAGCCTGGTGAGCGGGACGTCAGTGTGCCCGACGATAGAGTCACCTATTACAAGTGTATCAGGTGTGTTGTTTAGCCTTAAGGGCTGTGATTGTTCGACACACTGGCTTTGTGAGCTATGTGTTGCACACGTTTTGTTTTGGGGTAGCGGTTGCTTGGGTGTCTGCTTTGGAGGTCTCTGCTGCTTAGGCAGATTTTTATTTAGAGCCTCCGAGTATGTTTTTGTGTGCTTATGTGTTTGGTTTGCTGTCGTGGTAGGTCTATGTGAGACTGGAATTGTAGTGAGTGTGGTTTCCTTCTCCTCCTGACTGGTTTCGCCAGTACTGAGTTGAGAGAGCTTAGCCTCCAGTATGGCTATATGGTTGCATCTCTCACAAGTGTTGGAATTTGTTGGGAGGAGGAGAGGGTTGTCTGTGTACATGAGGCAGTTGTAACATTGCCTCAACATACCCAGATTCACCAGCTGGACCGGAGAGGAGACTGACAACTGACCTTTGGACA
This sequence comes from Protopterus annectens, assembly GCF_019279795.1. NCBI lineage: Eukaryota > Metazoa > Chordata > Ceratodontiformes > Protopteridae > Protopterus > Protopterus annectens. Next base: position 1,741,220,592 of record NC_056731.1, read on the forward strand.
TGCTAGAATAGTATTGGGAATTCCTTTATAATTGAAAAAAGGGCCAATGGGGAACAAGGTACTCAAGGGGAGTTTGTGAGGGTGTAGTGCTTTTAATTTTGTGCTGACTTATATAATTGCTTTAGTGAGCAAGTGCCAGGTAACTTAAATGCAATGTGTTACGGGTAACTTAAATGCAAAAACGACAAACAGTAACTTTCTTTCAAGTGAAACAAGGAAATAAGTACAGTAAGCAATGCAGATATCACTAGGGATCCATAGGAAGCGCTGAAAAGCCGCTTTTTAGGTGGAATTAGCGTTTCAGGGAAATAACAAGCAAACAAACAACAAGCATACAAACAAAGCTAGATTCAGCAGGCCTGGATCTAGTCTATGCTACAGCAAACAAGGTGTACCAATTTCAGTAAGAAACAGTTCAAATATGCAGGCACTATAAGCCTTTAACCAGAAATTCCCAGCTCAGAAGGGCAGAGTCCAGCCTCTCCTCCTACAAGAGTGCAGACCACGAACCCTTTTAATGTAAAATAACTGGCCTGAAGCCCAAGTGCTTAAACCAGAATTAACACACTTTTAGAATAACAAACACTGAGCCCTCAATCAGCAGTTACCTCTTACTCCCTTCTCTCCTATATGAAGTCTTCATCATAACCAACCTACAAGCCTAACTTAGTTCTAAACTTAAACAGTGCTATAACAAAGTTGCCAGATTCACTTGCAACAAACCTCACTGGACGCACCACTGTTAGCACTAAAACCACTTAACTGGCTCGAGCTTCCTCATCACCTGTCTTATTCTCAGCTCACCTTAACCCATAAAATCATCCATACAGAATATGCCTGCCCAGCAATTAGACCCCCTACTCCAATATTATCATTCAAATTATCCCTTTTGGTCAAATAATAAACTGCTTACTACCTACAAATGACAAATGGCTGCTGGCTTCATTCTCTATTCCAAACATCAAGCTAGAACTTTGAATAAAACTGATGTAATCAATCTGGTCTACTGCACACCATCTTTTCATTACTAAAAGTCTTCTTCTCTGCTCCTCATTTGAGACATACTTTTCTAACACCCTTCAGTGCCTTTTTTATAACTCCCTTTAAAAATTAAATCACTTAACCTGCTTATCCCCTTCTAATACATCACTTTATTGTACTTTTTAAACTACTATACCTACTTCTGATTAGGACAACCAAATTGCTATTCCATTACTACTACTCTGTCAACACAAACTTGCTTTTTCCAGTAATACCTCATTCTATTTATTAGTTTAAGGCTGTGCACACTTACGCAACCAGCTTATTGTATTTTTTTAATATATATTTTCCCCCCTAACAGATTTGTTTTTCAATTGAATTGTACAGGTTGTAGGTCACATTAAAGGTGGGAAAAATTTTTAAATGATTTATTGCTGTCTCATTTTTTTATATCACAAAAACCTGGCATTTTAACAGAGGTGTGTACATTTTTATATCCACCTTATTTAAAATCATTTTGTTGATTATTTATTGACTTTTTTCATTCTAAAGCTTCAGTGAAATAAAAATTACAAAGAAAATATTTTTTTTTGTAAAAAAATTCTTACATTCACAGCATATTAGTCATGTAAAATATTGGTGAAAAGATGCTTATTTCAATAAATGTGAATCATAGCCCACCTTGAAAAGGCAAATAACTAGAATGAGTATAGATGCCAATCAAGTGATTCTAGTGCTATATTAAATGTATAAGTATCTATATTGAACTCGGGTAACATATATGTGCAAGTTATTCTAAACTAAGCACCATTTTAGCCTACTAATGTCTTTATTCAGATGTTCAAGTAGAGCTAATTTAAAAATCAGTGTTGCTATTGTAGCTGCCATATAACTTGACTTTTATGTTTTATAAACTATGTATGCGGTTTTTTTTTTGGGAGGGGGTTGCAAGTGGACTAGCAAACTGTAATAACATCACTTCTAATGCCTACTAATATTTTTCTGTTTTCTAATAAAATATCTGCTACAGTTAGGCAGTTCAGTATACATTACTTAGTAAGTAACTCAAGCTCAGGAACTCAAAAGTTTACAGCATTGTTAAATATATTTTAAAATGTATGTTAACTGCATAATTCACGTTCATTACACTGTTCATTGTTCTTTCTAGTTAAGCTCACCATTTCCTCTCACCCCAAAATCAACCCTGCAACTGATAAAATCTAAGATAGCCCTGCTGATCCAGTTATCGTAACTGTTATAGCTTTATGAAAGAAAGAATGGGAAACTCGTCTGGAACAAACCAGGGAAAGTCATTGTGTAGGTCTAATTTAATATTTTAAACTAAGGCAATGAACATTCACCAGTGTAATTATTTCCTGTAGAGTATTCTGCCTGGGTCAGCAACATGGAAAAGGTCCCCACACCCCATTTACAGCCCAGTTATGTTTACGTTTGTATAGCTCTCCCCACATACTGCATTTACTACAATCTAGCATCTCTACAAACCTCTAAAGTCCCTGCTGTTCAACTAACCAAGGCAGCATAACAATTCAGACCCCCTTTTCAAATTGTCCTAAACAATCATTGCAATTCTGAAAAATAAAATTAAAAAGCTACCTTACTGATAGTTTTTTGCATTGTGCAGGCCACAAATTGGCTCTACCCACTCCATTTGCCCTCATTACACTCGGGCTCACTCCGCTCCCCTACCCTACCCTCCTTGCTACACTGGGGCTCACTCCACACCTCTACCCTACCACCTCACAACACTGAGGCTCACTCCGCTCCCCTACCCCCTCATTACACTGCTGCTCACACCGCTCCCCTACCCCTCACTACGCTGGGGCTCACACCACTCCCTACCCCCTCACTATGCTGGGGCTCATGCCACTCCCCTACCTAATCCCCTCAATACGCTGGGGCTCACGTTGCTCCCCAAACCTAACCCCCTCACTATGCTGGGGCTCACGCCGCTCCCCTACATTACCCCCTCACTATGCTGGGGCTCAACTCTCCCTTACAACCAATTCCCACCCACCACCACTATCCCTACATTTATACATAGCCAGATACACACCCACTGTAAATTACAACCAATCCCAGCATTCCATAACAACCTTACTTAGCCACATAATCCAAGCAGTCCCTACTACCGCTATTTCTGTGAGCCCTCATCCAACTGCTCACACCCCTTCTTTAATCACCTCAACACTCTCTCTAAATAGTAACACTATGCAAATCCAGCTTCTGCCTTTAACTAGTTTACTTATTACAATCTAACTTTCTACATTCTATCTACACCTACATATCGTAGTAAACCAATCCACCCAGACAGCACCCAACACTCCACCCTGTTAAATATCATATCTCCACAACTCTAATACCAAACTTTTCTTATATAAATATGCACACTCACAAAACTGTCCAAACAATGTCAAACTTGAATGATTTGATAAATATCACCCCCAATCAACTGAACTAAAATATTGATCTCCCGCATCCAGATAAACCTCAATAAACACAATTATAATAGCCATCTAGTCTCAAATGTAGCAATCCAGATATTATCAAAGACTTCTTTTGCTGGTGTGCCTCTACATTTAGTCAGAAAACCATCATAATGGGGGATATCAATACAGATTGGTCCACCTACTCCTCAGACAATCCCTCAAACTTCATAAACCTTCATGGTTTCAGTTAATTAATATAAACTTCTACCAGGTTCACCAAACATAGCAAAGAGAAAATCAGTTCTAGATTGGACACTAACAAATAAAGACACCCTCTGTCACCAATCAGGATATCTCCCAGACTAAAGTGATCACCACCTACCTGCTAAAGCATCGCACAAGTCCCCCAAAAAATACCCTTTACAAACATATTTATAACAAAAGTAAATTCTCCCCTAAAACATTTAAAACTCTCCTGCGTCAGTCTGACTGGTCCCCATTAAAATATCCACACCTAGCTGTTCAATATTTCAATGAAAAATTACTCTCTATCCTAAATAAAACAGCCCCCCTTAGAAAGATACGCATAAAAGCTAAACCCACACCATGGCTCACCAAAGACACAATAAAGCTTCTCAAAGAGAGAGAGCATGGTACCACTATCAGAATACCAAAAACCAAACTTCCCTTCAAACCTATTGTCAAATAAAGAACCAAGCCAAAAAGCAAATTAAACTAGACAAAAAAACAGTACTATACAACAATAAAACAAAAGCACCAAAATAATCCCCAGAAATTCTGGGGAGCCATCAATCTATTGATAAAATCTGGCCATTATAGAACCCCGTCCCAACCACAACTAACACCTCTGAGAGCATAGCCTCACAGTTTAATACACTATCAACTCTACACTATCTCTAGTAAAAAAATAAAATCACACCCATACCCCTCTATATACCCCTACTAAACTGAAAAACTCTCTCAAATCCTTCTCCAAAAATCCAATACAAACCTGCACCATTAAAAAACTTCTATCCAAACTCAAACCCTCTTCCCTTGCTGCTGACCAACTAAAATAAATTCCTCAAATTAGCTGCAGATATCATCTACAACCGTACATCCTTCCTATTCAACTGGACCATAACAGAATAATACATCCCCAAGCTCTGGAAAGTTTCTTACATCCACCAAATTCACAAATTACAAGCCAATTGCTATCCTCCCACTCATAGCGAAGATTCTTGAAAAATGCATACATACACAACTACTTAACCACCTGCTAAAAAGAAGTTATGTACTCACCATAATGTTCCATCTGAGTAGTTCTATTTCATTTGTCTTCAACCTGTGGGTACCGGATACGAGCTAGCAACTTCACTAGCATCTGCTCCAAGCTCCTCCACTTACCCATAACACACCACCACTACCTTCCATCCCCCAGATCGAGTTTGCTGCAACTTACACTGAACAACCAGACCTTAAAAAACACCTTACACACCTAAAACCAGCTATAATGCTGTCCATATGGTAAGGTCAGGGGGAAGGAGGGAGGGACGGTTGAAGACAAATGAAGTAGAACTACTCAGATGGAACGTTATGGTGAGTACTTAACTTCTTTATCTGAAGTAGTTTACTTCATTTGATCTTCAAACTGTGGGACAGAGTTCCCAACTACTAAAATACCTGGGTGGACCTCATGGAAGGATATTCCGGAGCACCACGGAACGAAAGGATGCTCTCCTTCTAGAAATCAAATCCAGTTTATAGTGAGAAATAAAGGTATGAGATGAGGACCAAGTAGCCGCAGAACAAATGCCGTCTAATGATAATCTCAACCAAAAGGCCACATAAGTACCCATGGACGTAGTCAAGTGAGCTTTAACCTGACCTGGAGGAGACAAACCTTTATCCTTGTAGATCTGAAGAATACATGGGGAGATCCACCTAACAATGGTAACCTTGGAGATAGGTTTACCCTTAGGAAATGACACAAACAACTGGTCAGATTTATGAAAGGGCACAAACAACTGGTCAGATTTACGAAAGGACGACTTATGAGCTGCCACCAGAAAAGATCTAACTGAAGAAGACAATCCAGGAATCCTAGCAATTAAGGGAACTGGAGAAGCCAAGCTGTGAGCCTCAGACTGTCCAGATTTGGATGAGGGACCCTCGAGGGGTGCAAAATGAGATCCAGAACGGGATCCCAAGATCCAAGGCTGAGCTAGAAGAGGAGACCAAAGGAAGGGAAACCATACCTGGCGTGGCCAAAACGGGGAAACGAGGATCATTTTGCTCCCCAAACAAGCTTGCTGTAGAAACTTTGGAATAAGGGGTATAGAAGGATAAGCATAAAGAAGACTGAGAGGCCAAGCATGGACTAGAGCATCTCTGGGGGACTCCCCCGGCGGGGGGAGTTCAGAGCAAAGAACTCGCTGCACTTTGCGTTGGACGGAGATGCGAAAAGATTGCAGCAAGACCGACCCCACTCTAGAAAGATCTGCTCCGCGACTGAAGGATTCGGAGACCACTCGTAAGGCATCAGAATAGTCCAGCTTAAGTTTGTCTGCTAGAATGCTGGACCATCCCGGAATACGCGTTGCTATCAGAAAACAACTGGTGGAGATCACCCATTCCCAAATTCTCATGGCCTCACGACAAAAGGGGGTAAGATCTGGTCCGTCCCTGTTTGTTGATATACCAGATCACTGACATGTTGTCTGACTGGATTGCAATGGTTACCAGAGGTAGAAAGGTATGAAGGGCCTGCAACTCTAAAAAGACCACCCTCATCTCCAGAACGTTTACATGCAAACTGGTCTCGATCGGGGACCACATGCCTTGAACTGTCGTTCCTGAACAATGCCCCCCCACCCTAGTTGTGAGGCGTCCATGGTCACTGTGGCTTGGGCAGGACCTGGAACAACAAGGGCATCCCTCCAAAATTTTCGAAGATTGCATCCACCAAAGAAGGGACAACCTGCAGACTCAGCTGAGGTGTATTGGGTGCAACAATGGAAGATCCAACAGGGACCACTGCACCGCTACAGTCCACTGTAGTACTTGCATATGTAATCGAGCACATGGAAGGAGTGTTATGGTCACTGCCATAGAACCTATGGCCCTTAAGACAGATTCTGCTGAGGGAAGGTGAGATCGGTAAATGAAGGTGACATGCATCCTCAGGGTTTGAACTCTCTCCATGGTCAGGAAAATTGATGTCTATAGCATGTCTATCCATCCCCCTTCTATCACCTGGACAGGATTCAGAAGGGATTTGGCAGTGTCGATTGTAATCCCTAGGTAGTGTGCAAGTTTTAAGAAATAATCTCTGGTCCAACAAAGTAGACACTTGGTGTGAGCAGTAAGAAGCCAATCGTCCAGGTAAGGGTAGACCTGAATCCCCTGAAGCCTCAGGTGAGCCGCTGCTACTGCCATCACTTTGGTGAACACCCTGGGGGCTGTGGTGAGACCAAAGGGTAGGGCACAGAACTGATAATGATTGGCGCCTAGCTGGAAGTGGAGGAACCTCCTGGAGCTTCTGTGCATCTTTATGTGATAGTAAGCAACCTGGAAGTCGAACAAGCACATCCAGTCATTCTCTTGCAGGTACAGCATGACTGACTGTAAAGTGACCATCCGGAACTTTTCTCTGGCAACGGATAAGTCCAGAATGGCCCTTCAGTCCCCGTCTTTTTTGCCACCAAAAAGAACTAAGAGTAGATGCCCGATATGGACTGATCTGGGGGGACGAGTTCGATGGCTCGTTTCTCTAGTAGCTTGGAAAATTCTAGCGCTGCTGCCTCCCTTTGGGTGGGTGGTACGTCCGGGAGATGTTTGTAAGGTGTAGGAGGAACCACAAATGGGATTGAATAGCCTCTGGAAATTATCTGAAGCACCCAACGGTCTGATAACATGGACTCCAATGCCGCCAGGTGCAACGATAGGCGACCCCAGACTGCCTCCAGAGCAGTCGGGCAACCCCTCAGGGTTGCTGCGTGGGCCTGTCCGAAAAAGGTTCTTGAGACCCAAAATTCCTCGGACCCCCCTCTGCCTCTGGGCCGGCATCTATCCTGTCCTCCTCTGCCTCTATCCTGTCCTCCTCTGCCTCTAGGGGAAGAAGAGCCCTAAGTGCCCCAGGAATATTGAGACTTCTGGAACCACATCTTCTTTTGCCCTTGCTGATTCCAGGAAAAAGATCTTTAAGGGTTCGAGAAGCAGATTCTGATGGCAGACAGTGTCTTTCCATCTTTCTCATTCTGGACCAATGTGTCTCGGACGGCCTTACCAAAGAAGGAAGAACTGTCATAAGGGGCACTCGCAAAATATGCCTTGAAGGGTTCCGTGAACTGACATAATCTGAGCCAGGCGTTATGCCTCATGGACACACCGGACCCAGCCGCTCCTTCAGTCACATGTGAGAGGAGTCGCATGGACATGTTTGAAACCACCATCAAGGTAGCCATCCTCGCGGAGAACGTGGCTCAGTCCTCCTGCGACATGGACTTTGGGGGAGACTCACCCAGTTCCTTAACCAGGTCATGCTGTAGTCTAAAAGTGGGCCAGATAGTTCAGCGCCCTGATAGAAAAGGTCGCTGATGCATAAACCCGCTTCCCTAGGTGGTCCATCATCTTAGACTCACGGTCAGGGGGATGGACTGAGGAACTCTCCTGGGCTAGTTCCTTTTTGGTGGCGGCTGCTACCACCACAGCATCTACAGGGGACCCTTCATTCCACGCTGGTCTGTAGGGGGGCTCAATATTGTCTGGGCATTTAGGGATTGGTTCCATAGTGGCCGGCTCCTTCCAAGCCTACAAGGTGATCAAGTCCACCAATGGATCTGTGGGAAGGGACACCCAGTAAGTAGATGGGCGCGTGCTGAAAGCCTCCAGGAACAAGGATTCATCTGAGGAAGGTTTTGGGGCAGACCAACCTCCCCGCTGGTGCAAGATTTCCATGGAAACAACCTTGGGAGGTGATTTGGGGGAACCTCCCCCATCATCCAAATCTGTGTCCTCAGTGGAGGGACTTGGGGGAGGAGTCCAAATGCCAACTCTTGCACGTATACTTGCAAGGAACCTCTCCAGTGGGGCTTTCCGGAGGGAACTCGCAAACCACTTGTTCTTCAGGGGGAACTGCCTGGGGCTCCTCGAGCACGGGCTGTCCCTGTGGTAAAATGATGGGATTCACACACAAAGCAGGAGGAGTCAGGGCGGAGTCCAGAGTCCAAAGATATAGTCAGGGGCCTCGACCCATTGGAGAGAACCCTTTTTACAACAACAAATGCTGAGGGAGAGCGAGCTTCCTGGGACACCATTAAGGGAACCGCTCTCCCCAGATCAGATGTGAGAGTCGGAGCCGGACCCAAAGTAGACGGCGCTCCAAGGGGGTACCTTGACCCGGCAACATCTGAGCTGATGGAAACAGCTCCACCCCCTCGGATCTGACACCCAGGCTCTGGCTCCAAGAGCCACTCGGATCCGAACTAGTCAGATCTGACATGCTCCAGGCAGCTGCTGGCGTCGAGGAGTAAGATACTCTCAGCGCCGACCCTCTGACTAGGGCCATCCTCGGATCCATGTACTCCGAAACCAGGGGTTGGATCAGGGAAGGAGAGATTGCTGTAAAGAAGGGAAGCGAGCTCCCCCCTCCAAAGGGAGAGGGGGCTGGCAAGACTCCCATCTGAATGTGTTTGAATAAATCTCCACACCATTTTATCCATGTCTACTTCAGAGAGGCTGCGGGTGGACTGTGACAAAGCCATGGACTCCAACTCAGTGGGTCGAGGAACCGAGGCTCTAGAGGGTGGTCGGGGCTCCTCCAGCTCCAGACAAAATCTAGGGTATCAGAGCCAAGGGGAGTCACGATGCCTAGATTGACTTTTAGTAGGAGGTCCTGACGGAGTCGAAAGGTCCGGGGACCTCTCTCTCTTTTCTGGTCGGTGCTCTCTTTCCTTCTCTCTGCCTTTTCTGCACTCCGCTTCCACAGGCTTAGAGGTAGGAGGATAAGTCCCAGCCTGGGAAGGAGGAGAAGGAAGGACAAGAGTAGAAGGTGAGGTGGCCACAGCAATAACTGTGACCGAAGCAGAAGAGGAGGAGGCGGCCACCTCCATTGAAGGGAGCAGGCCCTTCATAACTAATTTGACCCGCCAATCCTTAAGGGTGCACGGGTTAAAACTCGTGCAAATAGAACAATCGGTGGTTAAATGCGCCATACCCAAACACAGCACGCAAAGTGTGTGGCCATCAGCATGTGACAATTTGTGGCCACACACAGTGCATCTCTTAAAAACTTGTTTGGGGAGATCCGCTATGTCCCACAACAAGAACAAACTTTAAACAAGTTTGAAACAACACACGCCACACACACTCAGACAAGCACACAAGAAGGCTGGGGGGGGAAGAAAAACTATAAACTACCTAAAAACTAAGAAAAAGGCCTTAAACACGACACACCAGTGAGGGGAGGAAACCTACACTAGCAAGTACACACACACAAAACACTAATCAAATACAGAAACCCTACTCACAACTTGGAGCTCAAGAATCATGATGCTTAGGCTAGCCGCGGCAAACGAGATCCGGGAAATGAAGGTAGTGGTGGTGTATTATGGGTAAGGGGAGGAGCTTGGAGCAGATGCTAGTGAAGTTGCCGGCTCGGATCCGGTACCCACAGGTTGAAGATCAAATGAAGTAAACTACTTCAGATCAACCTCTTAATCACATCCCAACATGGTTTTCAGCCAAAACATAGCACAGCAGCAGCTCTAGTCAGTTTTATCAATACAGTCAACAGGCACAGAAATAATGGCCAACTCACCTCTTCCTTTTTTCTTGATATGTCAAAGGCATTTGATACAGTATCTCACCAAAAGCTTCTCAACGAGTTAGCTTCCCTAAACTTATCCCTACCTGCCCTCTCCTGGTTCATCAGCTACTTATATGACCGTCAACAGGCAGTTAAAATGGCAAAATGAAATCTCAACCCTATTACCAGTCTCTGTGGGTGTACCTTAAGGTTTTATTCTTGGCCCACTGCTATTCACCATTTTCAAAATAACCTCTGTACAGCCGCACAACAAGCAACCATAGCTCAATATGCAAATAACTGACAAAATGCAAGAACGGTGAGTCCACAAATCCCAAATGTGATGAAATACACCTGAACGAACCACCAACAAATGCGACCAGCAAATACGTTGGCTAAAAAATCTCCATTTAATACTTGTTGTTGAGCGCTTTCACCCACATGAATGTGAGTTTTCATCAGAACATCATAGTACAATTTTTACACAGTTTAAATACAATTTTTGGCACCAAAACTTAATAGTGAATGTTTTGAATTCATTTAAAGTGATATATCCACCATAGTTCAATATGTAGATGACTCCATCCTCATTTGCGCAGCTCCCTGCCTACCAGCACTCCTGCAAAAAAAACAATAATCCTTCCTAGACATCAAAAAATACCGCTCAAATTTCTATCCTGTACTCAACCCAAACAAAACCAAGCTTATGCTCTTCACCAGTGGCAAAAACCTGATCAACTTCCTCCCTTCAAAATCTACCCATTAAACAAAACAATAATCAAACCAGTCAAACACACTAAGCTCCTTGAGGTCACAATTAACAACAATCAAACTCGACAAACATGTGGCACTAGCCATCAAAAAAATTCATATCAAGTTAGGGTCACTCTACAAAATTAAACTACATCTATCCAAACTCAGTAGACAATCCATTTCCAGAATACACCTACACTCAACCCTCCTGTGCTCCTCACCAATACTGACAAATCCCAGAAAAACAGACAAACTGGAATCCTGATATAATAAAATAGCCAGATTTGTCTCAGATCTCCTTTCTAGGTCTCACCACTGCATTGCACTGCACCACACCAACTAAAATGGATGGAACTTCCTAATCTACTAACATTGAACCAACTCACTCTAGCACATTCCACCTTTCACCACCCTGACAACCGCCCGGCTCTCAGGAACTAAATTCAATCCAATCCAACTGCAGATCACCAAGATCCTCCAAAAAACTCCTGCTGAAAGTAACCAAATCCAATAACAGCTATGGTGATTCACTATACATCAAGAAAATATCTAAGTCCTGGAATTCTATGTCTCAGAACATACTCAATACATCCAATTCATCCAAATTCAAACTACTACTTAGGGAACATCTAACCAACAACTGGCTTTGCTCCTGTACCAAACCTGGCTAAATACCCTTTTTTTATCTTATTAGCAAGCATTACTTGCCATTTCCTCATCTCCCATCTACCTCTGTACACGTAATCTACTTACTTTCACCGACCTTCCTTCTTTTTTTTTGCCTTATTGCCCTAGTTTTCATGCATTACTCTCCTCCCTGCTGCTTTACCTCATAATATGCCACATGGCCAGCGCTCAATAATCTCTAACCATACTATATTGTATAAAAGCAGACACACTGATGCTCTGAAATTATCCCCAATGACATGCCACCCAACCAATGTATAATTATTCTGCTTCTGTGCAACAAACAGTTTTTAATACCTGACATTTTTCCAAGCTACAGATATTCCACTCTGAATTATTACACTGTTTTTCAGTCTCAGTACTTCTTATACAGTGTGTTGCTAAATTGTAAATTTGTAATTTTCTTTCTTATTTTGATATACGTGGTGGAGCTTTTCTCCTCTGGACTTCACCGAAAATGGGCCAACAGCCCAGTTGGACATTCCCAGTAAACAAATGTAAAATAAATAAAAAATTAATTAATTGATAAGATGCCCAGAAATTATCCCCATTCTGCGATTTACATCTCAGATAGGATGATCATAAAGAAAAACTGTGAAACACTGCCAAGAACTGAAGCGAAGAATGATAGAGCTAGTTATCAAAACATCATAGAAAAACTTTATTAGCAAACTGCTGCATTTTGAGATGCAAGTACAATGTTCCAAAATACATAAATAAAAAAGGCATTTATCATACAAGAAGCTGATTAGCCTAGCATGATAATTACTTAAGCAAATTACTAAGTTCATTAGTATGCAGATTAGGACCATTTCCGATACATCCAAAAAGCAGGCCTTTCAAGCAAAAAAAATAAATGTATTGTAGGAGACTGTTATTTCCATGCTCCAAATATATCTGCTGATTCCATCCCAAAACCAGATTAAGCCTGTTTTTATTTCATTTCAAGAAAATTACCATGTGAAAAAAAACCCTAGAAGCATTTCTGAAAGACACAGGCAATGCACATGACTAAAAAAATAGGTCAAAAGCATCTGTGTTTGAATGTATTTACTCATCTGTTAATTAGGTAGGTGAGCTGGTCCCATAGACCCTTTTCAGCCACTCCCTACACCTGAAGGATAAACAAGAGTGCAACAATAAACGAAGTAGCATAGCACTACATACTGCTCTCCAATTTAACTAGTAAAGCAAATACCACAGAATACCCAATTCAGCTATCCCACAGTAAGACTCATTCAAGCAGTAGACATGCCAAAGGAATATACTACACAGAACATTTAATAGCACTAATAGTAGTAAAGTAAATGAAACAAAACTGAGTCATACAACAGATGCATACTGGAGAAGTGCGTGTGTGTGGGGGTTCTAGTACAAAACTAAATTCGGTACTTTTCCATTAACAGGGCAACACTTATAGTAGATCTTTGCGTGTACTATGAAATGAAAGCTACAGAGTTTACTAGTGTATACAAGTTGTTCTTGATAAATTATTTGATGAATGACAGCAGAAAAAAGTACTCACACTTGGGGGGGGGGGGTCTGGGTGACAGGAATGAGAGCTTTCCGACTATTGCTTAGGGTAGCGGGGCCTGACTTGAACAGGGCAACACTTCTAGTAGTTCTTTGTTATCTTTGCGTGTACTATGAAATGAAAGCTACAGAGTTTACTAGTGTATATAAGTGGTTCTTGATAAATTATTTGATGAATGACAGCAGAAAAAAAGTACTCACACTTGGGGGTCTGGGTGACAGGAATGAAAGCGTTCCGACTATTACTTAGGGTAGTGGTGCCCGACTTTAAAAGAACTGTAGTGGGGGATTCATTTTGAAGAAAAGTCAAGTTTTCCAGGTGGCTTTTCTGCTTTGAGTTGAAATGTGATCTTCCAGCCTGGTAGCGGAAGAGAAGCTGATAAATCACACCTTACCATCTACAAAAGCAGACAAGGCAGTGGCACTGTCAGTGAATCCTTATAGCTTTCGTATATGTGGTCTCTCAATTTAGGCAGAATGTTTTTATCAGTTTGTGCTGCAGTGTTCCACTATGTTGTAATTTCTTACGGGTTGTAGAAACTGTTTACACTCAGTTCTCTTTCTAGTGGCCCCTTTCAGCTGCTCTTCCCTTCTGCATTGCAGATTTTCTGTTCATGTCAAATGTGCTTTGTAACAAAGACATGAATCTGTGCGAGTCTACGGTATTCATGCAGACATTTTCCTGAAATTATCTTATGTGCAATAATGTGGTGGAAATACCAGATTTTTAAATGAGTACTGCTTGATGTTATTAAATCACTTTGTGAATAAGCGTAACTGTGAATGCTATGCAGCAACTGAAATTCAATGTTCATAAATGTTTACAGATAAATGTGTGGAAACTGAAGGAGAGAGACACTTCTGTAAGTCCATGAGCGCTCATTAGAGGTGTTGCCCCATTAACAGAAAAGCACCCTAAATTCCACACAAAAATAATGCTAGAAAAAGTGCTGGTGAGTGAGCTGTAACTAGTTACATACATGAAAATGCTGTATATACTGTTCTGCGTGGTATATATTTGCTACTTATAACTATGTTATGTAGTATAACAAGAGGGAGATTTTCATTTTTAGTGAAGTGCAATACGTGTTTTTGACATGTGGGTTACTACTGGTTTCTGGTTACACAGTTTCCTGTTTTGGTAATTGCCTAACCTAAATGATGGGAGAGAATGCTTATAAATGATCTATCAAAGCTGAAGTCAAGATCACGTCAGGTAGCAGAGACATATCAGTTTGCATGTTGCATGCTTTCGTTTTACTGACTTACTGTTTCTGCACAGTCTACAGCCTGAGCTTACTATTAAACTGTATTTAAGTCAGTTTTACTTATATTTCATATTTATTTTGTGTGCATGGGAATATAGCAATATTAACATAGTGTGTTACTACGTTAATTACTAAATGTTGAAAATACTAACGTAGTCACTGTAAACAGACTGCATTCCTCTCAGTTACGGATACATTTAAAGAAGAACAGTGCTTTCACATTCAAATTCTCTTTCTACCAGTTTCTTTAATCCCCATTTTTTTCGATCTATGTCATAGGAAATAGCTAAATACTTTCAAGGAGCAGATTTTCCGACTGTTTTCCGCGCTTACCTCTTCTCAGCAGCTTAAAGTAGCAGGCTGCATGGACCACTCTTCATCACGCGAAAAGAAAACAGCGCCTGTTGTCGCTGTTTTGCGTACGTCACGGCTACAACTTTAAAGTAAGTTTGGATTCCCCGCCCAGATGCTGGCATCACTGCTCCCAAACAGGAAAGGAGCCACCTACAACGTGATGTCAGTAATCATGACTGCTTACAGCTGTCATCGTACAAAGTTTATAGTTGGAACGTTCTTTCAGACTCTGCTGAAGAGGGGTCTTATTTTTGAGTCGGACTAAGCAGTGTTTGGTTATGGTTATGGCTAGATTCCCTCATTTTTCAGCCAAGGGAATCTAGCCCGCTCATAGTGAGATGGCTAGATTCTATTGGGGAAAAGGACCGTCTTTTCAGCGGTAGATTTTAGCCTCGTTGCTGTGAGCAGGCTAGATTCCTTTGGTTGAAGGGACCTGGAGCTTTTAGCCAAGTGAATCTAGCCTGTGCTATGTGAGAAGGCTAAATTCTAGTGGAAGAAGAGGACATTGCAGTAATAGAATTTAGCCTTCTCACATAATACAGACTAGATTTCCTTGGCTGAAAGGACCTAGTTATTAATAAACATAAGGTAGTCTGATGTAGTACATATGGTTGACAGGGTCCTTTCAGAGCATGGAGTCTAGCTTTTTAATACAGTAGATTGTAGGGGAAAAGTGCTGAAACATATCTTAACTTCTTTATAAATATTTTAGTTTATTTATCGGAATAATTCCTAACCTGATTTTCATCTAAAGCAGAGTAGATTATATTGTATAAAAGACAAATTCAGGAAAAAAATTCTGGATTGCAGTTTACAAAATTACTCATGTTCACCTGAAAGGGAGACTAAAGTTAACATTTATGTAAAAATAAAAAAATCCTGCAGTTGTTAACACAAATCAGGGGAATAACCTGGTTTCTAAATGAAGGTGAATTATTGTGAGAAAAAGGAGTTTCTCTCATAAAATACAAAGAAGGCTTTTGGAAGAGTAGTACACTTTAGGTCCCTTCAGTACAGATTTTTTGACTGAATTGACCTGGTCCTTTCAGCAAAGGGTACCTAGCCTGTTCTTCA